>NC_043752.1:18315318-18615318 GCF_902148845.1 Salarias fasciatus | reverse complement strand
GTGTCAGTGAGTAGAAGGTCAACTTGGGTGCGCCATGTCTCATAGTCAACTTCACCATTGGGTCTTGGTAGTCGACCCGAGAAAGTGCGGATTTTGCATGTGAAGGTGGCGTGTGTGAAGGCTCATTACGAATGATGTGTTCAACTACCACTTTCTGGACATGAGGTGGGTTGTAAATACCTTCATCAATCTGAACTGGGCCTGTAGGGGGTTCAGCATGCACACCAAACGCACCTGCATTCACTACCCGTTCACTCTGGTCAGTGGAATGAGTTGTAGTATTGTCATGGTCATCAATAAGCTGGGTCTCAGTCTGGGTGAGGAGCCTGCCTGCAGCTCACTTTGAAGGAAGCTAAAGAAGCCTGCTTTTGCACTACTCCCCAAAACTTCAAGTTCTTTCAAGTATCTGCGGGCCACTTCTTTGCCTATTTCCCCATGAGTGATGTCCCTAACAGTTTTAGAGAACCAAATAACACTTGGGTCTACAGGGCTCTGCAGTTCACCTAAGGTTGCGGGGTCAATCTTCAAAATGGCCTGTTCTGATTCATAAACTACAAGTATCCTACCCAAAGGCTGCTGTGGCTCATCTGGAACTCTAATGATTTTAGATATCTTGCCATTAGCCACAAACACATCAGAAATGTCATCTTCACCACAACTCAGTTCAACTCCTGTGACATACAAGGTGTTTCGACCATCAACTTGAAAGCGTTCACAAAGATCCATTCTCTTAGGCAATTTATCAATGTATCAGTGTCTCATATAGGTTGGAGATGACAAAAGCTGTGCCAATCTCCTGGCTGGCTCGCCACTTATTATGTCACCCTTGCTTCTTTGTGTGGTCTAAACAATCAAAAATCAAATCAATGTGGTGTCGCAGAAGCACCAATCCATCTAAATCCACACAAATTTTAGGGTTCTAATAGGTTCGTAAGGAGATTGGCGCTGACGACCTCGCTTAGAGAGGGAAAGAAAAGAAACCTCCAACCGCAATGAAAACACCGACACCTTGCTTTTGGTAAGAAGAAACATAGAACATGTATTTAAAACAGATTTTTAACTCTTCCAAAACAAAACAATGATACAACCGTAAAAATATACCAACAAAACAGATGATACAATGTCCATTTCAGTTCAGATCCTTCTCTTGTAGTTTCACAGTCTCTTTTTGTTATCAGTCTCTCTGATTATGGTTAGTCTCTATTTTTATAGTCAGGCCTGACTCAAAAAAAAACGGGGGGGGGGGGAGTCTGAGATCTCAGATTAATTGGGGGAAAGGGAAATTCACTCCCAAAGAAAATGATGAATTGGGTTTCTCTCCTACCGCCCTCCTGGGAAGTAGGTGACCTCCGAATTTGGGATCCTCTGTGGTCTTCACAGATGCAGTCCGGCCCATGGACGGCACAGATCAGATCCTCAATCCGATCTTATCAATCTAATATCAAAAAAACCAGCCTGCACAAAACATGCAGAGCCATCAATGAATGAGCAAGTAGATTTTACAATTGATTCTCTGTCACAAAATGATAAAGAACATCTTCCCAATAAATCTCTCTTTTTTTCTTGTTCCCCAGTTTCACAATTATAGGCCAATACAACATTTTATCTATGAAAAACACAAAAAAAACAGTCATATCAGGCCCACGTGTCACTCTACACAGTGTGTTGATTCAATCCACAGTGCATTGCGTCTGCAGGAAAAAAACGTTTAGATGCACAACTTACTTTGTACATTTTCTACAGAAATTAACATTTCACCAAAGTCAAAACACATTTCCTCATTTCTGTGCAAAAGAAAGAACATATCCCGACTGGTTTTTTTTTTTAAATAGGTTTGCATACACTCAGTTTCACTTTTTTTTCCCTCATGGTGGAACACGATGCAATTTACACACATTTTCAGCCACTCACCGGAATATTCTTCAACTCTCTGCTTAAGGCGTCACCCGGACTCAACAAAGATGCTTCCTTGTCACAAAAAACTGAAATAGTTCCAACAAAAAACACATTTATCTGAGTCACGTCTCCTCCGACTCCCCCAGAACCGAAAGTAAGACGGAAGCTGCACGAGGTGCATTCAAGGTGCATAGGACAAAACTACTTGTTGCACTGCGGTGCATTCACTGCACCTGGGATAGAAACAATATATATAAAAAAACCTCATTAATACTGAAAATCTAACTTGAGCAATGAAATAAACCTGGGTTACACGCGCATTACGTCATTCCTTTCAAATTCTCCCCAAAAAAACTCTGGTGCCGGACCGGCACTGCAACATTCAAGTGACAATGTAGCGCTGTTGGAGGTACTTGGAATGAATATGTCAGGGCACATTGTACACATCATTAAAAATGTGTAACATATTTATGGTGGAAAATAAGTATTTTTAAGGTTGTAAAACTCCTTAATGCACTTTTAAAGGTCGGCGGATCATCAATCATGACACCCAGGTTTCTGGTTGAGTTTGTGGGCACAAGTAGGCTGGAGTGAAGTTGGACACTGATCTGAGGCTGGACAGATGGACAAGCTAGAAAGACCATGAGTTCAGTCTTAGACAGATTTAGATGAAGGTGGAGATATCAGAGCCAGACATGCTGATATCTGAGCTGAGACTGTCGTGTCGTCAGGTGGAAAAGAGAGGAAGAGCTGAGTGTCGTCAGCATACAGTGGTAGGAGAAGCCATGGGAGTGAATCACTGCACCAAGTGAGGTGGTGTACAGAGAGAAGAGCAAGGGGCCAAGCACCGACCCCTGAGGGACCCCTGTTGATAGGCCATGTGACCTTGACACCTCCCCTCGCCATGACACTCTGAAGGATCTGCCTGTGAGGTGGACCTGGACCACAACAGGACGGAACCCGAGAAGCCGAGGTGAGAGAGTGAGGAGAGATTTGATGGTTCACGGTGTCAAACGCAGCAGACAAGTCCAGCAGCAGGAGGACAGAGGACAGACCAGCAGCAGGAGGACAGAGGACAGACCAGCAGCAGGAGGACAGAGGACAGACCAGCAGCAGGAGGACAGAGGACTGACCAGCAGCAGGAGGACAGAGGACTGACCAGCAGCTCTTGCCAGCCGCAGAGATTCTGTGACTGAAAGGAGAGCAGTCTCGGTGGAGTGGTCGCATCTGAAGCCTGACTGAAAAGGGTCAAGTAGGTTGTTGTTCCGCAGGAGTTCAGAGACTTGGTTAAATACTGAGCGCTCCAGTATTTTGGACAGGAATGGTAGAAGTGAGACTGGCCTGTAGTTTTCAACCTGGGCTGGGTTGAGATGAGGCTTTTTTAGCAGTGGGGGATGTGGGCTTGTTTAAAAGTAACAGGAAAAAAGCCGGTTTCCAGGGAGTAATTGACAATGTGCGTGACTGCAGGTTTGATTATGGACCAGATGGTCTGCAGAATGCTGGTGGGTTTGGATCGAGAGGACATGTTGTAGGTTTGAGCTCAGAAGACGTCTGGAGACCTCATCCTCACTCAGAGGAGCAAAAGAGCAGAGAGAAGGAGCAGTGGTGAGTTGAACTGACTGGGCTGGTCCAGGCTCAGAGAACTGGTGTGCTGATTGCAGCCACCTTTTCAGTGAAAAAGGAGGCAAACATGTCGGATCAGCTCAGTGGACGGCTGAGCAGCTGCAGGAGAAGCAGGGAGTTGAACGCCATAAACAGTTTTCTGGAGTCAGAAGCTGCACAGATCTTGTTCTAGACAAAAGCTTTCTTTGCGGACTGCAAGCGGGAGCGTAAAGGAAGCAAGTTTCTGTTTGTATGAGGACAAATCAGCGGGCTCTTGGGATTTACGGCATCTTTCTTTCTGCTGCCTGAGTCCAGCTCTTTGTTTCTCTCAGAACTTCTGAGAGCCATGGACTCTGTTGTTTTTTCTTGGCTGGTTTGGACACCCGGGGGCAGAGTTTGGTTTCTGCAGAAGGAGACAGGTTTCTGGAAGGAGACCATCTGTGTCGGTGTGTCTGCAATGGCAGAAAGGCAGCCGCAAATTTTACCAAGAAATGGTCAGATAGGTGTAGTGGAGTAACCGTCACCTCTGCTGTGGAGCAGTTACGAGTCAGCACCAAGTCAAGGATTTTGCCAGCTTTGTGGGTGGAGGAGATGGAGCCAGTACACGTGCAAAGAAAGCGATCAGTGCCAAAAAGTCCAGTGCCTGAGGTTTGTCAACATGAATGTTCATGTCTCCATGACAGTCAGTGGTGTGCCATCGTCAGGGATGTCAGAGAGTAACATGTCCATTTCAGAGACAAGGCCATCCAGATTACCCCCTGGTGGGCGGTACACAACCAGAATATATGCTCTGATGGGAGTAGTGACCGTTAAAGCATGATATTCAAACGTTGTGTTGTTGTTCTGATGGAGACTGTGAGGAACGAGGCTGAGCGCTCTCAGCATCTGACTCAGAGTCAGTTTCTGGCTCTGATGGCTCAGATTGGTAGGGCTGGGTCCCTCTGATGAGGCTGTTAGCGCTAGCTTCCATTGTCACAGTTACATGGAGGCGGCTCCCCTCCCGCTGTGGGCGTGGCTCCAGCGCTTCTCGCTGACACGCCCCCAGCGCTTCACAGCAGAGAAAAGAGCTTGTTTTTCCATGATTTTTAGACCTTAATTTATATACTTAACAATTTTTTTAATCGTTCAAATTTGGCTCAGTGGTTAATGACACATGTTTATGCAGTGCGACAAACTCATAACACAAATTTATTTCTGCTTTACTTGGACTTTAGGATAGATGCAAAGTCAGAAGGAAAATTGTAGTTACAGAATTTCTTTCAAACAAACCTAATTTATGGCCACAAAACAACCCTAAACAACCAAGATAAAAAAGCAAGCAAACATGTACTTAAGAATTAAACCATTGTATTTACATAAATTACAAGTGCAAAAAGCAGCAATACTTTTGTATTACTACTTTTTGTACATAAATTTTGCCCTTCTGTCCTTGAGAGAAGCAAATTTCTCAATGCTGATAAACTATTTATTTTATGATTTAAATGTGCTAATTTTATGTAAACAATGCAAATTAACATAGCACTTCTATAAAAGTAGACTATTATTTTCTGGAGGGCCTATATTAAGATGTGTGTCTCACAATATAGCAGTATTAAAAACATTGTGTGGACACCATTTTCACTATTTAGCTTACCTCTGCAGCTCCTCTCTGAAGATCACTTGGACCCAGTTTGCGGCGTTTCTTGGCCAGCTGAGATACACTGCCTCTGTGTTCTCATCTGCGTCTCCAATTTATCGTCTCCAACTTCCTGCCTTGATCTGTCTGTCGGCTCCATGTCAGCGCCTCCCATGGCGGGAGGGTGGTGGTACGAAAATAATCCCTTTGTATTCAGCTGTGAGCGCATGAAATGTGGCCCCAAATCGCCCTGTCTCTTGTATTGAAGAGGAGGTACTGCACATGTCCAACTTTCAACCAGAGTCCACGGCCAAAGATTTTTGCGCCCCAGAGCGGAAACCGGATATACGTCACTAATCAGACAACACGGATGAATGAAACAGCCTAATTCATCATCATTCCCTATATAGTTTTTATTATGCTCATAGAAAAATAGATAAACATTCACTCCATAATATTTGTAATTTATTATTTAATTTTTTTTATATATGTTTTTGAGTATGAGTGATAATGAGGTGAGTGGTGAGTGACGAGTGGTGGGGCACCGCTCCTGCTGTCAATATGTTCCAGAACATAACCGAGGACGACCGAGCAGCGCCCATGATGGAGAGGAGTCGGTGGGATTGGAAATCTGTTGGATTCAGGTCCAGCCAGCCGCCAGCTGGTGAGACTGCACCATTTGGTTACCAGAGTCAGAAAAGCCACACTGCTCTTCTCAGGGACATGAAGACTCCAAAAAAGCTTGAATGGTCTTATTGAAGATGAGATAGACTGAGTTCTGAGCAGGTTGAGTGTCTGATGTTGTATTTATTCATGAAAACAACATATTAAATCCAGCAAACTGAACTCTAATGCAAAACCCAAACTTCTATCATCCCTGTGGAACTTGACCGATACTTATTCAGGACAGATTACAAGACACTCTTCAGTGTCGTTTGCATTTCCAAAAAGTGCGCCGCTCATTTTTCTGCCAATTGAGAGTAAAAGTTAAGTTAGTCCACAACAGAAGATTCTTATTCTGGACTTGGTAAAAAAAAAATGTGACAAAATATGAAATCAACCAAACCACAGAAAGTCTGTTCTATGAGCAGCCCCCTGTCCTGGTTCCCGTGGTTCTGGTGGTTCTGGTGGTTCTGGGTCTCTGGTTTCAGGCTCCTCTCCTCGTGGTGACGGCTGCTCCCTCCCTGATGGGGCTCACCGGTACCTGATTGAGCTGTTGTTCACCTGAGCGGCAGATCGGCGCCTTCTGGGATACTATGGCTGACTCCGTGGCGGACTCCTCCTTTGGTTGGATCGTTGGTTTTCTTTATAAACAATAAAAAATGAATTCACTCACATCTTCTGCAGTGCCTGGCTCATTGGCACCTTCCTCACCTTACTGTGACATAACTGAGTCCAATAAAATTGTTTCAATGATAAACTGCAGTTCATAACATTTGTCAAATTATGCCCCCCGCCCAAAAAAAAAAAAATGAATAAAACTTTTAAAATACGGGATGTGCAGCAAGTCTTTCTCTCTTTCTAGATCCTGAAGTGATTCCTGCTGTGAAGACATTTTCTTATCAGTGGCAGTGTGTCGGTCCTTGTGCCAGGGTGCAATCAGTGAAGGGGCAAATGTGCACACATATGGGTGCATGTGCACTGTCACCTGGATGGTACACACTAAAAAATGTTGGGTTAAAAGCAACCCAATATGGGTCATTTTTTTAACCCAACTGGTTAAATATTGGACAGAACACATGCTGAGTTATTGTGACCAAACAAGTTGGGTTGGTTTCCTTAAACCAACAGTTAAACCAACATCCTGGCACAAGGACAACCACAGGATCAATTTGACGACACTGCCGGGTTCTTTTTACTCAGTCAGTCAGGTTGCTAATTTCTAATTATTAATAATTTGATAATATAATTATTTAATATTAATAATAATAATAATAGCGTCGAGCGGTAACTGAAGGCAAGAGACGCGGCTTTTAACTGCTCTTTGCTCAACCAGGGCTTTTATTGTAACAACTAAAGCACACCGGGACCATCTCACACACTGACAAACAAATATCGAGGCTCGCAGGCCCCAGGTCCCTCCCCAGCAACCCCCCTGGCTCACAGTCCGACAAATAATAAAAATAAATGCAACACAAAAGTGGCAACAGCAAAGACTAAACAGAACTCATAATAAAGAAGCAATAACAAACATATATGAACCACCAAAACGGCCCCAAAAATCCCAAACAGTTCTTCCCATAATCCCTTGCACCCACAGTCACCCACCGCAGCGAACCCGAGCAGCCTTCGCTGCCTCTACAATATGGTCATTACTTATTGATTAAATATATTCTAACACAGAAAATTGAGAAAATTATTCACTAAAATGTAATATTCACAAATTACAAAATATTTTAAATTACAAATTTAGCATTGTGATGCTGGAGCAGCAACTTGAGACGGAAATTACGAGATTTCTTTAGATTTCAACACACCAGAGCTTTACTATTACAACTAGTGCTGTGACATTCAATGAGCCGTTTGTTTGAACGGTTCTTGTAAGTGAACGACAAGAGCCGGTTCACAGCTGTCTGAGAGTCATTCCTATGTGCAAACTGTCCACGCTTCCTTCACGTGTCTCCTGAGTGTCTCCTGAGTGTCTCCTGAGTGTCTCCTGAGTGTCTCCTGAGTCCAGCTGTCACCGCTGCCTTCATGTGAACGACCGAGTTTCAGTTTTCTGCAGCTCGCTCCAGTCACCTGAACGCAGCAGCTAACTAGCGGAGGAGAAGTGTCCAGAACCCGGAGAGAAGCCGGTGTTTTGGAAGAACTGTTTTCCTATGAATTGGCGACTGGGTTTCTTTCACGTCCCTTGTTGCTGATAGATGTTAACAACCAGACAAAACGCCGTGTCCGACCTTTTATGAGTCCAATTTCAACATCTGCTGCCAGAAGCAGCAGCAGGAAGTGCTAAAGGAAGTCAGTCACCAGTTAACAAGGACACCAGTTCATTTGAAACACCATATTGAGCGCTTTATCAGAGGTTTTAACAATGGAACACACACACACACACACACACACACACACACACACACACACACACACACACCATAAAATGCTCGGTTAAAGGTCATGTAGCAGCATTTTGAAGCTCTTTCATGGGGACAACGTGCGAGGTACAATGTAATGTGTATCAGAAAAACATCTCTTAAATCTGTCATTAAACAAATTAAAGCACCAGATGAAAACTCAGAACTGACAGTAACTATGTCAGTTGTCAGAAAATAAGGGATTGACTCTACACTAATGAGGCTGATGTATCTAACAGAGTCACGTGACGTTCGTCAGGGAGCCAGTCTTTTGAACGGCTCCTTCAAATGAACGGCTCCTCAGGAGCCGGCTCCCTCCAAAGAGCCAGAATCCCCAGCTCCAATTACAACAACTGGAGGGGTGGCCAGGCCACTCCCTTGGCTATCCCTCCAGCCCCCGGTCCGACAGGACACAAACAAAACTTAAAGGTATAATGGACGATTTTCTCAAAAGTCAAAGCCAAACATCTGTTACTCGCTTTTTGAAAAACGTGCATGTGCCAGACCATCCGACCAGCTCTACTGCTTCTCCCGAGGAAACGCCTGTCAGTGTTGGTAGCGTGCGAGCGCGAGCTCATCTTCTCCGGGCGTGCACGGCTCTGTTTACAGTTTCTGCAATCGGCCTCGCTCATAAAGCTTTTTTTCCGAAACAGTTACAGTTTCATTATGTGAGACTCGCCATCGGTAAGTACTGGCTGAAACCGAAGCTCACGGGCTGCATAAACACTCTGAATGCACATGCGCATATACGGGAACGAGCGCGCTTGACGGCGTTATGCAATCATTTCTCCAGCGTGATTGACATGTTGGAGGACCAGTAGTTGAGATTCGCATCCCGCATCCCAGAGGCTGAGAACATCGTCCACTATACCTTTAACTCAAAGAAACGGAAAAATGGCAACAGCACACAAAAACACAATTACTAAACACAACCAGAATCACGGGATACACAAACGAACACAATTAAACATGAAACACGGCCCGTGACATCCCAAACAATCCCTACCCATGATGCCTTGCGGCTATGGGCACAGTCACTTGGGGCAGCGACCCCCAGTGGCCCCCACGGCCGCTACAGTGTCATAAATACTGAACAGTGATTTACAGAACTCTTTAGAAACTAAGCACATAAACTGTTTTAAAACATTTTGTAAGAAAAATAACCAACATTTATAAAATACAGAATAAAAAAAATGTTTGAATAAACACACTTTTGTCAGATGAAGCTCAATCTGCATTAGATAAGGTTTTCATGCACATACACCCATGGGCATGCTGTGCACCGAAATGCCACAATACAACTCAGATTCTTGTAAAAATGTAAATAAAGCTCTCTGTATTTCCCTGGTAGAATCTTCCAGCAGCGTCTCCATTGTAACAGTATTTTTCTCTTTCGCTATAGCAGCACTAACTATCGGTATTGTTCGCGCATGTGCGAGTGTCAACCCAACATGTTGGGTAGTCTGAAATAGCCCAACACATTATAATGGAAATTACAACCCAACAGCAAATAACTCAGCTGCCAACTACAATAACCCAGCAATCTGGCTTATTGGATTACCCAATTTAATGAAAACAACCTAACTAAACTAACCAACAGTCTCAACCCAGCTATTGGGTTGCAAAAACCCAACATTTTTTAGTGTGTAAGGTTCACGATAGGCCCCTATCGTCTCCTGCGCCCCCTTGTGGGCCTAGGGTAGAACAATGAATTCAGCCGAAGAAAGGAGCATGGATGTGTGTCAATACCAGCAGCTGACCAGCTAACAGTACAGCCAGAACATAGCAGAGCAGCGAACAGTACAGCTAGCAGTTAGCAAACAGCTAACTACAGCGAGAACACAGCAGAACAGCTAACAGTACAGCTAGCAGTTAGCAGAGCCAGATGACAATGGGGCCCAGAAGTTTCACTTCATCTGATCTTCATCAGTTCCTTCTTCATGCGAAGGAAGTGATCTAGAACCCTGTCACTCTGATCAGCTGAGCGGATCATGACGTCTGTTAAGTTCTGTCTCTCTTCCTGTGTGGAACAATCTGGATCGGCTCCAGTGTTCCTCAGATCAGACACTTGTTGGATCATCTTTAGCTCCTCCACAGCATCCAAACAGAGTTCACTCCGGTTCTCCTCCAGAGTTTTAGTCTGGTTCTCCTCCAGATGCAAACATGTGGTGTAGATTTCCTCCAAGATGTTCTTCATGGGTTCAATGATCTCCTTCACCAGTTTCTCCACATATCTCCACAAGTCATCTCTGCTTATGTTCTGACGTTCCTGATGAAGATCTGCTGCTGCTGCTCTCTGACGACATGTTCCTCCCAAACCAAAGATTATCCTGCTGCTGCTGCTCCTCCTGCTCTTCTTCTTAATCTTGCTGCTACTGCCTCTCTTTTTACAATTACTTGTAGTACTTTTGCTACTACTGCAAGAATTCCTACTGCTGCTGCCGCTCCTTTTGCTGCTCCTGCTGCTCCTAATGGTCCTGCTGCTGCTGCTCCTGCTGCTTCTGCAACTGCTATTGCTACTCCTGACGCTGCTCCTGCTGCTGCTCCTGTTGCTGCTCCTATTTGTAAGAATGGTCTTGCTGCTGTTACTGCTGTTGCT
This sequence comes from Salarias fasciatus, assembly GCF_902148845.1. Taxonomy (NCBI): domain Eukaryota; kingdom Metazoa; phylum Chordata; class Actinopteri; order Blenniiformes; family Blenniidae; genus Salarias; species Salarias fasciatus. Next base: position 18,604,538 of record NC_043752.1, on the reverse strand, counting down.
GCTCTTGCTCCTCCTGCTGCTGATCCTGCTGTTGCTGCTGCTAATGCTACTGTTTTTAATACCTCTTCTACTCTTGCTACTGTTCCTGCTACTCCTGCTGCTGCTGCTGCTCCTGCTGATGATGCTGCTGCTGCTCTTATTGCTGCTGCTGCTCCTGCTGCTGCTGCTCCTGCTCTTAATACCCCTGCTCCTGCAGCTGCTGCTCCCACTGCCGCTCCTGCTGCTGCTCCTGCAGCTTTGAATCCTACTGCTGCTGCTCCTCCTACCACTTCTGCTGCTGCCACTACCACTCTTCCTGCTGCTGCTTCTGCTCCTGCTGCTGCTCCCGCTGTCACTGCTACTACTGCTAGTGCTCCTGTTATTGTTCCTACTGCTCCTCCTTGAGCTCCTGCTACTGTTCCTACTACAACTGCTTCTGCTGCGATGACAACCAGAGGAAGCCTCGCCAGTCCTCCAGTGACAATAACCAACAGCACACAGCACACAGCAGATGCAACTCTAGCGTGGGATAACGAAATGGAACTCATGCTTCGATCAGTGTTCTAAGGGTGATCCGTGTTCGTCTTCTGTCCTGGTTCAATCTTTAGGAACTGGGAGGTGAAAGTGGCTCTCTGGGAGATCAGGTCCAACAGTGTCGGTGGAGATTCTGACTGGTTCTGAATCTGTCTGACGAAGTGTCCTCTGAAGGTCGACGAGAAGTCTTACTGCTTCAGGACTCACTGTGAACACAAACACAGAATTGTTTCAAAATGATGTATGTGTGTGTGTGTGTGTGTGTGTGTGTGTGTGTGTGTGTGTGTGTGTGTGTGTGTGTGTGTCTGTGTGTGTAAAACCCCTGTGGGCGTCAAATCAATGAGCAACTAATAATCAAGCACCTGACACTTGCCAGCAGTCGGACGGCCGCTGCTATCAGTGCCTATACGCTCCAGCACTGGACGGACAGGCTGGAGGCTTCTATGCTGACCTGGACAAAGCTCTGTCTGAAGTCCCACAGGAGGACAGGCTGATCATGCCTGGAGACTTCAATGCCAGAGTGGGACGAACCCTCCGCCTGTGGAGGGGCACGCTGGGGGGGGAACTCCAACAGCACACTACTGCTCACCAAATGTTCCGAGCACCGCCTGGTCATCACCAACACGTTTCCATCAGAAAACCAAGTTCAAGACCTCATGGATGCATCCGTGCTCCAAAGTATGGCGTCTCATTGACTCCGTCATTGTCCGCTTTAAAGACCTTATCTTTACCAGCTTTGTGGGTGGGAGGAGACGGAGCCAGTACAAGTGCAAAAGAGGACATCAGTGCCAACAAGTTGTGTGCCTGAGGTCTGTCAATGTGAATGTTCAGGTCTCCCATGACAATCAGTGGTGTACCATCATCAGGGATGTCAGGGAGTATCATGTCCGTTTCAGAGACACAGCCATGCAGACTACCCCCTGGTGGGCGGTACCCAACCAGAATGTCTGCTCTGATGGAAGTAGTGACCATTAAAGCATGATATTCAAATGTTGCGTTGTTGTTCGGCGGACGCGGTGCGGAGAAGGACCAGTTGTGTGGAATGAGAATGCCAGCACTGCCTCCTCATCCAGTAGAGCGAGGGGTATGGCTTAGCGTAGCAGACAGGACTACACTTCTTTTCCGGTTGCTGAGAATGACTGGGATACGTGAGAGACACATCGTGCGTTGGACTGTGACAGAAAGACCTTAGTGGCAGAAGGGTGTCCTTGCTCGGTGGACTCGCGCAGGTAGACTGGCAGGTCTTTGCCTTCAGTGGTCTTCACACTTTGTGGGCTGACGCTCAGGCGCAGTCTGTGCTGTTAAGTACCTGACAAAGTCACAGCTGTTTCCAACTTGACTGATTGCGCCCGGCTAAACCCCCCCTGTTTGGTGACCAGTTAGAGATTAACCAGGTTCCCTACTCTGACCCTGTCCTCACTAAAGACAACTTTAAAGATGAATGTTAACATCCTGTAACACTGGTACTGATCCAGATCCAGATCCAGATCCAGATCCGATCCAGATCCAGATCAAATATAGAAGAAAAAAAAAGTACTGTCTGATCTGAACGCATATTTATAATCTACGTGGAGATGTTCTCTGAAATGTTTCAGTAGTGAAGTGATGTATGAAGAGAGCTGGACCCAGATCTGACCTGGACCCAGATCTGACCTGGACCCAGACCTGACCCTGACCTAAAGCTGTTTGTGTCCTTCAGTATTAGAATCACAACACTTGTTTGCCCTCTATTCTGATTCTGAGTCTGTAAATGTGAGGAGAACATTTGATAAAGACGAAAACAGAAAATCTCACAATTCAAACCAAAAACACAACGCTGGTTTTTAAAGTCCAAGAGGAGCCACGTCTCTCACTACATGTTCAATCACACTCCTTTACCTTCCAGACTGATCTTCTAGAAGAACTGAAGAAACGCAGCAGCCTGTGGACCAGGTCCTGGTTCAAAATAGATCCTCCTTCAGACAGGGTCCTGGTTCAGACTGGCCCTGGTCCAGGTCTTTCTTCGGCTCCTGTTCACACATTGCAGACCTGCAGCAGCACGTCTTGAGGTTTCAGGTCAGGTTGATCTGGTTTTTTGGCTCATCAGTGGTCAGCAGTGGACTTTAGCATCAAATTCCCTGCATACCTGTCCCAACTGGCGGGAAAGTTTTAAGGTGGAGCTGCATCATTCTTCAGTTTCAGTGTGTTTGTGAACCAGATTGCAATGGACGACCTTAAATTCGGCGCCGCTTGGTTAGATTTCATGCCATTCCTGTTAATCAGTGACGAGTGGAACCGCTGCTAAGACCCGCCTTCTCTGGCACTCCAAGCAGTTTATCTGAGCTTATATTGCAGATTATGTGTGAAAAATTACACACATACATTATTTCTATATTATCATTTAGTATGAGACTTTATTTTACTCTCTTTCTCAAAAGTGAAAGTTTAACTACGGAACAAGAAAAGAAGAAAAGTGACAGTCTCCTGAGACCGAGCAAACCCAAAACTCCAACACCTTCTCCCAAGTTAACTAACTCGTGGAAAAGGAAAGATTAAGGAAAAAATGGAAAGTTACATCAGGTAGTGATTGCACTGCTGTTGCTGCCAGGCTGGACTGAGGGATAAGGCACAAATTGAAATAAGGAGCGCAAATATGGCAACAACGAAAGTGAAAGTTAAATCACGTGTTTTGCCGGCCGACGTTTCTGCCCCCTGGCCAGTCTTCAGGAGCTGAAAACACGCAAAACAAAGTACATGTCGCTCCAACACACAATTTCTCTTAATAAAGGTAAGTATGAGGCACAATTCGGCGTGACTTATGGAATGTCTTACAGAATTCTTGCAAAAAAAAAAAAAAACAACATAATCCCGTCCCTGGCTGGGGCAGGATGATCATTACAGAGTACTTATTTTTTATTATTAACTATCTTTATTGGAAACAATTTCAATACAACATATGATACAGTGTGATGGACAGAACTTCCCGAATATCATTTTTTTCTAATATTTTTAAACATCCACCCACCCTCTGCCCCACCCCAAAGGAGAGAGGTTCTCAATGAATGTGTATTGTCCCAATGTAAACAACACAGAATATACAACAAATACAAAAACAAAAAAAACAAAAAAAAAAATAGCTAAATGACAATAAAAACAATCAAATTAATTCATCAAAATAAATAAGTCCTAAAATAAATCAATAAAACATAAAATGAAGGGAGGGCTCAGTCATCACGATCAGGCATGGATGTCAATGATTCAGAGTATTTTAAGAGAGGTCTCCAAGTCTTCTCAAACAAATTTGGGGAACCATGAAGAGAAAATGGACAGTAGCTCCTCCTGTTGGAAATATTCTGTTTGATTATCATTGCTAAATGCATTCATTGTTAAATGTTGTCTTGAACTGCACATGAAGCTTAAGTTGACTCAGCAGTATGAGGGACTTACCTGCATTCTCCAGAATGCTGACTGAGAGCATCTTATCTGTGCTGACAGAGTGTGTTTTACCCTTTTCCTGTTGCCACTGATGCATCTGTTGCATTGTTTCGAAACAAGCAGGATGTTGATACCACCATTATCCCAAACACTTGTAAGCCCCACCCTGAGTTTGTGAATAAAAGCTGAGAGAAAACTTAGCTCAGGCAGAGTGAAATGAAGTGAGCTCTTGAGCGAACGGATTCTCCTCTCCTTGCAAGTATCTTCGATTTCTGCCTGTTTCATTCTGTTTTTGTGTCCTAATTTTCTTTAAGGAAAAGAACCTGACACCTCCTTCATCCATCTGCCATGACACGGTCGGGGGGGGGGGGGGGGGGGGGGGGGGGGGGGTTTCCAGTTGAGGAGTATGAGTCGCCGAGCTGGTCGGGTGGTAAAGAGGAGAACAGTTTGTGTAACTTTAGAAGTCAGAGGCTCCAGAGGGGTTCCAAACAAAGCCAAGAGAGGTTCAGGGGAGATAGTAATGTTGTATGCTGCCCTGAGAATTCTGAAGATTTCAGACCAGAATGTGGCAAGCCTGGGACAGGACCAGAACATGTGGGAATGGTCAGCTGGAGATTGTTTACACCTATTGCAGGAATCAGTTACATTGGGGTAAATCCGAGATAGTCTTAAATTAGTGTAGTGAGTTTTGTGTGCAACTTTACACTGTTAAAGGCCATGCCTAGCACAGATTGACGAAGAGTGAACCAAACCGTAAACTTGCTGCCATAATCCTCAGGCAGTTGTAATTCCAAGCTCCTGCTCCCAAAAGGCCTTGGGGCCAGTTGTTGGACTGTCAGAAGTAGAATTGAAGAGGTTATAAATGCTGGAAACTGGTCGTTTTTGTTCAGGATCGAAAGTTAACAGTGAGTCAACTGGAGTTTCTGGAGGGCGACGAGGGAATTTGGGGTTCTGATTCTGAATGAAATGTCTGATCTGAAAAAAACAAACCAAATAGGTGAGACTTGGGCAAATCAAATTTCTCCAAGAGCTCTAAAAAAGACATTCAGGTCCCTTGGTTGTAAAGGTCCTTAAGTTTAGTTATCCCTTTTTCAGACCAGATCTGGAAGGTTAAATCAGTGCAAGAGGGCAGAAATAGGTGATCATTTGCAACAGGAGAAAGGTCTGAGGCCCCGTGGAGGCCCAGGTTGTTTCTAATTTGAATCCAGATTCTAATAGAGTTACTATTGGGTTTGAGGTAAAGTTGGAGACAGTCAACGGGAGTTGGGAGCAGACCAGGGAATTAAGAAAAGTTTGGAAGATGCCAACTCCATATCAACCCATGCAGGGTGCTCTTCATCTGATGTGTCGGTGATCTAGTACAAAAGTTTCTGAATATTACATGACCAGTAGTAGTGCAAGAGATTGGGCAACGCTAAACCACCAAGATGTTTAGGAAGCTGTAACACTGATCTTTTCATACGTGGATTTTTATTACCCCAGAGAAAAGAACCAATCAGCTGATCGAGTGATTTGAAAAAATCATTTTTAAATGGTTTTGTGATGCAGATATATCACTCTTTCGCACACACATATTGGTTTGAGAAGAAAAACGCTTTATTTTCAGGACCCCAGCAAACTTGCTGGACTACTTTCCTCTGGACCTAAACTGGACAGGATCTCCGCTCACTGGACGCTGTCAGGGGTCAGTCTGTGTGAATGAACAACACTGCTGACGGGGATGCCATACAGATTCATGTCAAAAATCCCAAACTATCCCTTTAAGAAGGATGGGGATATGTGAAAACAGATCCAGGAACTTTGGTAAAACAACCATTTTAACTAAGTTAGCACAACCTACTGGGGATAGTGGGAGACCAGACCACTGTAGCGGAGTCAGAGTGGGGGCAAGGGGGCGGTCGCCCCAGGGCCCACAAGGTCATAGGGCCCCGTTTCATGTGATATGTTCACATTTAATCGGAAATAAATTATTATAATAAAATGTGCAGTGTGTGCGAGAAGGTATGCCCCGATTGTGGGCTCCAATTTTCCAATTCTTACATTACGACTGTCCATGAATGCATCAGAGCTGTAAGCCAGCGCTGATTGGCTGTGCGGCATTAACGAGTGTTTTCTTTGCACTTGATCGGAACTCTTTGGAGGGAAGTTAAACAGTATGCTAAACACTATGCTAGCCGCTAGCGGTACTACCCAAAACATTTTTCATTTTATATTTTAACTGTATCAAAGATGGTACAGATTTCGTGAGTGAGTTTTTAATCTGATATTTCAGCACCATGGACAGCGGACGCTTTGAGATTGACAGCTGTCTGCATTTGTGTGTGTGTGCGTGCATATGTGTGTTTGTTCTTCAGAACAAGTTTGTGAACTGGTTTGTGACTTTATTCTGCTTTCTGAGGCATATAGGTTTGGCTCAATAAAAGTGAGCATTAGTGTGTTGTTTGATGGTAGCAGGAGGGATTGTTTGAATGATAAAATTACTATCATAAGGGCCCTTCGAGAATGCTCCGCCCCCTCTGTACTGAGACCCACGCTCCGCCTCTGCCAGACCATCTATCAAATCGAATGAATATCTCTCCAGAGGGGCGTGAAATTTTTGGAGAAAAGACAGTTGATCAAATCTGTAATATGCATCCCCAAATATTTAAAACCATCTGTAGCATATTTGAAAGGGAAAAAGGATGGTGGAATATTTTTCGCCAGAGAATTAATAGGAAGAAGCTCACTCTTGTGGAGGTTAAGTTTATAGCCTGAGTATAGCCCAGATTTGTCGAATATATCTGGAACTACGGGGAGGGAAGCAGCTGGGTTAGACATATTGTAAATAACAGGAGGTCATCAGCAGAATGACAGAGTACTTTTGTATTCATTAAATATATGTGCTTGTGGTGTCTGCTGGGAGAGGATTTTGCCCCACATTAGAAGGGGCGGGGTTTAGTCATGTGGGGAGGTGTGGCACACTGATGGTGGGGGTTTAAAGGGTCTGTATCCTGCTTTTTTAGCTAGTCCAAACCCGAGAAATGGCATCAACATGGTAATAGTTTATTTTTGGTGCGAAGGAAAAGTAATTTTGTGTGAAATAAAAGATTTTCTGGGGCTAATTCTGAAACCCGGAAGAGAAAACGCTTTTTTCACTGAAATCCCGCCTCTCCCCCTGTGGACTTTGACTGACAGCTACTTCAACCAATCAGCGCTCCAAAACAAATAAGCTGGCTAGCTTTAGCTCTTTAGCTCCAGCTTCTCTACACACAAAGACACGCGAAAACATCTTTTCCTGTTAGAAACTCACCAAGCGCAGACCCTTCAGACTCTTGCTCTTGCTTGACTGTTGCTTTCAGATGATGGTTAAAGTTTAACTCCATAATCGGAGTTAGAAAAAAGCGGCAACGCTGACTGCCGAGGGCCTGCAGGAGGGGGGCTCAGGGGAGCCATCTTCACCGTGTGACGTGAACATGAGAAACAGAGCGTTTTCACGGGTGCGGGAGGGGCTGCCTCTCTGAGCAGCTGAAATGTGAGGAAAGCTCAAGCACGCAGCCACGAAGGAAAAAAATGCTATGGGGGTGTTTTTAGTGAGTACATAACTATATAACAAGGTTAAAACATACAAACAGTGAATTTGGCATGATACAGCCCCTTTAAAGGGCGGAAGCAGTTTGTCAGGGGGTTGCTTCCTGGAATGACAGGTGTCACTTGTGTGTGGATAACAAACCCCACTCGACTCTATTCCTGTGTCCATCTCGTCTTTGTGTGACCCCACATATATTATACACCTGCTAGCTATTGGTCAGACCAAGGATTCAGCCTCAGTCCTGTGTGTGAAAAGTAAAACATTTGGAAGTGTTGTGTCAAGATTCAGGGTTGTGAAGCTGGGTTGTTCGGTGATTCAGGTTGAACCAACGGCACGGATGAGTCTTTGTATTTCGTGTATCTCACACACACACACAGACACACACACACACACACAACCACACACACACACACACACACCACACACACACACCACACACCGCACACAAACAGTTGTAGGTCCCCCCCCAATTTTCAAAAAAACCTGACAGCCTTGCTGACAACAGTGCATAAGAACTTGAGGTGTTGGGCTGAACAGGTTCTTCAGGACTCCTCTTCCATCATGTGAACATGCAAACTGCACTTTTCAAGACAGATTCTTCAACATTTGTTTTTTTTTTTTTGTTTGTTTGTTTATTTTTTTTTACATTTTCAGAATGAACATATCAGTAAATTAAAAAGTATTTACAAAGGAGGGCTGCTGCTGTGGTCTGCGGGGGGCCTGAGGGGGGTCCTGAGGTGGCCTGAGGGGTGCCTGAGGGGGGCCTGAGGAGGGCTGCTGCTGGTGGTCTTAGGGGGGCCTGAGGGGGGCCTGAGGAGGGCTGCTGGTGGTGGTCTTAGGGGGGCCTGAGGGGGGCCTGAGGAGGGCTGCTGGTGGTGGTCTGAGGGGGGCCTGAGGGGGGCCTGAGGAGGGCTGCTGCTGTGGTCTTAGGGGGGCCTGAGGGGGGCCTGAGGAGGGCTGCTGGTGGTGGTCTGAGGGAGGCCTGAGGGGGGCCTGAGGAGGGCCTGAGGAGGGCTGCTGCTGGTGGTCTGAGGGGGGCCTGAGGGGGGCCTGAGGAGGCTGCTGGTGGTGGTCTGAGGGAGGCCTGAGGGGGGCCTGAGGAGGGCCTGAGGAGGGCTGCTGCTGGGGGTCTGAGGGGGGCCTGAGGGGGGCCTGAGGAGGGCTGCTGGTGGTGGTCTGAGGGAGGCCTGAGGGGGGCCTGAGGAGGGCCTGAGGAGGGCTGCTGCTGGTGGCTGAGGGGGGCCTGAGGGGGCCGGAGGGGGCTGCTGCTGGCCTGAGGGGGCCTGAGGGGGCCTGAGGAGGGCTGCTACTGGTGGCCTGAGGGGTGCCTGAGGGGGGCCTGAGGAGGGCTGCTGCTGGTGGTCTTAGGGGGGCCTGAGGGGGGCCTGAGGAGGGCTGCTGGTGGGGGGCTGAGGGGGGCCTGAGGGGGGCCTGAGGAGGGCCTGAGGAGGGCTGCTGCTGGTGGTCTGAGGGGGGCCTGAGGGGGCCTGAGGAGGGCTGCTGCTGGTGGTCTGAGGGGGGCCTGAGGGGGGCCGGAGGAGGGCTGCTGCTGGTGGTCTGAGGGTGGCCTGAGGGGGGCCTGAGGAGGGCTGCTACTGGTGGCCTGAGGGGTGCCTGAGGGGGGCCTGAGGAGGGCTGCTGCTGGTGGTCTTAGGGGGGCCTGAGGAGGGCCTGAGGAGGGCTGCTGGTGGTGGTCTGATGGAGGCCTGAGGGGGGCCTGAGGAGGGCCTGAGGAGGGCTGCTGCTGGTGGTCTGAGGGGGGCCTGAGGGGGGCCTGAGGATGGCTGCTGGTGGTGGTCTGAGGGGGGCCTGAGGGGGGCCTGAGGAGGGCTGCTGGTGGTGGTCTGAGGGAGGCCTGAGGGGGGCCTGAGGAGGGCCTGAGGAGGGCTGCTGCTGGTGGTCTGAGGGGGGCCTGAGGGGGGCCGGAGGAGGGCTGCTGCTGGTGGTCTGAGGGTGGCCTGAGGGGGGCCTGAGGAGGGCTGCTGCTGGTGGCCTGAGGAGGGCCTGAGGGGGGACTGAGCAGGGCTGCTGCTGGTGGCCTGAGGGGGGCCTGAGGAGGGCTGCTGCTGGTGGTCTCAGGGGGGCCTGAGGGGGGCATGAGGAGGGCTGCTGGTGGTGGTCTGAGGGAGGCCTGAGGGGGGCCTGAGGAGGGCCTGAGGAGGGCTGCTGCTGGGGGTCTGAGGGGGGCCTGAGGGGGGCCTGAGGAGGGCTGCTGGTGGTGGTCTGAGGGAGGCCTGAGGCGGGCCTGAGGAGGGCCTGAGGAGGGCTGCTGCTGGTGGTCTGAGGGGGTTTGAGGGGGGCCTGAGGAGGGCTGCTGGTGGTGGTCTGAGGGAGGCCTGAGGGGGGCCTGAGGAGGGCCTGAGGAGGGCTGCTGCTGGTGGTCTGAGGGAGGCCTGAGGGGGGCCTGAGGAGGGCCTGAGGAGGGCTGCTGCTGGTGGTCTGAGGGGGCCTGAGGGGGGCCTGAGGAGGGCTGCTGCTGGTGGTCTGAGGGGGGCCTGAGGGGGGCCGGAGGAGGGCTGCTGCTGGTGGTCTGAGGGTGGCCTGAGGGGGCCTGAGGAGGGCTGCTGCTGGTGGCCTGAGGAGGGCCTGAGGGGGGCCTGAGCAGGGCTGCTGCTGGTGGCCTGAGGGTGGCCTGAGGGGGGCCTGAGCAGGGCTGCTGCTGGTGGCCTGAGGGGGGCCTGAGGAGGGCTGCTGCTGGTGGTCTTAGGGGGCCTGAGGGGGGCCTGAGGAGGCCTGCTGGTGGTGGTCTGAGGGAGGCCTGAGGGGGGCCTGAGGAGGGCCTGAGGAGGGCTGCTGCTGGTGGTCTGAGGGGGGCCTGAGGGGGGCCTGAGGGGGGCCTGAGGAGGGCTGCTGGTGGTGGTCTGAGGGAGGCCTGAGGGGGGCCTGAGGAGGGCCTGAGGAGGGCTGCTGCTGGTGGTCTGAGGGGGGCCTGAGGAGGGCTGCTGCTGGTGGTCTGAGGGGGGCCGGAGTGGGCCGGAGGAGGGCTGCTGCTGGTGGTCTGAGGGTGGCCTGAGGGGGGCCTGAGGAGGGCTGCTGCGGGTGGCCTGAGGGGGGCCTGAGGTGGGCCTGAGCAGGGCTGCTGCTGGTGGCCTGAGGGGGCTGAGGGGCTGAGGAGGGCTGCTGCTGGTGGCCTGAGGGGGGCCTGAGGGGGGCCTGAGGAGGGCTGCTGCTGGTGGCCTGAGGGGGGCCTGAGGGGGGCCTGAGGAGGGCTGCTGCCGGTGGTCTGAGGGAGGCCTGAGGTGGTCTGCTGCTGGGGGCCTGAGGGGGGCCTGAGGGGGGCTGCTGTTGGGGGCCTGAGGGGTATGAGGGGGGCTGCTACTGGGTGCTGAGGGGGCTGCTGTTGGGGGCCTGAGGGGTATGAGGGGGGCTGCTACCGGGTGCTGAGGGGTGCTGCTGTTGGGGGCCTGGGTGGGGTTACTGCTGTGGGCCTGGGTGGAGCTTCTGGTGGGGGCAGATGTAGGGCTGAAACCCTGGGCGGACGCGATGCTCTCGCCGGAAATGTGCCTGGGGCCTCAGCGGGTGGGTTTCTGCTGGGCCCTGAGTGTGGCTGCTGCTGGGGCCCTGGGTTGGGCTGCTGCTGGGGACCTGGTAATAAAGGTAATAAAAATGTTTTTTAAAATTACAGACCTGTGCTTTGCTATCACAATTTTCAAAGGTATTAGAGAAATTGTCATTAGACTGAATAAATGTATTGGAAATACACATTTTAAGTCACAGCCAGTAGGTATGGTTTTGTGCAAATCATGCAGCTGCAACAGCATTAATGGAGCTGACTGAAGAAATCACCAATAAGCAATTTTTAGTAAGCATCTTGTCGATCTTCAGAAAGCATTTGATTCGTTTGACCATGAGATGCTTCTGCAAAAATTATATAAATATGGTATCAGAGGGGTCACATATCAATGGGTCACAAGTTACCTAATAGATCGAAGTCAGTTTGTGGAAGTTAATGACACAAAATCTAACTTTTGCAATATAACTTGAGGGGCACCCCAGGGCTCGGTCTTTGGACCAATTCTCTTTCACCTCTATGTGAATGATATTGTGTCTGTTTCAAATGTACTAAAATGTATTTTATTTGCAGATGATACCACATTGTTTTACACGGGAAAAAACATGAATGAGGTGTTACAAACAGTGGAAAATGAGTTTCAGAAAGTATTACACTGGTTTAACGCTAACAAACTATCTATAAACATTAACAGACAAAATGTATGGTCTTCACTTTTACAGATCAAGATATTGGTGCAAGACTTCTATTCAAGGGTTAAAGATCGAACGAGTGCATGAAATCAAGTTTTTAGGTGTTTCAATTGATGAACATTTAACATGGAAATCACGTTAAAACAAAATTATCCCAAACTATTGCTGTGTTACACAAGGTTAAAGAGTCTCTCAATAAGAATGCTTTGTTACTGTTGTATAATTCCTTAATTATTCCACATTTGACTTATTGTGTTGAAGTGTGGGGAAATGCTTGTAAAATCTACATTGATCCAATTTGCATTTTACAGAAATGTGCTCTTCGTGTTGTAAAAGGAAGTGGATACAGAGCTCATACAAATCCAATTTTCTATACAATTAGGAACATTAAAATTTAATGAATTGGTTGAATTTAACGTTCTCAAATGTATGTATAAAGCTCACCAGAAAATATTACCAGAAAACCTGCAAAATAGATTCAAAAAGACGGAAAGTAAGTATAATTTAAGAGAAACTGATTTTTTTTTGTAAACCAAAGTTTAGAACCAAACCAAAGGAAAGATGTATCTTAAGGATGCCACACACTACAGGATTTTTTCAATCTTCCCCGATTGAGAGACCACACACTGGAAGACAACAGAGGACAGATCGCACCCGATCTTCCTCTCCTGATCGTCCAGTGTGTTTGTTGCTCCGGAGCAGAACACACACTAGCAGATTCTTCAGCCGAGAATCGGCTCCTCACTCTTCCAAATCTCGCGTCGTTCAACGTGACTTTGCGCTGTTTCCCTTCATTCCTGTGTTTAACATTCATCTCCACTTCAAATAATAAGTGGAGAACTCATTCATTCCCGGACTGTCGGGACCTTGTCAAAAAATTTAAATGTTCCAGGAAAGATGAAGGAAACATAGTTTGAGATCATTTCTTATAATTTACCCTCACATTTGATAATAATTCAGTTTATTAATGTGTGTTTTTCTTTTTTTTCTTTTTTTACTTTGGACTCAGAGTGGAGCAGTAGAATTAGCAGGCTACTAGTAGAATTAGTAGACAAATGACAAATAAAAGGTACTGTTTTAAATCACCAAATATCTTAAATCATTCTTTTTGTCCCCAGATTTGATATTTAAACCAGAATAAAACTCGATGAGCTTTGATTAGGTAAGTTTCATGATATGTCCGCTCTCTGAAGACAAGGAGTCAGCGGAAAGTTTTTTAGATAAATTAAAACATTGGGATACTTGCAGGACTGGCGGAGATGAGTTTGGGTCTGAATGGAGGAAATACAGTTTGCTCAGGAGCGATATTGAGGAATAATCTCTCACTTTCTGCATTACTGAGTTCAGGAGCTCTGGCTTTCTGTTTCACTGTCATATAGTTAATATATTTCACTGTCATATATTCATGTCCCCAGCTCTGACAGCTGAGAGGGAAGTTTTTTAAGTAGCAGCTTGGTGAGACGGAGCTGTTCTGCCAATCAGGAAGCTTTATTCCGAGGGTGTGGACAGGTCAAGTCGGAGCTGATCGGCGCCTCTCTGAGCTCCACACACTGCAGGATTTGCGATCGGAAATATTAAACATGTTCATTGTCTACGATCTCCCCTTCCGACGCCTCCCGAGAGGCTCCGACCGGAAAACATCTCTCGGAACACACCGCACACCACACGAAGATCGGACCCAAACTCTTTCGCATACTTCCGACAATCAAACCCGGTCGGCTTCTATCGGGAGGAGAAGATCGGGGCAAAATTCGCCCGATCATCCTTAGTGTGTGGAGGCCTTTAGGTCCAGGGTGTTCATCTATGGAATAGCCTTGAGTGTGAAATCAAAACCTCCAAATCCATCCATTCTTTTAAAAGAGTGTGAAACGAGCTTTGATGAATAGATACAAAGCTGCCATGTAGGACGACTTTGAAATTTGTGTTGTATGAAGACAACTTGTTTCTTTGTTATGTATTGTAAGCAGCGTGCACACGGGAAGTGTAAAGGATTCTGAACTGATGAGGGGCAGATATTATGAGCTTTTGCTTCTTTCTGTACCTTTTCATTCATCATATCTGTGCTGAAGTATGTAGATGCAAGTATGTTGCATTCACCTTTGTTTGATTTCAATGAATGAAATAAATAAATCTAATCAAAATCAAAAAATCAAACCTGAGCGGGGCTTCTGCAGGGGGCAAACGTAGGGCTCGTACCCCGGGCGCACGCGGGGCTCTCGCCGGGAATGTGCCCGGGGCCCCAGCGGGTGGGGTTCCTGCTGGGTGCCTGGGTGGGGCTCCTGCTGGAGGCTTGCAGGAAGCTCCTGCAGGGGGGCGCGGCTGGCGCTTCTGTCGGGGGGGACAGTAGGGCTCATACCCCGGGCGCACGTTTGACTTTCGGCGGTTTCGCCCCATCGGTCCCAAGCTGGTTCATCTTGGTGGACTGCTGTAAATACATTTCATTTAATTTCATTTCTTCTTTTCCATGGAATGCATGGAGGAAAAAAATCAACAAATGGATACAATTTATAAAAAACACAGAATACACACATCCCATGTACAAGAACAGGAGTAGGATGAAGAATAAGTCTTTTTAACTCCGACACCAGTCTTCTTTCCAGACTCAAACAGGAAAACAACAACAAAAAAAACATCAGATGGTCACAATCTACACATCACATCATTATTATTGCTTCCTTTGCATAAATGTTAAATATTTTTTCTTTAACTTAATGTTCAAACTGCGAGATGTTTGAACATTGTTTTACATCTTTTTCCAAGGAATTCCATTTTCCCACACCCGCGACAGATACACACATTCCTTTAAGAGCCCTTCTTGCAGAATTATTTTTTCATTCAGAATTCTTCTACTTGTTTCACTATTCAAGTAAAAAGTGTTTGCAACCACAAGGTAGCAGGCATACTTTTTGCTTTATACATGACTATTAATGTTTGTAAAACAATTAAATCCTTCAATTTTAATAGTCCTGACTTCAGAAATAGTTTTGTTGTATGCTCTTTGAAGCGGCTTCATTAATTATTCTAAGAGCCCTCTTTTTTAAAATAACTAAGGGTAACAGATGAGTAGGATATGAATTACCCCAAACCTTCAAACAATATATCAAATACTAGCGGTGTAACAATCCATGTATTTGTATTGAACCGTTTCGGTACGGGCCGTTCGGTTCGGTACAGGGCTGTGCACGGGTGAGTCCACGGGCCAAAGTTTGTTTTTTTTTGTTTTTCCCGGCTCACGGGCCGAGGTTTATGTTCTGCCGCTAGCATGTGCAGCTACACGCTTAAGGCATAGCGCCCCCACGCTTCAGTGGTGAGGACAAGTACTGCATGCAGGTCGGCATCTTGATTAAAGTGAAATAGTGATGCACAAATCATCCATTAAAATTGGCCTAATTCTGCATATAATCCATGATTATGATCATACTAAATCAATAATTATAAATAAAGGAAATACATGGGGGAAACAGCATTTTTTCAATATTTAGGGCCCTTCCAAAATTTCAAAAATCATGTTTTCAGGGGGGCTCATGTCTCATCAAGGGGGGCTGAGACCCCCCCGGCCCCCCCATAGTCCGCACCCTGAGTGAAAGTATCTAATCGCTCGGGCGCCGCCCCGAGATTCAGAAACAGAAAAAAAAAGGCTAATAACTCTGATACTAAATGATAACGTCCTGACAATGTATGTGCCTCATTTCCTATAAATAATCTGAAATAAAGGAGCAGATAAACAGTCTAGAGAGCCGGAAAAGCTTCTGGAGGATGCGTGGATCAGTGCGCCTGCATGGAACGTACACAGCTGAGCCCAATGTAGCAGGAGAGAAGAGCGTTGGCATCGGTGATGTGCCGCAAAGCCGACACAGACAGGCGGACATGGGAGGCATGGACAACAACAAGAACATTTAGGTTTGCATTTTGTTCTCTACTGTATCGAAACCGAACCGAACCGTGACCTCAGAACCGAGGTACGTATCGAACCCAGATTTTTGTGTATCGTTACACCCCTATCAAATACGGTAAAATTAAAGAACAGTATAATATTCTCAGTGCATTATAATTTCACAAATCCTTAACTTTACTCATCACACCTATATTTCTACATATTTTTCTTCTTTACATGTCCAATATGTGACTTCCATTTCACTTTTCATCGATGAATACTCCTAAAAACTTAAATTCAGACACTCTTTCTATACAATTTCCATTTAAATACATCGGTTCAGAACATGTTGCTTTCACAAATGTCCAATATACACCTGTCTCACACACACACATCTGCTAAATCTAACAATATGAGCAAAATGAAACAGTAAAAGCCAGTAAAGTTGTTGTGGAGTGTTGCCAATTCAGGAAACGTTGGTGTAAAACACTTTTGTTTTATATTTCCAGTAATAATGTGAAACATTGACTTAAAAACAACGTTCTTACATTTCTCAGTGAACGGTTGGTCCTGAGGGGTGGTCCTCCGTCGAACGCACTGGGAAGCTTCAATTCAGCAAGAATTTGTAGACAACAGCTGGCTCAGCAACCACAAGGGCAGTTTTGAGGTGGGTGGATGATAATTCTCGACAGCAAAAGGCTCCGTCTGCACCGGACGTCGCAAAAATTTAAAATGAAATCCAGTTCAGACTGGCTGCATGCAGAGCTCTGATGATCAAAGCATCAAAGGGTTACTATAGAAACAGAGTCAGACTCTGGTCACATGACTGGGAATCGAGTCAGACTCGGTTCATGTTTCTTGAACCGAGTCACAATTCAAGAATCATGAATTTGATGATTCTCCATTTGGCTCGATTATTACCTCCGCCAGGAGGTTATGTAATCATGTTGGTTGGTTGGTTGGTTGGTTTGTTAGCAAGATCCCGGAAAAAGTAATGGACGGATTGCAATGAAACTTTGTGGAAAGGTGGGTCTTGGGCGAACTCAGAATCCATTAAATTTTGGTGATGATCCGGATCACTGTCTGGATCCAGGAATCTTTTCAAGGATTCTTCATCATTGAGAGATAGGGAGTCTGTCACATGGTCGGGCAGGCCCGCCGACAGGGGGGACAAACGCCTGGTTCACAGGACGCGCCGCTTCCGACGCGGAAGTGGGAAGCGCCGCGCACCGACTGTCAGATCGGCGCCCTGTTAACCTGTCTGACGGTTCATACAGGAGATGCGGGACAGCGCCGCGTGCGTAGCGGCTCGCGCCGTGGACCGCGGCGCTCCGCTCCTCTCTATTTTCTCCACGAGCCGCGCCGTGCACCGCCAGCTGTAAAGCTGGACAGAGCAGATCGCACCAGACAGGAAGTCGGGAACGGAAAATACGAGAGAATCCGGTCAATTTTCACATTAAAATGAAGTAAAATAACATAAATTATGTTGCTTTTCGGTTTTCCTTTTCAGATAAACACACACACACACACACACACACACACACACACACACACACACACACACAGGGAGAGAGGGCGACAGAGAGAGGCACCGCACGCTGCAGCGCTCCGCTCCGATCACACCCCCGATCACAATGTTTGATTATATCTGGTGTTCTTATTGTTGTTGGTGACTGATTTGAGCTGTGGCGGAGGTCTGCCTCTCTGAGTGCCAAATTCTAGTTATTATTATTATTATTTTAAACTTACAACTTTGACTTGGACTTGACCAGCAAAGGCTGGAGACTGCTTTCACCCAAACACAGACTGAAAAAGAAAACTATGTGAACGTGTGTGTGTGTGTGTGTGTGTGTGAGTGCATGCACGATACGATTAATGTACTGAAAGTCTGCAATAAAGTGTTTTATTCAGTCCAGCATGTACTTGACACTGATTGAGCATTAACCCCACCGCCCGACCCGGGCTCCGGCCGGGTTGTGAACCCGGCGGGCCCGCGGAGTGACGGCGGGGCGGGACGCAGCGCGGATCGGTCCGGTTCCGAGCTCACGTTCCGGGGTCAGGCCGAGCCGAGGAACCCCGCGCCGCACCGCCTCCCCGCCTGCTGCCCCGGTGACGGCCGTGAGAGAGTCTCCAGCAGACGAGGTGAGGAACCGGAGGCTGCAGCCGGAGATGGAGGCTGTGGACTCTGGTCCTCGTTCTTCAAGCGGAGCAGCTGAGAGCAGTGGCGGTCCGAGCTGGTTTAGCGCCCCGGGCTGGAGCAGCCCCAGCTGCTTTGAGGGGTGGGGAGGGCGGAGTGGCTATGGCTATGAGACTTTTAATTCGAAGAAAAAAAAAAAAAATGATGCTTTAAAATGACCATGAAAGCACCTGAAACCTTTATTTGGAATTAACCTGCCAGTTTATTCTAATTAATGAGCTGCTTTAATATGTCTCATATGTAAATTAGACAGGACTTTATTCTGCTCATTCTGCACAGGCTTGTTCCCTCCAGACATTTATTTAACGAGAGCCTCAGTAGAAATATATCATGAAAAGAGTGGATGGGCTGAAGCATATCTATGCAGACATATTATACAGCTGTAGCATCAAAGTTAACGGAGAAAGAAAGAGAGAAAGCTGCAGCGCCAGGATCTGTTTACGTCCTGTCCTGTGGCTCCTCTCTATTTTTTTTTTATTCTTTTTTTCAAATGCAACCATTTAGAGCAACACGAACCATGATTATTTCTGATTACATTTCTGTGTACATATTGTGTTACAAATTCCCTGTTATCCCTGTTATTTGCGATTGATGTTTATTTTAATTGTAGTCAGGCGTCCCGTTCGGGCAGCTATGGGGTCCTGGTCAGACGCGGACGGAGCTAATCCCCGGTGCTGCGGCTGATCTTTCATAGAGAATGCGTTCGTGAAGAGAGTGAGTAGAGATATGTTCCTGAAGCATGTTAGCTTTCATGTGAGGTGAATGTTGTGCACCCCTGTTAGCAGGTGTTAGCCACCGTGTGTGCTAAATGAGCCATTTGTGGGTAGATTCAGTTCCGTTATTGTTCGAAGCTAATGCTAATCGGCTAGCGCTGCTATGCTGCCTGTGCTGCTGTATGATGTGTGTATTGGAAATGCTGCCAGGGCGAATTTGTTTAGTTTGATTGCTTTAATCCCATTGTATGGGACTGTTTGATGTCATTGTAATTATTTGTGTATCTTTATTTCATCATTCTGTTACAGAAACCATTCTACATTCGATCATTCATTTGTCATCATTCATTCACTCATCATCCATCCAGTTGTTGTGGTCAGTCCTTCAGCCTCATTAAAGAAGGATTGAAAGACATTATCGGTGTCCATTGCCTCTCTGACCGGAGCAACCGTCGTGGATGGATGGTTCCCGCATCCCCATTCAGCACAGAATTCGCAATATATTGGGTGATGCAGGTTGAACCGACGGCACTGATGGGTCATTGTGTTTCATGTATCTCCACACCCACACACACACACATACACACACACACACACACACACACTGTCCATCACCACACAGTGTCCACACCTGCACCAATTTGTGTTACTGTCAGTCTATTGATAACCTCTCCTCCTCTGAATCTCTGCCAGTGTTTGTTTTTTTTTTTTGTCTTGTAATTTCTCTTTCTCATGAGAAACTGTGTGCATTACAGGTCTTTATCCCATTTTTCCATAGATCAGGAATATTCTGTGTGTTTCTCTTCCCCTTTAACATCTACTTCTAATGACAATATGTAGCTTCTTGAGAAAGTTCACACTGATGTATTTCATCAAATATATATGTCAGTGTAAGTTGCAACTTTGGTTGGCAGAAAGAAATAACCACGATCCAATAATCAACATCGGGCAGTATGAAGATTCTCATCAATATCTGTGTGCATTTGTCCAGGTAAAGCTCTTGAAATGCCTTTGCTGCGTGAAAAGGAGTCATTGGTAGATACCATTCAACCGGACTGCAGCCTTCAAACTGATGCTCATATGAAATTCTGAAATTCTGTAGTTTTCACATCAGGCCACAAGTCAGCGCTGTTTGTTTTAGTGATGACACCTCACACACACACATGCATGCAGAAAACAACACACATTAACAGTGACAAGTACACAGATGTTTAGCCACCACTGTTGATATAGTCCGTCTCCTCGCGCATGTGCAATAGATCTATTAATTATGGCAGCCATTCGCAGCCTTGGGGTCACGACCCCACTTGGAGACCAGAAGTGATTTCTTATGGGCGCCAAATAATTTTGGAAAAACATAAATGCGCATAATTAATTTTGAATTACATTATTTTGGATAGGAAGCATTTTTTAAAGGTCCCATATTATGCTAAGTTTCAGCAAGTTCCAATGGGTCTCAGAGGTCCAGTACCAGTCTATTTGATGTTTGTTGCCTAAAAATCCATTTTTTTCCTGGACTTCAGCCAGCCTGAAGTCCCCTCTCCTGAGCTCTGCTGAGAACAGGCCGTTTCTGGTCTGTAGCTTTACATTCTAATGAGCTGCTCTGACCACACCTCCTCCACACCATATATGGGAGAGGGCGTGGCTCTCGCTCGCGTACCATGCTGTAATGTTGACACACGCAGACTCTGTGGTTCAGCCGTACCAATTTGAGCCAGAGTCTGACCCAGAAGGAGAGGCCCCTGAAGAAATTCAAACTCTGCTGCTGCAGCAGGACGTTTCTGAATGGTAAGTTCTCGATATTATGTGTCCCTGATATTTTTCTTTTTACTTTGTGTGTGTTGTTGCACAGTAACTTATGCAGCTAGGTTACGTTAGCTCCTGCTAACGGTTACATCTCCGCTGTCGTCTCGTTACTTGGAGCTCTTTTGGTGAATGCACACGATTGTGAAAAGCTGATAGTTATCTCTCATGACTGTATTCTTGCAGTCTACGGAGAAAAGGTATGTCGTCAGAGGACTGTTACAAGCCTCCGCTGTCTGCTGACAAAGTAGGCCAGAAAAAATCTTGTTTTGTGATGTTTTGAGCAGAGTCGTTTGTCAAAACAGCTCCCTGCCGTTTCTTTTTCACATTATTATGTACTAATTTAGTGTAAATATGCCTATATCAATAATCTTTTAGTCAGTTTTCATAATTGGAGTCAGTGCAGTGTTCTGTAAGCTACACTGTTCTCCATGTCCACATTAGTCACATGCTATAAATTAGATATTTCTTGCACTTGAAGTGGTTAGGCTCAGGTTACTTCTGATCCACCTCTGCTTGTCCACTCATTTTTTTATTGAAATTTTCACTTTTCTCATTTGATAAGTGCACCTGTGGAAACTGAGCTACCATGCCCACAGAAGCTGAGAATATCTGCTGTTTGGAGATACCACAGGTAGCTTCATCTATACCCAAACTGAAAATAATTTGTCTTGATTAGCCTACATGTTACATTTACAGTACAAAATACAGTACATACATTTACCTTCTGTAATTCCCTGTAGGTTACCAGATGGATGCGGGAGGTGGAGGAGCAGCCGTCCTGTATGGTGGACCATCCTGGGTTGGAGCCTGTTTACCTCAATGTGTACTCTCTGCAGAAAGCCTGCCAAATGTATGGTGCTGACTATGGTCCTCCACGGCTGAGAGGAATACACCAGTATGTTATGCTTTGTATCTAAATCAAAGATGTAGTCTTACTTTGCTTCTTAATCTTACATAATCTTACAATTGTAACAAAATGTGATGAATGTGAATTGATTTTGCCTTTTTTTTAAAACTGCATATTTCTTCCAAAAGCCGTTGGTCTGTACATCATTCATGTAATCACAGAGTCACTTCTGTAGACAAGCATTTATTGACATCACACACTTTACATATAACCCATAACATGGGGCCAGCCTATGACTGGCAATGACCTCCTCTGTGTCAGGCCGCTGAACTGTGCAGTGAGGTCCTCTGGAATGGGGATGGCCAGGACCGCCTCTGTGTATGGAGCCGGATCCTTGAAGATTTCTTCAAAAATGAGGACAGGACACAGTAGCCTGGACACCTGTAAAAAAATTAAATTTTTAAAACGAAGTCTTTCCATGACGCATAAAGACAGTAATACATTACATTATAGGTGAATAGTATTATAACAGGTAAATGATTACTAACTTCATCAACAATAAATGAACTACACTTGGCTACAGACCTTTACTTCTGACATGAGACTGTAGAGTCCTCCAGGACAGCTGTGTGCCTCCAGAACGGGTCTCCACTGGGTCAGTCTGGCAGGCAGCATCCCTCGATGCAGGAACATCTGTGGTTGTAGTTGATGTGCTGGCCTGTATACAGGAAACAGAGGTTACACCTGCATCTTCTCAAATACATAGTTACAACAGCAGCAAATACTGCAAAAATGACATGTGCACAGCTCCATTACTTCCTGGAGTTCTGACAGCACCTTTGTTTACTGTCTTTCATGATAGGATGAACTGATTCATCCAGGTGTGTCTGACCAGTTCATCCTGTCACGAAAAACTGGAAATAAAGGTTCTGTCAGAACTTCAG
The DNA here is from genome assembly GCF_902148845.1 of Salarias fasciatus. Taxonomy (NCBI): domain Eukaryota; kingdom Metazoa; phylum Chordata; class Actinopteri; order Blenniiformes; family Blenniidae; genus Salarias; species Salarias fasciatus. The sequence goes on along the minus strand of NC_043752.1, from coordinate 18,582,459 downwards.
GAAGTAGTGGAGCTGTGCATCTCGAACATTGTATCCCCCCTTTCACTTATTCCCTGTAATTCAACTACTACTACTATCAGGGAGCAAAAACTTTCGTTAGCATCTTGGTGCTAAGTAAAGGCTAATGCCTGATGAGGTGTACATTATCACCGTCCGCATCGTCCATACATTATCCCTTACGTATATAATGCTCGTTTTACATGAAATATATGTTCATATGGCAGTGTTTCCTGCAAGGAAAGAAGTTTGGCCGGGGGGGCGGGGGCGTGTGGTGTCGCTGCTAACGCTGCTAACGGCTAACGCTGCCAACACTGCCGTGTTCGACTGTCGGAGAGTTTTTTTTTTCTCTCTCTCTGGTGGAAACCCTGATACGTCTTCTCTTCAACGTCCCCTGATATTATTTACCGTTGTGTGTTAAAGTAATATGAGGAGAGGACTCTATGTTAACAACAGTAACTTACGTTAGCTGCCATGCTAAAACCACTTTCAACAGGCTATAACACTCGGAAGGACGATATAGTAAAGCAACATAACATGGTAAAACTCACAGCTTCCACGTTTGTAGCTTGGTCGCAGACAGTTGGAACCGATCCATGTTTTAGCTTCAGCTTCTTGGCGAATCCAGATGTAAACTGGCCCTCGTTGTGAAAGCAGTCCGGAGTGAAATGGTGAGCACACACATACAACTTTTTAGGCGTTCTTGCGGGTGCATCGCCCTCGAAAATGAAATTGATCCACTGGGCCCTCAAACCCTCAGACAAAGGAGGCAAAAACAGACTGCGGTGCAGGCTAGTGCAGCCGACAACAGAGCAACTGCCAGGCTTTGCATGTTCCTTCGCCATGTTTACTGAACCAGCAGCGTTTTCCGGGTTGCTGAATAAACATTAGTGTGGGCGGTGTTACCAACCCCGAGGAGGAGCGCTTTGGGTTTATGACGTCATAAACCAGGGAATTTCAAAACGGAGCGTTTGAGCACATATTTTCAGAAAGGTGGAGCAAGCAAGAGAAGGAGAGAATAGATTTTTCTCATTTTGGGAGGGTTTGTGCACAGGCTCAGGACACATATTACTGTTACAAAATCATTGTAAAGTGGATTTTGCATAATATGGGATCTTTAAAGTGTAAGATAGCTGTCAATTAGAATTTGTATGCAGAACCACACCTGTGCAAAGCCTGAAAGGCATTCCACTGCTTTCCTCCAATAAACCCAATGATGAGGCCAATCAGTGACTGTGTGAACGCTGCCACTGTCAAACTGATGGCCGAAAGGCACCATAACTAAGAAATTTACTCTTCCCATTTTACACGTCATCGAAGAAACATTCCCTTTCAATAATCTGTTGTCTCCATCAACAAATGTCTTCAAGTTTCTTTTCTTTCAGAAGTTTCAGGACAGAATAACTCCGATGGGCGGGGCTGGACTGTCACACTTCTGGGTTCCAGAGCCAATCATACCGGTATGTGAGTTCCTGAGGTTGCCAAATAAGCAGTGCAGCAATCCATATTTTCTGACTGCGTGCGCGCTACAATGGCGAAGCACCTGAACTCTCTGAACTCAAACTGTCAACCTGCATGACGCCCTCCAGAGAGGAGGAGGGGGAGGAGTTATATGTAGTATGTAGGAGTACGTTATATGACATAATATTACTTATTAGTGTACTTGTAAATCTACTGAGTCGCAATCAAATTGAATTTTATGAGCAATTTGTGCCGAAATCGCTCATTTGGGAGCGTTAGACTGAAGTTCTAAAGGTCCCTGGTTCAATCCCGGGTTTTTGCAGGCTATAAGAACTTTGCAGTCACAGGGTGATCAGGTCTCTAAACTGTCTCTTTCCTACTGTGAAAGAACAATGGAACACTTCCAAGTTTTTAGCGTTTCTGCCATTGCCATGTAAATGTTTCTGGAATGAAAACACAAAAGCAGTGTGTTGTCATTTGAAGTGTCCTGTAAACAGGGGCCAACAAACATGTACACTTGCACATATACTCTGCCATGATTCCACTGAATTTTGCCCTATGTTTGGCCAAAACAGCTCAGGTGGGAGAGCGTTTAGAAGATCTAAAGGTCCCTGGTTTGATCCTTGGTTTCGGCAGACAGGAGGATGTTTTAAACCTAATCTGTTGCCAGTGCTCTGCCCTGTTCAGGGTCAAAGGTCAAATCCCACTGAAATGACAACATGAGGGTAGTACGCAGGGTTTACAGCCCATCAGGCCAAACACAGAGAGGCTCTCACCTACAGGCAACTAAGAGTTGCTGATTAACCGCATGCTTATTGAAAAAGGTATAATTTTGTATATACTGACCATTGTAAAGAAGTTTACCATTCTGTATTAGGCTTCAGCGATTTCATTAGCTCCAGTAATGCCTCATTTCCAGTGTTGGGCAAGTTACTTTAAAAAAGTAATTAGTTAGAATTACAAATTACTTCTCCCAAAAAGTAATTGAGTTCGTAACTCAGTTACCTCACTGAAAAAGTAATTAGTTACTCAGCAAAGTAACTGACGTTATTTTTCATGTTCTACACATTACCACATTCTATAACATCTATAACATCAAAGATGTTTATATCAACTGATTGAAGAATAAAAACACTTTATACAGTATTTTAGAACATTTAGTATTTATTTGAACTAAATTGCAGCCTGTTAAGAAAACACAAATGTAAACTTCTGGCCATTAAGTAGTGCAAATCTCTGTAACTGTACATTAGGCCTACTGTGTTCCAGTGGACCTGCAGTCAGTGTTCAGCTCGGCTCTGGTCGCCTGCTGGCTGCTTGTTGCAGAGCGGCTCCTCTCCCTCCTGCTGCGTTTGGACTCGGGGTCGGGTTAGCAGCAGCAGCAACAAGTGTCATGCTAGCATGTGGCAGACGTGGATAAAGTCTTCCAGTGAGGCTTCCAGTTTCAGAACGCTACCTTTCTATGTCCTGGGCTCGAGCTCCACGCCATTGTCTCTGTCTTGTGTTTACCGGTCAGCGCGTGCAGCGAGTGAGACACGTGGGCAGGGCATGCCCGCCCACCAACCAATCAGCATCGCGTCTTCATCACCCCCCCCCCCCCCCCTTCCCCTCTCCCCCCTCCTCCCTGTTCTCTCCTGCAGCTGATGTGTGCGGCAGCAGCGGACACTCGCGCTTCATTCAGTCAGTAGTAACGCGCCACTTCATATTTTTAGTAACGGTAACGGCGTTGCAACGATGGGAAAAGTAACTAATTAGATTATTCGTTACTGAAAAAAATAACGCCGTTACTAACGCCGTTTATTCTAACGCCGTTATTCCCAACACTGCTCATTTCTACTTAGCACTGCGGTATGGAAAAGCATCACCAGGCACAAATCTGTTGCCTGTGTCCGCTGTAGAGAGGACAGTTAGAATGTAGGCAGAGAACGAAAAAATAGCTTCTCCAAATGTGAAAACATTTTTCCCTTATCTTTCCCCTTAAATTCCGAACAGGAAGCTGTGATTGGGAAGTTAACCTCAGCCTCGCTGATTACGCTCCATGTGGGCGCCTCTCAGTTGAACCTACGTTAAACGCATTTGCAGTTTGTGGAATCAGTTCATCTTCCCCTCCATACATAATATCTGTGACATGCGGCTGCATGACGTATTTCTGACAGCTGTTACACGACTGAACGCTGGTGAACTCACAATGAAGAAACCGGATATTGAAAACTGGTATTTGTAATTTTTGAAGTTTTAACTTTTAAATTATTTTCTAAAACAATCTGCTCGGGGCTGAAGACTGCTGACTGCAAAGCTAAACATCAGAACCTGGAACGAGGAAGAGAGGCCTTCAGCTCCTGTCACAGACTGAGCCATCCGCTTCATATGGAGTCCATGTATACACTGGATTCACTTAATATGATTGTTTTCAATCGTACTGAAAAAAACACTCATGCAAACTGGTCCAGTGTGTAATTTAGTCACTTAGCACCTGCAATCTCATTCATCAAACCCGCAACTGTTGTGCAGTGTTCATGCATTTAAATGTAGAACGTCTCCAGGCAGGTGTACAACAGACGCAGTGTTACGCAGAGGGCTGTGGATGTGGCCAGAAATAGGGGTTGCATTAACTGAATATTTTTCATCACTGACTGAATTTTTAGAAGGATGATGGAGACTTTCTGTCATTATGAGTGAGTAGAAAATGAGGGACACTCCAGTACGCCTTCATGCTCATTCAGACGCACACGGAAAGTAAACACTCTATTTTGTGCTCATAAGACATCGTGTGATGCAGCTGTCAGTGTAACTGCAAGACTGCTCTTCACAGGAGGTATGTTCAGGGACCAAACTGCGAAACTGTCATTTTAGATTATATTTCATTGTAATCAGAAAAGGAAAATTAAAAGTCACGACTTTCTCCATCAAAATGACAGAAGACAACAACAACAACAACAAAAGAAAAAAAATACTTTCAGTGTGTTCATTTGCCTGACTTCATGGATTCAACCTTCATTTTTCTTTTTTTTTATTCTTTTTTTATTCTTCCTATTTTTTATTTTTTTATTTATTTCTTTTTTTTTAATCTTCCCTTAAGGGGAGTCTTTCACACCATTTTTGCACATGCATTCTCAGTAGATCAGCAGCCACGCCCGCTAATAACATGGAGACCAATACATGTTAAATTTGGGGTCGCGAATCAAGAAGGGAGAGCCACTGTACCACGGCAGTGGGGCATGCAGCAGCAACATTTCCGATGTCTTGAAGGAGTCTGAACAGGACAGGAGGAGACGGCGCTGTTCGGAACGAAAACGGTTTCCAGAATGTTTCACAGAGAACGGAGGTTCACGGTTTCACGCCCGAGCAGTGCCGCTGAGGAGCCACTAGCAGAGAGTGAAGGATCACAACCAGGGGCGGGCTGGCCATCGGGAGGCTCGGGAGGTTTCCTGAACGGCCGGTCTATTCCGGGCCGGTGGGGTCTATTCTGTATTAACTGAACCCTCTACAGTAGACACAGGCAGCAGATTTGTGTCTGGTCAGGCTTTGCCATACTGTACTGCTGAGGAGAAACGAGGCCTTATTGGATCTCATGAAATCGCTGAAGCCTAATGCAGGATGATGAATTTCTATGACATGATCACGATTCTGTCACATTTCATGATTACATGATCAATATATCCAACATTAGTGCCTATTTCAAGAAGAATGCTGCCGTATGTGTGAGCCTCTCTGTGTTTGACCTGCGTCAGTCTGATGAGCTGTAAACCAATGGCACTACCCTCTATTTCACTTCAGTGGGATTTGCCCTTTGACCCTGAGCAGAGCTGAGCGCTAGCAATGGATTAGGTTGAAAAGTCACTCTGATCTGCTGAAACCCTCGCCTGGCATGCCAGACTGACTTCATGTGTTACACACAGAGACGGTCTGGTACGGCGCCATTGGGGCATCATTTCAAGCAGGCTGACGAGAGGCGGGGCTATGGAGCGGAGAGAACCAATCCAAGAAACAAGGCTGTGACGCAACGACAATGCGACGTACGCAGCGCTCCGTTGTAGTAGTTTTGTAGTCCAAAACATGGGATCATGGCGTGGAGTTTTACGTCCGTTTTACCCCAAAATTCCACCGGACGCTAAAGCGACACGTCTTGTTCCTGAAGTCAACGCACACCGGGAGCGCAGCGCAGCGCCGTTTAGAAGCGGCGACCTGAAGCGAATCACCAGCGCCGCGGCGCGGCGCTTTTGCCTCCGTTGGAATTTGGGGGTTAAAGAAAAGCCAACAGAGCAGATTCTTGCTGTGGTTTCAGCGCCAAATTCAGTTCGTTCAAAACTTCAGACAGAGTCGTGATAAAACCTCGCTGTGTTGCGGCCGCCACCATGATTGTTTTGAGGGGGGTATAACATGACGCATCGCTAACTCCGCCTCTCGTGGGCTGTGATTGGGTAGAAGTTTGCTGGGCAGAAGTCAGATTCAATTGGCGCGGTACCAGACTGTTTCCCCATGAAGCCCTGAGCATGGAGAGACAGTCTGGCGTGCCAGGCCACCGAAACCCAGGATGAACCAGAGCTTCGGTCTAACGCTCTACCAACTGAGCTCTTTCAGCACAAAAACACAAGAATTATCAACCAAATCGTTCCAGAGTACATGTGCAGGCCCCATTCAGAGGATGTTTCACGTGACAGCACATTGTTTTTGTGTTTCAGTTCCAGAAACGTGTTTATGCAGCCAATTTAGAAACACTAAAACTGTTAACGTGCCAAGTCACCAGGTGGCGCTGAAAATGCACATACACACAATTAGAGAACAATATCCTGGGGTCAATGACATTCCTGTGGACAGATGTCAAATTCAATGATATTAGGGGTGAAACTCAACTATGGAACAACCAATACCGATTATGAAACTAGAATATGGGCCGGGAGTCGTGCCATGTCAGAGGTCGCCATGTTTGTTACTTGTGCATGATTAGACGAACTACTGACCATGACGGTGGTGTGCATGTGCAGAAGCAGCGCTCATGCCATCTCTTCAGGTAGAATAATGAGCCGTTTCAGCACAAGCACTTCAATTATGAGAAAAATAAAAACATCCAATGAAAAGGAGGAAAGATTATAAATATTTGTCTGACAACATTTGGCAGTTCCTGTCGACACCCAGAACCCCTGACCTCCATTGTAATTTCTGGCCCGTTTGCATGGGCACAAAAATCCTCATTCTGATCAGACTTTAAGGTCAAACGGATTGTAAATGTCTCATATAAAAGCCTGAGTGGACTCGCTTCACACAGATCGGCAATAATTTTGGATCAGATTGTAAGACGTAGTCTACCCCAATGGACAATCTGTTTGTGCCTCATGAAACAGCAGAATTTAACCAACATTAGTACCAAACTCAACAGGCATGGCTTTCTGGGTAAATAGTAACCATGAATTGCTGATAGGTGTGTCTCTCTGTGGTCTGTGATGAGCTGATGAGCCACTCAGGTGAACACTCCTGTTGTGAAGTGGGATTTGTCAAAGTTGACCTTTGTGCTCTGGAAGCATCTTTCTGCTGATCATTTGGCAATGTAGCGTTTAGTTTGTCCAACTATGTGTCCTCTGACACTGTCAACTCGCGGAGAAGCAGAGTGAAAAGTGACTTTGTCGAGAGTTGAGAGTATACTTCTAGATGTAGTGTGAGATAGTGGACTATCCCTGCTTTTTGTGCTGAAATAGCTCAGTTGGGAGAGCGTTAGACTGAAGATCTAAAGGGCCCTGGTTCGATGCCGGGTTTGGGCAGAAGGGGGTGATGTTTTGGTCCGAAACCTGAGTGGTGTTCTTGTCTTTCAGAAACCAGTTGTGTCCGTTCACAGAGACAACACAGAATACAACTTCCACAGGTTTAACGGTGGAGGCCTGCTGGTTGTTCAGTGTCAGGCCTGTCACGGATCGAAGCTCAACCAGTTCATCCACACGATCCATTCCTGGAACGTTGTGTTGATCCACAGCCTGGATAAATAGAACTGATGTTAAAGACTGGCTCCACAGCATCGCAATCTCTTTGCATGTATTTATGCTTTAGTTCCACAAGAAATGTATATACTGTAACATCTTGAAGCCCTCTGAGGCAACTGTTGTTGTGATACTGGGCTATACAAAAATAAATTGATTAATTGATTGATTGATTGATTGATTGATTGCAGTGTATGCCATGTCTGTGTTGCTTGGGGACAAATCTACTGGTGTAAGAAGAGAAATTAGCAAATGATCACTGATACCTTGCTGGGATGAGCACCCTGCTGTGGGTTGGAGAGGCTGGAGAGGAAGCACAAACTCCTGGGAGAGGAGGTCTGCAAATGTGACTTCTCCTCCTCCCAAATCCTCAAACCCTTCATCCTCCTACACAGGTTCTGCCACGTCCAATTGCTCCAGTAACTGCGATGTCTCTTTTGATTTTGGGTCCATATCTAGCAGGGGCTCATTATTTTGCCTCAGCAAGTACTGGACTCCAATGAGTTCCCCTGAGGAAATATTAAAGCAAGACCAGTTAAAAAAACAGAAACAATACAAAGTGAGAAAAAACATCAAAGCATTTAAAGCTTGAACATGCCTGTATATTTTGCAGGTTCTGTAAATGAAGGAACCAGTTTCCTGCCAAACACCTTCTGGTAGCTGCTGCTGACACAGTGAACCAACTCTTGGGTGTATGAACGCAGGTTGGAAGATTCAGCTGAGACAGCAGCAGCAGCAGCAGCCCGGTCCTGATTCCACCGATTCAGCCCATCCAGCAAATAGATTTGATCACTGAGGCTGTTGGCACTGTTCCCTGAAGCAAAGGAGCATTACAGGATCTTATGTAGAAGAGGTTCCTGTAACATAAGAGAAGGTGAAACAGTGTGACCAAAGAAGACATCATGATTCCAAACTCTAGTTTTAAGTTGATCTGACTTTTTTTTCTTTTAGCAATCTGTACACATCACATATCAGCAAGTTTACAACCAATTTACGACAGGATGAAAACCCCTGGCCCTACCATGGAGAATAAATCAACATTTGTCATTAGAAGAAATGCATTTAGAACAAACCTGGAATGAATCGATTCAGATGGCAGTGAAATGTTTCCAATGATGTGGAACCTCGGGCACATCTGTAGATTTTCGAAGGCATGTCACCCCTGGTAGGCTTCCACTCTCTGTGTACAGTGCTACACCAACATTAGTAAACTTAAAAGGCGTGGCTTTCGTTGTAAATAGTAACCATGAATTGCCGATAGATGTGTCTCTCTGTGGTCTGTGATGAGCTGATGAGCCACTCAGGTGAAAACTCCTGTTGTGAAGTGGGATTTGTCTCATTGTTCTGTGGCCTTGAATAGGACGAGGCAGTGACATACCCTTGGGCCTAAAAATTCAACTCTGCCGAAACCCGGGATCGGACCAGGGACCTTCAGATCTTCAGTGTAACGCTCTCCCAACTGAGCGATATCGGCACAAAGGCATATGTATGGTGGCACAGTAGATCTGCGAGTATAAACCACCTTGAACCAGTTCAAGAATGGCAGCATTCACACTTCACTATTGAACTCGTCAATGGGTTCGGCTCACTCCGGGCCCTCGGCCGGGTCTGGGAGGCGGTGTCCGACGTCGCCGCAGAAGGCGGGTCATCTTCAGAGGGGGTCGGGTCGGCGGTCGGCGGTCGGCGGCGCCGACTCTGGACGCGTGCCGGGCCCTTCCCACGGATCTCTCCAGCTGCGGACCCGCGGCTCCCCCGGCGGGTCGACTCGGCTGGCGCCTAGCAGCTGGCTTAGAACTGGTGCGGACCGGGGGAATCCGACTGTTTAATTAAAACAAATAAATTACCATTCTACAATTCTACAATTCTACAATTTCATTTAGCAGACGCTTTTGTCCAAAGCGACGTACAGCACAAGCAAGACTACAGACATAAGAAAGAAACCATTAGTAAATGCTTCAATTGCTTCAAGTGCGATTGGTCGAGGGAGCTGCCATCAAGTTGCAGAAGAGGAGCCACTACCCCCCCCCCCCGCCCTTTTTTTTTTTTTGTGTCAACTTAGTCAGTGGTACATAAGTGCTGGGTTTTAGACCACCTGACCTATTCTTCCCCAAAGATGGGGTCGGATTAAGACCCTAGGTGTTCTCTGAACAATTGAGTCTTCAATTGTCTCTTGAAAGTAGAAAGAGACTCGGCGGAATGCACAGAGTTAGGTAGTTCGTTCCACCATCTGGGAACAACAGAGGAGAAGAGTCTGGTTGGAGGTTTCGAGCCGTGCTGGGCTGGAAGCACCAGACGTCTCTCACATGCAGAGCGAAGAGGGTGAGAAGGAAAGTAGACCTGGATCAGGGAGTCCAGGTAGGCCGGAGCCATTCTTGTAAGCGTTTTGTAAGCCAGGAGGAGAGATTTGAATTTGATCCTGGCTGCAACTGGAAGCCAATGAAGGGAGATGAACAGAGGAGTGACATGAGCTCTTTTGGGCTGGTTGAAGACCAGACCTGCTGCATTCTGGATCATCTGTAGAGGTTTGACTGTACATGCAGGGAGACCCGCCAGAAGAGAGTTGCAGTAGTCAATGCGTGACAACACGAGAGCCTGAACCAGAAGTTGTGTGGCCTGTTGGGTCAGGAAGGGTCTGATCTTCCTGATGTTGTAGAGGGCATAACGACAAGACCGAGAAACTGAGGCCACATGAACCTTAAAGGTGCATTAAGGAGTTTGCACGTTTTATGCGAAACAGCACCCCCTGCAGGCCTTGGGCGTAATGCAGCTTAGTGAAAAACTCGTCCCTGTGGCTCGCGTGCACGGAAGAGGGGGACTCCGTCTTCGCTCGTTTAGTCGCGCTCAAGTAAGATTTAAGTTTCTTTTACCTGGTGGAGTCTGTGTGGAGCTGTGGCAGTGCTAGAAGCCAGTCTGTTCTTACTTTCTGGAAGATCCTGCTCAGTTGTTGCTCACTAAGCATCTGGCGGAGTAATGGCGGACAAAACGAAACCTAACCAGCCGGAGCGCGCATTACGTCATTCCTTTCAAATTCTCCCCAAAAAAATGCTGGTGCCGGACCGGTACTGTGACTTTCAAGTGACAATTTAGCGCTGTTAGAGGTACTTGTAATGAATATGTCAGGGCACATTGTACACATCACTAAAAATGTGTAACATATTTATGGTGGAAAATAAGTATTTTTAAGGTTGTAAAACTCCTTAATGCACCTTTAAAGGTCAGTAGGTCATCAATCATGACACCCAGGTTTCTGGTTGAGTTTGTGGGCACAAGTAGGCTGGAGTGAAGTTGGACACTGATCTGAGGCTGGACAGATGGACAAACTGGACAGACCATGAGTTCAGTCTTAGACATATTTAGATGAAGGTGGAGATATCAGAGCCAGACATGCTGATATCTGAGCTGAGACTGTCGTGTCGTCAGGTGGAAAAGAGAGGAAGAGCTGAGTGTCGTCAGCATACAGTGGTAGGAGAAGCCATGGGAGCGAATCACTGCACCAAGTGAGGTGGTGTACAGAGAGAAGAGCAAGGGGCCAAGCACCGACCCCTGAGGGACCCCTGTTGATAGGCCATGTGACCTTGACACCTCCCCTCGCCATGACACTCTGAAGGATCTGCCTGTGAGGTGGACCTGGACCACAACAGGACGGAACCTGAGAAGCCGAGGTCAGAGAGTGAGGAGAGGAGATTTGATGGTTCACGATGTCAAAGGCAGCAGACAAGTCCAGCAGCAGGAGGACAGAGGACTGACCAGCAGCAGGAGGACAGAGGACAGACCAGCAGCTCTTGCCAGCCGCAGAGATTCTGTGACTGAAAGGAGTGCAGTCTTGGTGGAGTGGTCGCATCTGAAGCCTGACTGAAAAGGGTCAAGCAGGTTGTTGTTCCGCAGGAGTTCAGAGACTTGGTTAAACACTGAGCCTCCAGTATTTTCGACAGGAATGGTAGAAGTGAGACTGGCCTGGAGTCTTCAACCTGGGCTGGGTTGAGATGAGGCTTTTTTAGCAATGGGGGATGCGGGCTTGTTTAAAAGTAACAGGAAAAAAGCCGGTTTCCAGGGAGGAATTGACAATGTGCGTGATTGCAGGTTTGATTATGGGCAAGATGGTCTGCAGAATGCTGGTGGGTTTTGGATCGAGAGGACATGTTGTAGGTTTTGAGCTCAGAAGAAGTCTGGAGACCTCATCCTCACTCAGAGGAGCAAAAGAGCAGAGAGAAGGAGCAGTGGTGGGTTTGAGCTGACTGGGCTGGTCAGGCTCAGAGAACTGGTTGCTGATTGCAGCCACCTTTTCAGTGAAAAAAGAGGCAAACATGTCAGGATCAGCTCAGTGGACGGCTGAGCAGCTGGAGGAGAAAGCAGGGAGTTGAAAGCCATAAACAGTTTTCTGGAATCAGAAGCTGCACAGATCTTGTTCTGACAAAAAGCTTGCTTTGCGGACTGCAAGCGGGAGGTAAAGGAAGCAAGTTTCTGTTTGTATGAGGACAAATCAGCGGGCTCTTGGGATTTACGCCACTTTCTTTCTGCTGCCCTGAGTCCAGCTCTTTGTTCTCTCAGAACTTCTGAGAGCCATGGACTCTGTTGTTTTTTCTTGGCTGGTTTGGACACCCGGGGGCAGAGTTTGGTTTCTGCGGAAGGAGACCATCTGTGTCGGTGTGTCTGCAATGGCAGAAAGGCAGCCGCAAATTTTACCAAGAAATGGTCAGATAGGTGTAGTGGAGTAACCGTCACCTCTGCTATGGAGCAGTTACGAGTCAGCACCAAGTCAAGGATTTTGCCAGCTCTGTGGGTGGAGGAGATGGAGCCAGTACACGTGCAAAGGAAGCGATCAGTGCCAAAAAGTCCAGTGCCTGAGGTTTGTCAACATGAATGTTCATGTCTCCATGACAATCAGTGGTGTGCCATCGTCAGGGATGTCAGAGAGTAACATGTCCATTTTAGAGACAAAGCCATCCAGACTACCCCCTGGTGGGTGGTACACAACCAGAATATATGCTTTGATGGGAGTAGTGACCGTTAAAGCATGATATTCAAACGTTGTGTTGTTGTTCTGATGGTGACTGTGAGGAACGAGGCTGAGCACTCACTCTCAGCATCTGACTGAGAGTCAGTTTCTGGCTCTGATGGCTCAGATTGGTAGGGCTGGGTCCGTCTGATGAGGCTGTTAGCGCTAGCTTCCATTGTCAGTTACATGGAGGCGGCTCCCCTCCCGCTGTGGGCGTGGCTCCAGCGCTTCTCGCTGACATGCCACCAGCGTTTCACAGCAGAGAGAAGAGCTTGTTTTTCCATGATTTTGAGACCTTATTTTATATACTTAGCAATTTTTTTAATCGTTCAAATTTGGCTCAGTGGTTAATGACACATGTTTATGCAGTGTGACAAACTCTTAACACAAATTTATTTCTGCTTTAGTTGGACTTTAGGATAGATGCAAAGTCAGAAGGAAAATTGTAGTTACAGAATTTCTTTCAAACAAACCTAATTTATGGCCACAAAACAACCCTAAACAACCAAGATAAAAAAGCAAGCAAACATGTACTTAAGAATTAAACCATTGTATTGACATAAATTACAAGTGCAAAAAGCAGCAATACTTTTGTCTTACTACTTTTTGTACATAAATTTTACCCTTCTGTCCTTGAGAGAGGCAAATTTCTCAATGCTGATAAACTATTTATTTTATGATTTAAATGTGTTAATTTTAGGTCAACAAGGTCGCTCTTTTTTTCTCTCTCTCTGGCTCCACCCCCGGTGCGCCTCTCAATTCCATCCTGACAACAATACAAACCCGGAGCCTTCATCTTTAAACATTACGGGAAACAGAGTTAGAAATAAACAAACACAAATGAATAAGATTACCTCCAAATGAAATGTTACAGTCGTCCCCTGCCAAACATGAAATGTCCTCATTTCAATGAAATACATAACAGTGTGCAGAAACAAAAAAACAACACAAGAATAAACTCGTAATGTTGCAAACACCGCGCAAACAGGCACAAAATGTCACAATGCAATTGTTTTTTTTTTTCAAGAGTTCTTTTCCAGCGTTTGACGTATATCATGGAACATTCATGAACTCAGAAACAGTACCGTATCAGTGTAGTACGACAAACGAGGTACTACGACCACAGCCTGAAACACATCAAGTAACAAAGTCGCTGTACTTTTGTGGGGGAACAATCCTGCGTCCAGAGCAGGACACAAGAGGACGGGCAACTGGGGAAACAGGCGTGGACCCACTGGGCTGTGAAACAGTGGGAGAATGGGTCGGGGAGGGGGGTGCGCTCTGAGGAGCTGACTCAACTGCAGGTGCTGAAGTGCCAGTCCCTGTCCGTGTTGGCACATATGGGGGGGAAGGTGGGCGAAAAGGCAAAGCCCCTGAAAGAGCAGTAATGGGAGAGACTGCTGAAGGGGTATTGTCCAGTCCAGGTGAAAATGTCTCCTTTGGAATATTTTCCAAGTTACCTTTGAAGGATTTGAGTCTGTTGTGGTGCACAACCCATGTTCGTGAAGGTGATTTTCTCAGATCTGTAATCATATAGGTAACACCAGGATGACCATCGTTTGACATGCACTTCACAATGACAAAAAGCCCTTTCCATCTAGGAGCAAGTTTGTTCATCTTCTGAGCCGGATCATCCAGGAGGACAAGGTCTCCTGGTTTGTGTGGATGAAAAATGACCTTTTTGTCATATTGTGCTTTCTGGCACATCTTACTCAGTGCTGAATTTTTGGCTGCATCAGCAAATGCATGTGACAGACGTGACGTCAGGAAAGTCGCATAAGCTGCTGGTGTACCTGGAGTGGGTGAGGTTACAGATGGGCTGCAGTTGAGAATAACATCCAGTGGCAAGTTAGGTTCCCTGCCATGCACCAAGAAAAATGGGGAAAATCCTGTACTGGAATGCACACTGGAATTATAAGCAAGTTCCACTTGGGGAAGAAACTGATCCCATTCACCACCAGTTTGTGCAATGTATTTTCCCAGTTGGTCCTTCAGGGTCCTGTTCAATCTCTCCACCATGCCATCTGACTGTGCATGGTAGGGCGTGGTGCGTGTTTTTGTTATCCCCAGCAACTGACACAAATGCTTGACAAGATCAGATTCAAACTGTCTCCCCTGGTCTGTGTGAATAGATTCTGGCACACCATGCTGTTTGACATAATCTTCAAAAATGATCTTTGCTACAGAGATGGCACGTTGGTCTTTCATTAGAAACACATTAGCATAACGTGAAATAATCTGAAATGACCAGAGCATACCTATTGCCCTGGGATGTAACGGGCAACTCAGTGATATCAGCAGCAATCTTTTGAAATGGTCGGTCTGCTTGAATAGGCTGAGTGGAGCATGTTCATGGGGCACAGGAGAACCCGTTTTTGACAAGGGAGGCACTCAGTACAAAAAGTGTGCACATCCCGAGTGATGTAAGGCCAAAAACAAATACGTCTGGCTCTCTGAAGTGTGCGTTCCACATTTAAATGTTCACTTAACTTATTCCTATGCAGTGCAGCTAAAGCTGTGGGGATGAGCACCTTTGGTAGAACAACCTGAAAGGTCACAGGTGAATGGGGACTGCGTTTAGTTTTTCTGCAAAGAATCCCATGCCGAATGGTAAGATTGGGATATTTGTTCCCAAATTCAATAAGGACTTCATCTCTGACTTTGCTGATTTTTTGTCTGGGCTTGTGGTCAAATATGACAATTTCATTATCTGCGGTGACTTTAATATCCATGTTTGTTGTGTCTCACAGCCTCTGTCCCGGGATTTTTCAAACTTACTTAACTCATTCAGTCCCGTTCAAGCTGTTGATGGCCCCACCCATGAAAAGGGCCACACTCTCGATCTTGTCCTAGCCCATGGTGTCTCCGTCTCCGTTAATGAAATCTGTCCCATGGCTTTCTCTGACCACTCCCCTATTCTGTTTTCTGTCTCAATACATTGCACAGGTAGTTCTTATAAGGCCCCCAAACAGGTTTCACGCTGTCTTAAAGGTACTGTAGGCAGGATTTTGCTAGTCAGTGCTATTTTTTCTGTGTTTTCTTTGAATTAAATGTCAGAGTATCCATTGATAATCCTTTAGGAGTGAAGCATAATTGCACTACTGCGAGGGCGCAGCGTTTCCATCAGTCTCTGTTCTGAGCTGAAAAGGAATCTCGACAGCTCCAGGTATCTTTGACCAATCAGAAGAGCCCATGAGGCTCTAACCATGATTGGTTGAGGGGCGTTCGTCGCACGTTCTTGTGGGAGGGGCTTAACTTGCGTAAGGGCGTGATGTCAGAGAAAACAGGACAGGATTGGCTGTGCTGGGTTTCAAATCGCCATCTTAGATGGGTCAAATCACGGCAGAGATGCAGAATCCTGCCTACAGCACCTTTAATCCATCTACTGCTGAGCAATTTTCTGCTGCCCTCAGGGTCTCCCCGGTGTGTAGGCTGCCTCCAGACTCTATAGTCAGTACTCCTGCTGATGGGCTTTTTTCCATGTTTTCATCAGCTTGCACGACAATTCTGGATGCAATTGCCCCCCTCAAGTTCAAGGGCAAAAAATCTCAGCCCACACCATGGCTAAACGCCACCACAAGGGCCCTCAGGCGCAACTGCAGACGCGCTGAGTGCAAATGGAAGAAGGACCATCTCCACGTTTCCCTTCAAATGCTCCGCAGCTCCCTGACAGGCTACCAACAAGCTGTGAAATATGCTAAGTCACAGCACATTTCAACTCTGATTTCCTTAAACTATCACAAACCCCAGGTTCTCTTTCGGACATTGAATTCCCTCATCAACCCTCGCAATGATCCCCCCGTCATGCCCTCCCCTGGCCTCTGTGATAGTTTCCAACAATACTTTATCAGCAAGATAGCTGCACTCAGGCCCCCTGCTGCCCCCTTCTCACCCCCCATCCCTCCCCCGCCTCTGTCAGCAACCTTTGCAGAGTTTGAGCCCGTTTCACTAGCCTCCCTCTCTGCCGTTGTCAGACACTTGCAGCTTTCCAACTGCCCCTCTGACTGTCTACCTTCGCGTCTACTCAAGGATCCAACAGTCTTTGACTCAGTTGCCCCCTTTCTCCTCTTAATAGTCAACAGCATTCTGTCCACTGGCTGTATCCCACCTGCCTTCAAGCACGCTGTGGTGCAACCTCTTTTAAAAAATCCCAACCTCGACCCCTATACCATGGCAAACTTTAGGCCCATTTCCAAACTGCCCTTCCTCTTTCAAGTTCTTGAGCGTGAAGTTTACACCCAGCTGCAACTGTTTCTAAGAAATAACAACCTCCTTGAAAAATTCCAGTCGGGATTAAGATCTGGCCACAGCACAGAGACTGCCCTCCTGAGTGTCCTGAACGACCTGCTCCTGGCTGCAGACTCAGATAGCCCTGTGGTCCTGGTCCTCCTGGACCTCACCTCTGCCTTTGATACAGTGGACCACGAGATCTTGCTGTCTCGCCTCGAAAACCTGGGCATCAAAGGTACAGTCCTGGAGTTTTTCCATTCCTACTTGCCTGGTAGGACCTTCTCTGTTCAACTGGGAGACTTCACCTCTTCTGCAGCCCCCCTCTCCTGTGGGGTGCCTCAAGGTTCCATCCTAGGCCCCATTTTATTTCTCCTGTATATTCTGCCCTTAGGAGATATCATAAAAAAACACAATATCTCCTTCCATTGCTATGCAGATGACATCCAGCTGTATCTCCCCTTTAAGGCCGATGACCCCACTGCTCTCCAGCCTTTGCAAAACTGCTTGTTGGACATTAAGGCTTGGATGTCAGCGAATTTTCTCTACCTCAACGAGGAGAAGACAGAGGTCATTGTGTTTGGCAAAACCCCTTCAGCACTTCACACCAACACCCTGGGTTCTCTCGCCGGTAACTCTAAGTCAGCGGTTAAGAATCTGGGTGTGATCTTAGACAGTTCTTTGTCCAGAGTTTGTCCACGCCTTTGTCACATCCCACCTGGGTTACTGCAATAGTCTATACACCGGCATAGGAAAAGCCCAACTTCACCGCCTGCAGTTAGTCCAGAACTCGGCCGCTCGACTCCTCACCTGCACTAAAAAACACGATCACATTACCCCGGTTCTCGCTTCCCTCCACTGGCTCCCCATCCGCTACCGCATTGATTTTAAAATTCTCTTAACAGTCTTTAAATCTCTGCACCACCTTGCCCCACCGTACCTGGCTGATCTTCTCCTCCCTTTCACCCCGTCCAGAGCGCTACGGTCGGCTGACCATCGCCTTCTTGTCATCCCCAGGTCGAGGTTGAAAACTAGGGGGGATAGAGCTTTTTCTGTAGCGGCCTCTCGACTCTGGAACTCCCTTCCCCCCCACATCCGAGCAGCCGAATCCGTAGGGATTTTCAAATCTCACCTGAAGACGTACCTTTTCTCGCTGGCCTTCAACTAGGTTTTAGCTTGCTTTTCTGATTCTTTTCATGAATTTTTACGCACTTTTTATGTTTTTTTTTTTTCACTATGTGAAGCACCTTGAAATGTGCTAAGCCGTTTGTAAATGTGCTCTATAAATAAAGTTGACTTGACTTGACTTGACTTGACAATTTCCTCAGCGAAGGGGAGGACTTCCTCAGTTTACCAATAGGAGGGCCTACTGGCACTGTCTTTCACCCATGAAATGACTGTACTGAGATATTCATTATCCTGTTGCTATTGTTTTAAAACTTCAGAGTCAATGGACAGTGTGTTTTCAACTTCCTGAGTGAGATTGTCGTTTGTGGCCGTGTCTGCGGTAGGTTGTGTGTCAGTGACAGCTACAGTAACACACTGCTCGGGTCTGTCAATGTTGTCTGTGCTGGGGCGCCTGGACAAGGCATCAGCGTTGGCGTGCTGTTTACCTTCCCGATGTGTGATTCTGTAGTCATAGACATCCAGTTCAAGAACCCATCTACTGCGTCTGCCTGTGGGGTCGTTGTCCACCGGGGTTTTCTTCAGGCTGAGTAGGGGCTTATGAACTGTGATCACAATGAAGGAACTTCCTGAAAGAAATTGCTTAAAATGTCTCACAGACCAAACAACTGCAAACAGTTCATGATCAAAAGTTGACCATTTCCTTTCTGAGGGACTTAGGGTGTGGCTCGCATAGGCAATAACATGTTCCTTATTGTCCTGTCTCTGTGCTAACACTGACCCAATGCCCTCAAGTGACGCATCAGTGCACAGCAAGAAAGGTTGTGAAAAAATGGGATGTGCCACAACTGGTGGGTGGGTGAGAGCATGTTTTAGGTGACTGAAAAGCATCCTCACACTCTACTGTCCATCTGAAAGTAGCACCTTTGTGAGTCAGTAAGTGGAGTGGAGCAGCAATGACAGAAAAGTTCTTAACAAATCTGCGATAGTAGGAGCACAGTCCAACAAATGCTATCACTTCTGTGACAGTCCTGGGAGTAGGCCACTTCTGTACCTTTCCTAAGTTCTTTGCATCTGGCTGGAGGCCATGTTTGGAGACAACATGTCCGAGAAAAGTCACTTCAGTTTGGGCCAGGTGACATTTTGTGGCTTTAAGTTTCAGACAAGCAGCCCTGAACCGGTCAAAAACGTCACCTTGGGTCTTGAGGTGGTCACTGAATGTTCGGCTGAAGACGAGCACATCATCTAAATAGATCAAACAGTCTTTCCAGTGCAAGCCATGAAGAACCAATTCCATTAGTCTCTGGAAGGTCGGAGGAGCATTTGTCAGTCCCATGGGCATAACTTTGAATTGATAAAGACCGCTTCCAGTGTTGAACGCTGTCTTCTCTCTGTCCTGTGGTTGGAGCTCAACCTGCCAATATCCACTGGACAAGTCCATGGTGCTGAACCAACAGGAACCTGACAGGCTGTCAGGTGCTTCTGCTGGACGTGGTAGGGGATATGAGTCTTTGATAGTGGCTGCATTTAACTTTCTGTAATCAATACAAAATCGGTACGTGCCGTCTTTTTTACGTACCAGAACAACTGGGGAGAACCATGGGCTGTAGCTTTCTTCAATGATGTCCTCCAGGAGTTGTTGAACTTGCCTGTCGATCTCAGCTCAGATGTTTGGGGAGGCACGGTATGCTCTTTGCTTGATTGGAGGAGCATCACCCGTCCGGATGCTGTGCTTAACCAGGTCTGTTCGTCCAAAGTCATGGTCATGTGCACTAAACACGTCACAGTAGGATGAAAGTAAAGCCTGAAGCGTCTGTCTCTGATCAGCTGTTAAAGCAGAGCCATTGAGATGAACGTCTGGCAACACCTGTTGAGTAGACTCAGTGTGGGTAGTAACTGCATCAACGGTAGGCTCAACTGTGCAGTATTCATCATCACCATCCTGTCCTCGGGGATAAAAATCACCTGGTTTAGTGTCACCGGGTATGTGTAAGTCAGAGGTCGTTGGGTTCATCACTCTAACATAAGTAAAACCCGCCTGAACATTAGCAACAGTTCGTGCGGCCAGTAAGCCATGGGGACTGGGTGGTCCTGGTTCAACAATACCAGTGTAGTCAATGTTAAAGTCAGGTACACCAAAGGTGGGTTGTACTTGAGCGAGAACAGTCATCTGTGACATAGCAGGCACCAAGAGTGGGGTCACAGTAATGGCACTGCAACTTAAAGGGGCTGTCTGTGTCGCGCACAGCAGTGGAACTTTGGCTCGGTTACCTATCTTAATGACACCTTCTTTCAGATCCAAAGCGGCAAAATGTGCAAGAAGTCCCAGCCTAATATGACAGGCTGTGTAACATTCATGACTACTTGGACTGTGTGTGTAAACATCTCACTACCTAGCATCACATTCATAGAGAGAGTGCCTAGGTTGTCTAAGTAGTCACCCGTCACTGCTCTAGGGACAACTTGAGGTCGCTGTAGTGGTTTTGTTCTCAGAGAGGGGATGGACAATCTAAAGGCTTCGTTTATCAGTGAAATGTCTGAGCCAGAATCAAGGTACACTTTTGTAGTAACATTTTCAATAATGGCTTATACATTGCGTGTGAATGCTCTACCTTTGGATTGCTGCACTGATGTGGTCGGGGCCTCTTCCCTAGAAGCAGACACTTGGCCCTCAGCATCTGCTACCATCTGTTTCCCTGTTTGTCGTAGCTGTCGCTAAAGGTCACACGTTGATCTCTGTCGTATTGTCGTCTTTCCCTGCCTGAACGCACAGAGGGGGACCTGTGTCTACCTGAGTCGTGAGTAGAGTCATGGTCGTAGTCACGGTATGGTGAGGACCTGTCATCTCGACGTAGACGGTGCCATCTCTCTGGGCTGCGGGGACAGGAGCACCTCTCGTAGCTGTAGAGATGGTCCTGGCGGTGAGGCGATGATGATGGCTCACGTGGATGTCGGCTGTAGGAGGGGTCCGGTGAACGTCTGGAAAAGCTGTAGTCACTGTGGGACCTGCTGGATCGGTGGTAGGTTGGTGTGGAGGAGCGGGCATGTCGAACAGGAGACACCGATGGACTGCGTCGATCCCTCTCTCTGCCGCGATCATCTCTGGAGTAGTTGTCGTGTCTGGAGTGGCTCACATGATGTCCTTGTGACGCAACATGCAGCTTCAGAGCCTGAACATCTTTGGAAAGCTTTGTTATTGCATCAAAAAGTTCATCAGAGCGGTCTGCTCGGCTCAGTTCATCTTTAGTGGACACCATAGCAGACAGCGGCTCTTCTCTGGGCACAGGAGAGGTAGCATATGGTGTGGTACTCACTGTGGATGGCGGTGGAAGGAATCTTAAAGCCTTTTAAGCACGTTCACATTTACATGCCACTGCCAAAGCCTCTTCGAGTGTAGCTGCACCATGTTCATGACATTTAGATTGCAGCACAGGGTCAAGTCCCCCAACCAAATCTTCTGAAACGTTCCATGGCAATGGCTGCCTCTCCATAGTTGGGAAATGCTTCCAGTACCAGTCT
Organism: Salarias fasciatus; assembly: GCF_902148845.1. NCBI lineage: Eukaryota > Metazoa > Chordata > Actinopteri > Blenniiformes > Blenniidae > Salarias > Salarias fasciatus. Next base: position 18,561,165 of record NC_043752.1, on the reverse strand, counting down.
TGTCACTTCTGCAGCGAAAACTTCTAATGGTTCTTTGGGCAGTCGCTGTCTTGCATTCACAAAAGTTTGAAAATGAAGCAAAAACTCCTTTCTGCCAAAAACATCATTGAGTTTTGCCACGCACTGATCATAGTCCTGTTGTATTCTTGGTGACAGTGAAAGCCAGTATGCTAAAGCATCTCCACTAAGGCGAGTGGGAAGTATTGTGGCAATATCTAGCTGCTGTCCATCTGCACATGCTTTAACTGCAAGCTCCAGCCGAGTTTTCCACAGAGTAAAACTTTCTTTATCCTTACCATCTCCGTGAAAGCATGGCGGCAACTCCACTCGGTAGTGAAATACAGTCTTTGATGTGTCCGGTGGTGCTGCCGCACCTGAAGGAGCGCCGCCATTAGCACGTGAGCTGTCCCCAGCTCCTTCATCTGGCAGCTGCTGCAGCGACATGCTGGTAACACTGTCCAACTGAAACCACCGTGTAAAAACTCTGGGTCCACACAAAAATATCCGCAGATGAAAACTGTGTATTGTCCAGGCAAGCTTCACAGAGACGTAACTAGTTGACTGCCTTGGTTAATTAGCAACGACAAAGACGAGCAAAAAAAAAAAAAAAAAACACGGCTGCCACCAGTCTGTAACCCTTAAAAATCGCCGTCTTCTCCGTCTCCAGGACAGTGGGTTAAGCGGGTTACAATATCTTCTGTCCGTCGGTTCTTTTGCTGTCTTCCGTGCTAAATAAATTGATACCAAAACGGCAGGACAGGTTTCAGCACGTTTATTCTTCACTCCAAAACTCTGCGCCTCTGCGCTCTTTGTTCTTTCTCTCTGGCTCCACCCCCGGTGCGCCACTGAGTTTCATCCTGATGTGGCAAAGCGGGGGTATTAAATGTAATAGATGTTGCCGGACAACGCCACCTGGGGAATTTCACCCCAGGAAATAAACTAAAACCGTTAAAAGGCTGCACAGGTTCGGATCACCACGAGGCAGGAGACAGTGTCCACGTTTAAAGGAACGAATTTATTGAACAATGGTTAAAACGAGGTTCCAACGATTGTGGGGGGGGGCACCACGCAAATACAGCACTGGGTGAAGTGGAATGGACTGTGCTGGGTACCTTTGGACGACCAACTCAATTAGGGGAGGGGAATCAAAATACCACCTGTGTCACCGCACACACACACACACACAACTGAAAAGTGAAAAAGAGCCGCCACCAGGGGGAGGGTCGCCGTCCGGAGCCCACAGCACCTGTCCACAAAGAAATATAAAATGGCTGTATTATGCCAGTTCGTAATAACGCACACACACACACACACACACGGACACACACACGGACACACACACGGACACACACACGGACACACACACGGACACACACACGGACACACACACGGACGCACGCAGAACAAAAGCAGTACACAGAAAGCAAATGAAACAAAACAAAAGTACAAATACTAATAATCAACAAATCAATAATCCCAGCAGCACCAATCCAGGAACCCGCAGGTTAAGATAAACAAAAATAAAGTCAACGATAACCAAAAAACAGCAGCGTCGTCCGAACAGCTGTGACGCCAGTTACGCTTGGCAGGGATCCCACTGCAGCGTCACAGCAGGTCAGGCCGTGGAAAGGCTTGGTCCAATCTACGGCACACATTATCTATTAGTCGGGAAGGTGAGTGCAAGGAGAGGGGGGAGAACGGACCATGGCACTCACCACGAGGACATGCACAACCCACCCACGGTAATCTCCAGCGGGGCAGCCCAGCCCCGAGGACGCATCACCCGCACACGGAAAACAGCGGGGCGATCCAACCCCGCAGCAACAGCGGCCAGCAGCCTGAAGCAGGGAACGGGCTGTCAGGATTGCGCAATATGGCACGCCAAGTGGTGGGGATACAGCCAGCGCCTACCTTTCAGCTGCAGGGAGAACGTGCGCCACAACAACTGACACGTTCACAGCATGCGCAGTCAATGCCTCCGTCTCAGCTGATCACGCCGCAACCATCCACCGCGGATAAGTGACCCCAGAGGAGAGGAGAGAGAGACCGCGGCTGCAGACCGACCCGCATATAAAGGTGTGTAGCGCCGCCCCGCAATCAGTGAAATGACAAACCCCTGTGCGGGAGTAGGAGGGGCAATGTGCAGCGCACCTGTTACACCTATCCCCCCCTTTTTGAATCGTCGGCCCGACGATGGAGCGCAAGCCAGCCACTAGCACCAGGGCCTAAAGACGGCTGTCTGAGAGTTAGAGCTTGAGCCTAGGGCTCCCTGGTCCTGAGAACCAGCTGGCCGTGGAAGGCGATGGACATTTGGGTGGGACCCGGCCGTAGCACGGGTGGTTCGGCGCAAAGCCTGTTGGCTGGTGCTTGACTGGTCAGCTGAGGCTGCAGAGGGAGCCGGCAGTGGTGCGTCACGATTCCCCCATGGGTGATTCTGACCTGGACGCAGCCGGGACTGACACAGCATCGGGGGCCACCCTAAGCTGTGGCACAACAGGAGGCAGTACAGCAGTCTCAGACACAAACAACCAAAGGTCACCGTTTAAGGAGTCATCGTCAGAGGTCAAGGGAGGCACAGATGGTACCGGTGACCCGGTGGGCAGAGAAGCCACAGCTTCAGGTTGAACAACAGCCTTCAACATGTCCCGATGTACATTACGGGTCCTCTCCAGATCATCCACAGGGGCCACCGTGTAAACTGCTCCCTCGCCAACTGGGGCCCTCACCACTTGGTGGACTATGGAACTCCAGAGGTCCTGGATCTTATGTCGACCCCTGGCACCATGGTCCCGCAAATACACCAACTGACCCACAGGCAGAGGTGCATTTCGGACATGCTGGTCGTGCCGCTCTTTACGTCGGCCCGCTGCAGCCAACAATCGCTCACGAGCACCCTCAAACGCCACCCTAAGCCGGGCCTGATGTTCAACCACCCAATCCTGTACCTCACCAGGTACTGGGTCCTGGGTTCGACCCAAGAGAAAATCAATTGGCAGTCGAGGCTCCTGTCCAAACATCAAATAAAAAGGTGATTCGCCAGTGCCCTGGTGCGGTGTTGTATTATAACAGAATAGCACCTGGGGTAGACAGGAAGCCCAGTCCCGTTTCCGGGAGACCGGCAGAGTACGCAGGAGGTTATGGAGGGTTCGGTTGAAACGCTCACATTGGCCGTTACCTGCTGGGTGGTAGGGAGTAGTACGGGACTTCGAAACGCCATACAAGGAACAGAGCTGCTGAAGCAAGGAGCTCTCGAAACTCCTGCCTTGGTCCGAATGCAAGCGGCATGGCACACCAAACTTGTAAAACCATTCGTGCACCAAAACCTGAGCCACAGTTGAGGCTCGCTGGTCCCGGGTGGGAACTGCCAGGGTAAACTTGCTGAAAACGTCGGTCAAAACCAGGACATTTTCAAACCCACCACGAGAGGGCTCCAGCAGAGTGAAGTCGAGGGCCAAGATTTCATTAGGCCGGGAGGCGAGCAGGTGGCCCATATAACTGTGGGGGAACTGCCCAGAGTCCTTCGCTACCTGACAGCGGCCACACTTTTGGACCCAGTCCTTGATGTCTGATGACATCCCTGGCCAGTAGCAGCGCTGCCGGACCAACTCACTGGTCCGGTCTATGCCTTGGTGGCCATGCTCCTGATGGAGCTGCTGCAGCGTCTCCTGTTTGAGCACCGCAGGTAAAACAAGTTGGAGGAACTCCTCTCCTCCATCAGGTCGAAAGACCCGACGGAAGAGCACTCCATCTTGCTCCACCAAGCGGTCCCACTGACGGAGCAGCGCTACAGCAGGTTTCGAAAGCTGCCGTCTCTCACTTGCAACGGGGGGGGACTTGCGGCGCCAAAAGCCCAGCACCTCCTTCAACAGGGGATCGTTCTCCTGCATTGAACGGAGATCAGATGCAGAATGACATGGAAGGACAGAAACCAGAGATTGGTGACTCAACACAACAGGGCCATACTGGGGACCATGAAGGCTAGCGGGAACCAAGGTGCCAGGCAAAGACGGGGTAGCCACAGGGGAACCGGGTAAGTACTGTCGGGATAGTGCGTCTGCATTTCGGTTGCTGCGGCCTGAACGGTATTTGATCTCCAGATCAAACGCGGCAAGCTCTGCAGCCCACCTTTGCTCAGCAGCTCCAAGTTTAGCAGACTGGAGATGGCTCAACGGGTTGTTGTCCGTGTATACAATGCACTTGTGCCCCAACAAATACTCCCGGAATTTTTCAGTCACGGCCCACTTGAGCGCAAGAAACTCAAGCTTCATCGAGCTGTAGTTAGACATGTTGCGCTCAGTGGGCCGAAGACCCCTGCTGGCATAAGCCACGGGTCGCACGCCACTGTCCGTCTGTTGCGAAAGCACAGCACCCAGCCCACTATGGCTGGCATCAATCTCGAGGATGAAGGGGAGTGAAAAGTCAGCATAAGCTAATACTGGGGCCGAGATCAGCTTGGACTTCAGAGCATTAAAGCTCTCTTCACACTGTGGTGTCCATCCAGTCTCAAAAGCTTGACCAGACCCCTTCCTGGACTTAGTGCCTGCAAGATCAGCCACCAACTGATGCAAGGGTTTGGCCAACTTGGCAAAGCCCTCAACAAAACGGCGGTAATAGCTGGTGAACCCCAAAAAGGACCGCAGTTCTGAGACATGACACGGGCGCTGCCAGTTGGCCACAGCCTCTACCTTTTTGGGATCAGTGGAGACACCTTGGCTTGAGATAACATGTCCCAAATATGCCACCTGCTGTTGGAAAAAGGCACACTTTTCAACCTTGGCCTTCAGACCTTCCCTCTGAAGTCGACCGAGCACCACCTCCAGCCGCTGCAGATGCTGCTCCACAGAGGATGAAAAGATGATGATGTCATCGAGGTAAAGCAGCAGCGACTGGCCCTGCTGGTCACCAAACATTCTCTGCATCAGCCGCTGAAACGTGCTGGGGGCATTACAAAGGCCAAAGGGCATTTGATTGAATTCAAAAAGCCCAAAGGGGGTGCAGAAGGCGGTTTTGGGACGGTCCTGTTCAGCCATCGGCACCTGATTATACCCACTGGCAAGGTCGATAGTGGAAAACCAGCGGGCTCCAGAAAGGGCGTCCAAGCTTTCCTCGATACGAGGCAGTGGGAACGCATCCTTCCTGGTTTTGCTGTTCAGAAGGCGGTAGTCTACGCACAAGCGCAAACCCCCATCCTTCTTCCTCACCAAAACTACAGGAGACGCATACGGACTACTGCTCTCACGAATAACCTGAGAGTCCAGCAGCTGATTAATATGCACCTTCACTGCCTCGTACTCAGAAGGCGGGATGCGTCTGAATCGTTGACGAACCGGAACATCATCAAGCAGCGGTATCTCGTGTGAAATGAGGTTGGTGCACCCCAAATCCCCCTCATGAACTGCGAATACTGAGCTGTACTTCTGCAGCAAGGACCTCACACCAGCCTGCTCTTGCTCGGTTAGGGCAGAAAGCTCAAGTGCCCCTATAATATCAGGTGCTGCGGGGGTGGCTGTCTGAGACGACACCGTTGCCACCTTTGGCTTCACTTCAGTCACTCCTGCAGGCAGACTAACAACCTGGCCAGGACACAACGCACCCAAACTAGTCCGGGGATACAGAAGCACCTCCGTGGTCCCCACATTAATGACTGGGACATGAACTGTACCCTGAGTGACCTTTAACAGGCATGGTGAGGCCAACAGCCCCGCCGGCAACCCAGGTTCCGCTGGTTCAAATAGGGTACATCCACCTGAAAACTGCTCCGGACAGGTCCCAGCCACCATCTTCATCACCCCGCCAGGTATACGCACCACCCGTTTGCCTCGGACCCGAACAGTACCAGCGAGGTTTGGGATGACCTGGGCTGAAGACTGGTGACACTTATGAAGTGCAGCCACTATAGGATCCGGTACCCCAGACACAGAGGGTGACTCAAACAACGTAGACCCGAACACACCAAAAAGCTCTTGATAACATCTACGGAGCACATTCATCCCCAAGATTCCAGGGACAGAAGATGAGGCTCCAGGGGGGTCTTTAACGACAAGGATCCCACAGCAGGGCATGACCTTACCACACAGTTCCACATCCAGCTCTAGATAGCCAACATACGGAATAGCCAACCCATTAGCTGCACGTAGCTGTAACCATTGGCAGGAGCGGAGTCGATCATGGCCCCAAGGCGCAACCTGGGCCACAAAGAAACTTTCAGTGATGGTGGACACCATAGAACCAGTGTCCACTAAACACTCAACATGGATCCCTCCAATGGAGGCGCTAACGCTAGGGCAAGGAGCGATCAAGTCGGCTCCGGTGCCTGGCTGTGAGCCGGTAGACTCCCCAACTGAGCCGTGGCTCGGCAGCTCAGTGGGTTTCAGTTTCCCGACTGCTGGGAGGGATGGGAGGGCACAGCTGCATGGGAGTGAGAACCTGTGACAGAATAAGCACGACGGCGAGATGGAACCCGCTCCCCATCACACTCACGGGCAAAATGGCCTGGCTGTTGGCACCTCCTGCAAATGACAGGGCCAGGGTGAGACACCAGGCCTGGTGGGGGAGGAACCTGCAAGGATGCCACCTGCTGGGCAAGCTGGTTCAGCTGTTCTTGCTGTTGCTTTAAGCGCTCCATTACAGCCTTCAACCCTGGCTCCTGAGAAACCACCTGGGGGCCGGGATGGGGCCGGCCTTGCACTCCACACTGGAGGCCGTAAGCTGTTGGGAGTGACGAACTCCGCCCCCTAGTACCACCTGGAAGGCCTTCCCTCTCCCAACGAATTGCCTCGCTTCGTAGCTCCAACAGGGTGATGGCAGGCTGGCGACGAACTAGCTGTTTGAGTTCTCGACGGAGGGAGCTGTCAAGAACATGCTCTGTAAATTGATCCCTGAGCAGAATGTCAGCATTGGGCATCCCATTGGGTGCATGCCGCTCAACCTTGGCCATCACAGCCATCAGAGCCAAGGAGAACTCCTGCAGTGTCTCCCCCTCCTGTTGGTGCCGAGAGAAGAAAGCCTGCTGTAGCGTGACATAAGACTGACTACACCCATACAGCTCTGTTAAGATGGCAAAAATTCGGTCTGGATCTCGCCGTACATCGCCAGGGCGAAACTTAATCTCCTCCCTTGCTTCTCCTTCCAAATGGTCAAAAATAAACAATGCTTGCTCTGCAGCTGAAAGATGGCGAGTACGCATGCAAGCCTGAACTTCCTCCACCCACTCAGCAATGCTCATGCCAGTCCTTCCATTAAACATGGGGCACCTGCGCTCTCTGGGAATCACAACCAATCGTTCCGTTACAACAGCTGCAGGCGCAGGACCAAAGGAAGCCGAGGACGCCCCACCGGAGCCCCCCGGGGAAGCAGCACGCTCCCGTCGAAGCCGCTCATTGTCCGCTCTCAGCTGCAAAACCAACTCCTTAAGCTCCTGCAACTCTTCCTCCATCCTACAAATAGAAAGCTCCAAAAGAGAAAAAGAAAAATTTAAACACCGGACCAGACACTGCTGTTTTTTTTTTTTTTTGGTTAAAGGACTGCACATAAGATCAAAAAAAAAGGAAAGGAAAATAAAGAAAAATAAATGGAAATCTAAACAGAACACGTCCCTGCCTCTTTTAAATGTGGTGATCCTGCCGACAACGCCAAATCTGTGGCAAAGCGGGGGTATTAAATGTAATAGATGTTGCCGGACAACGCCACCTGGGGAATTTCACCCCAGGAAATAAACTAAAACCGTTAAAAGGCTGCACAGGTTCGGATCACCACGAGGCAGGAGACAGTGTCCACGTTTAAAGGAACGAATTTATTGAACAATGGTTAAAACGAGGTTCCAACGATTGTGGGGGGGGGCACCACGCAAATACAGCACTGGGTGAAGTGGAATGGACTGTGCTGGGTACCTTTGGACGACCAACTCAATTAGGGGAGGGGAATCAAAATACCACCTGTGTCACCGCACACACACACACACACAACTGAAAAGTGAAAAAGAGCCGCCACCAGGGGGAGGGTCGCCGTCCGGAGCCCACAGCACCTGTCCACAAAGAAATATAAAATGGCTGTATTATGCCAGTTCGTAATAACGCACACACACACACACACACACGGACACACACACGGACACACACACGGACACACACACGGACACACACACGGACACACGCACGCAGAACAAAAGCAGTACACAGAAAGCAAATGAAACAAAACAAAAGTACAAATACTAATAATCAACAAATCAATAATCCCAGCAGCACCAATCCAGGAACCCGCAGGTTAAGATAAACAAAAATAAAGTCAACGATAACCAAAAAACAGCAGCGTCGTCCGAACAGCTGTGACGCCAGTTACGCTTGGCAGGGATCCCACTGCAGCGTCACAGCAGGTCAGGCCGTGGAAAGGCTTGGTCCAATCTACGGCACACATTATCTATTAGTCGGGAAGGTGAGTGCAAGGAGAGGGGGGAGAACGGACCATGGCACTCACCACGAGGACATGCACAACCCACCCACGGTAATCTCCAGCGGGGCAGCCCAGCCCCGAGGACGCATCACCCGCACACGGAAAACAGCGGGGCGATCCAACCCCGCAGCAACAGCGGCCAGCAGCCTGAAGCAGGGAACGGGCTGTCAGGATTGCGCAATATGGCACGCCAAGTGGTGGGGATACAGCCAGCGCCTACCTTTCAGCTGCAGGGAGAACGTGCGCCACAACAACTGACACGTTCACAGCATGCGCAGTCAATGCCTCCGTCTCAGCTGATCACGCCGCAACCATCCACCGCGGATAAGTGACCCCAGAGGAGAGGAGAGAGAGACCGCGGCTGCAGACCGACCCGCATATAAAGGTGTGTAGCGCCGCCCCGCAATCAGTGAAATGACAAACCCCTGTGCGGGAGTAGGAGGGGCAATGTGCAGCGCACCTGTTACACTGACAACAATACAAACCCGGAAGTTCATCTTTAAACATTACGGTAAACAGAGTTAGAAATAAACAAACACAAATGAATAAGATTACCTCCAAATGAAATGTTACACTTCTATCATCCCTGTGGAACTTGACAGATACTTATTCATGACAGATTACAAGACGCTCTTCAGTGTAGTTTGCATTTCCAAAAAGTGCGTCGCTCATTTTTCTGCCAATTGAGAGTAAAAGTTAAGTTAGTCCACATAAGAAGATTTTTATTCTGGACTTGGGAAAAAATCTGACAAAATCAGAAATCAACCAAACCACAGAAAGCCTGTTCTATGAGCAGCCCCCTGTCCTGGTTCCCGTGGTTCTGGTGGTTCTGGTGGTTCTGGGTCTCTGGTTTCAGGCTCCTCTCCTCGTGGTGACGGCTGCTCCCTCCCTGATGGGGCTCACCTGTGCCTGATTGAGCTGTTGTTCACCTGAGCGGCAGATCGGCGCCTCCTGGGATACTATGGCTGATTCCGTGGCGGACTCCTCCTTCGGTTGGATCGTTGGTTTTCTTCATAAACAATAAAAAATGAATTCACTCACATCTTCTGCAGTGCCTGGCTCATTGGCACCTTCCTCACCTGACTGTGACATAACTGAGTCCAATAAAATTGTTTCAATGATAGACTGAAGTTTATAACATTTGTCAAATTATTGGTCACCCCCCCCCCAAAAAAAAAAAAAAAATTAATAAAACTTTTAAAATATGGGATGTGCAGCAAGTCTTTCTCTCTTTCTAGATCCTGAAGTGATTCCTGCTGTGAAGACATTTTCTTATCAGTGGCAGTGTGTCGGTCCTTGTGCCAGGGTGCAATCAGTGAAGGGGCAAACGTGCACACATAGGGGTGGGGTGCATGTGCACTGTCATCTGGATGGTACACACTAAAAAATGTTAGGTTAAAAACAACCCAATATGGGTTTGTTTGTTTTTTCAAAGTATTTTTATTAGAACAATTTTCAAGCATTACAGAGAAGTATGAAGTATATTACTCATAGAGAAACAAAATAACAATAATCACACAAAAGAAGTAATAATACAATCAATGAGTACAAATAAAAATATGTGCAAAGGATCTGATTGATGCATCACTTCACACATTACTTCTCATTTCAATATGTTCTTCTTTTTTTTTTCGCCCCTCCCCAGAACAGTCCCACCCCCTCCCCTCAGCTCACAACAAAACAAGTACCACAAACGGTGTATAATAAGAGAACAAAAAACAAGAAAAATATTAATCTAGAAGTATATGTAACAATGCGCAGGCTGAAACAGTTAGTTGGGTAACATTTTTAAATTAGAAAAGTAAGATAGAAAGCATTGCCATTTCTGATAAAACTTTTCTGTGCATCCTCTCATTGCACATTTTATTTTCTCCAGTTTTAAAAAAAACATCATCTCCTCAAGCCACAGTGAAATTGAAGGATATCTGGCAGATTTCCAATGCAGCAATAAAGTACGCCTTGCTATTAAGGACGTAGAGGCCACAATATCTCTTTGTGCAGAATTCAAGACTACAGAGGAATCAGGAATTCCAAATAAGGCAAGACAATTTTTTTAACCCACCACTGGTTAAATATTGGACAGAACACATGCTGAGTTATTGTGACCAAACAAGTTGGGTTGGTTTCCTTAAACCAACAGTTAAACCAACATCCTGGCACAAGGACAACCACAGGCTCAATTTGACGACACTGTCGGGTTCTTTTTAATCAACCAGCTGGTTGCTAATTTCTAATTATTAATTATATAATACTGTAGCGTCGAGCGGTAACTGAAGGCAAGAGACGAGGATTTTAACTGCTCTTTGCTCAACCAGGGCTTTTACTGTAACAACTAAAGCACACCGGGAACATCTCACACACTGACAAACAAATACAGAGGCTCGCAGGCCCCAGGTCCCTCCCCAGCAACCCCCCTGGCTCACAGTCCGACAAATAATAAAAATAAATGCAACACAAAAGTGGCAACAGCAAAGACTAAACAGAACTCATAATAAAGAAGCAATAACAAACATATATGAACCACCAAAACGACCCCAAAAGTCCCGAACAGTTCTTCCCATAATCCCTTGCGCCCCCCCAGGGCACAGTCACCCACCGCAGCGAACCCCAGCAGCCTTCGCTGCCTCTACAATATGGTCATTATTTATTGATTAAATATATTCTAACACAGAAAATTGAGAAAATTATTCACTAAAATGTAATATTCACAAATTACAAAATATTTTAAAGTACAAATTTAGCATTGTGATGCTGGAGCGGCAACTTGAGACGGAAATTACGAGGTTTGTTTAGATTTCAACACACCAGAGCTTTACTATTACAGCTAGTGCTGTGACATTCAATGAACGAGCCGTTCGTTTGAACGGCTCTTGTAAGTGAACGACAAGAGCCGGTTCACAGCTGTCTGAGAGCCGTTCCTATGTGCAAACTGTCCACGCTTCCTTCATGTGTCTCCTGAGTGTCTCCTGAGTGTCTGCTGAGTGTCTCCTGAGTCCAGCTGTCACCACTGCCTTCATGTGAACGACCGAGTTTCAGTTTTCCGCAGCTCGCTCCAGTCACCTGAACACAGCAGCTAACTAGCGGAGGAGAAGTGTCCAGAACCCGGAGAGAAGCCGGTGTTTTGGAAGAACTGTTTTGCTATTAACTGGTGACTGGGTTTCTTTCACGTCCCTTGTTGCTGATAGATGTTAACACCCAGACAAAACGCCGTGTCCGACCTTTTATGAGTCTAATTTCAACATCTGCTGCCAGTAGCAGCAGCAGCAGGAAGTGCTAAAGGAAGTCAGTCACCAGCTAACAAGGACACCAGTTCATTTGAAACACCGTATGGACCGCTTTATCAGAGGTTTTAACAATGGAACACACACACACACACACACACACACACACACACACACACCATAAAATGCTCGGTTAAAGGTCATGTCGCAGCATTTTGAAGCTCTTTCATGGGGACAACGTGCGAGGTACAATGTAATGTGTATCAGAAAAACATCTCTTAAATCTGTCATGAAACAAATTAAAGCACCAGATAACAACTCATAACTGACAGTAACTATGTCAGTTGTCAGAAAATAAGGGATTGACTCTACACTAATGAGGCTGATGTATCTAACAGAGTCACGTGGCGTTCGTCAGGGAGCCAGTCTTTTGAACGGCTCTTTCAAATGAACGGCTCCTCAGAGAACATCGTCCACTATACCTTTAACTCAAAGAAACGGAAAAATGGCAGCAGCACACAAAAACACAATTACTAAACACAACCAGAATCACGGGAGACACAAATGAACACAATTAAACATGAAACACGGCCCGTAACATCCCAAACAATCCCTACCCATGATGCCTTGCAGCTATGGGCACAGTCACTGAGGGCAGCGACCGCCAGTATCATAAATACTGAACAGTGATTTACAGAACTCTTTAGAAACTAAGCACATAAACTGTTTTAAAACATTTTTTAAGAAAAATAACCAACATTTATGAAATACAGAATACAAAAATGTTTGAATAAACACACTTTTGTCAGATGAAGCTCAATTTGCATTAGATCAGGTTTTCATGCACATACACCCATGTGCATGCTGCGCACCGAAATGCCACAATACAACTCAGATTCTTGCAAAAATGTAAATAAAGCTCTCTGTATTTCCCTGGAAGAATCTTCCAGCAGCGTCTCCATTGTAACAGTCTTTTTCTCTTTCGCTACAGCAGCACTAAGTATCGGTATTGGTCGCGCATGCGCGAGTGTCAACCCAACATGTTGGGTAGTCCAAAATAGCCCAACACATTATAATGGAAATTACAACCCAACAGCAAATAACTCAGCTGCCAACTACAATAACCCAGCAATCTGGCTTATTGGATTACCCAATTTAATGAAAACAACCCAACTAAACTAACCAACAGTCTCAACCCAGCTATTGGGTTGCAAGAACAGCTAACAGTACAGCTAGCAGTTAGCAAATCAGCTAACAGTACAGCTAGAACATAGCAGAACAGCTAACAATACAGCTCGCACTTAGCAGAACAGCTAACTAAAGCTAGAACATAGCAGAACAGCTAACAGTACAGCCAGCAGTTAGCAGAGCCAGATGACAATGTGGCCCAGAAGTTTCACTTCATCTGATCTTCATCAGTTCCTTCTTCATTCAGAGGAAGTGATCTAGAACCCTGTCACTCTGATCAGCTGAGCGGATCATGGCGTCTGTTAAGTTCTGTCTCTCTTCCTGTGTGGAACAATCTGGATCAGCTCCAGTGTTCCTCAGATCAGACACTTGTTGGATCATCTTCTTTAGCTCCTCCACAGCATCCAAACAGAGTTCACTCCGGTTCTCCTCCAGAGCTTTAGTCTGGTTCTCCTCCAGATGCAAACATGTGGTGTAGATTTCCTCCAAGATGTTCTTCATGGGTTCAATGATCTCCTTCACCAGTTTCTCCACATATCTCCACAAGTCATCTCTGCTTATGTTCTGACGTTCCTGATGAAGATCTGCTGCTGCTGCTCTCTGACGACATGTTCCTCCCAAACCAAAGATTATCGTGCTGCTGCTCCTCCTGCTCTTCTTCTTAATCTTGCTGCTACTGCCTCTCTTTTTACCATTACTTCTAGTACTTTTGCTACTACTGCAAGAATTTCTACCGCTGCTGCTGCTCCTTTTGCTGCTCCTGCTGCTCCTAATGGTCCTGCTGCTGCTGCTGCTGCTGCTGCTTCTGCTGCTGATATTGCTGCTCCTGCTACTGCTCCTGCTGCTGCTCCAACTGCTGCTCCTACTTCTCCAGATGGTCCTGCTGCTGCTACGAGTGCTGCATTGAATGCTCCTCCTGCTGCTGCTGATGCTGCTGTTGCTGCTCCTGCTATTGTTGCTAATACCCCTGCTGCTCCTGCTGCTCCTGCTGCTCCTGTTGCTGCTCCTGCTGCTGCTCTTATTGCTGCTCCAAGTGCTGATGATGCTGCTGCCGCTGCTACTCCTGCTGCTGCTCCTCCTGCTGCTGCTCCTATTCCTAATACCCCTGCTCCTGCTGCTACTGCTCCCACTGCCGCTCCTGCTGCTGCTCCTGCAGCTTCGAATCCTTCTGCTGCTACTCCTCCTACCACTTCTGCTCCTGCCACTACCACTCTTCCTGCTGCTGCTTCTGCTCCTGCTGCTGCTCCCGCTGTCACTGCTACTACTGCCAGTGCTCCTGTTAGTGTTCCTACTGCTCCTCCGTGAGCTGCTGCTACTGTTCCTACTACAACTGCTTCTGCTGCGATGACAACCAGAGGAAGCCCCGCCAGTCCTCCAGTGACAATAACCAACAGCACACAGCACACAGCAGATGCAACTCTAGCGTGGGATAACGGAATGGAGTTCATGCTTCAATCAGTGTTCTCTTTTTCAGAGCTTTCAGTTCTTGGGAAAGGCTCTAAGGGTGATCTGTGTTCATCTTCCGTCCTGGTTCAATCTTTAGGAACTGGGAGGTGAAAGTGGCTCTCTGGGAGATCAGGTCCAACAGTGTCGGTGGAGATTCTGACTGGTTCTGAATCTGTCTGACCAAGTGTCCTCTGAAGGTCGACGAGAAGTTTTACTGCTTCAGGACTCACTGTGAACACAAACACAGAATTGTTTCAAAAGGATGTCAGTGTGTGTGTGTGTGTGTGTGTGTGTGTGTGTGTGTGTGTGTGTGAGTGTGTAAGACCCCTGTGGGCGTCAAATCAATGAGTAACTAATAACCAAACACCTGACACTTGCCAGCAGTCGGACGGCCGCTACTATCAGTGCCTATACGCTCCAGCACTGGACGGACAGGCTGGAGGCTTCTATGCTGACCTGGACAAAGCTCTGTCTGAAGTCCCACAGGAGGACAGGCTGATCATGCCTGGAGACTTCAATGCCAGAGTGGGACAAACCCTCCGCCTGTGGAGGGGCACGCTGGGGAGGGAACTCCAACAGCACACTACTGCTCACCAAATGCTCAGAGCACCGCCTGGTCATCACCAACACGTTTCCATCAGAAAACCAAGTTCAAGACCTCATGGATGCATCCGTGCTCCAAAGTATGGCGTCTCATTGACTCCGTCATTGTCCGCTTTAAAGACCTTATCTTTACCAGCTTTGTGGGTGGGAGGAGACGGAGCCAGTACAAGTGCAAAAGAGGACATCAGTGCCAACAAGTTGTGTGCCTGAGGTCTGTCAATGTGAATGTTCAGGTCTCCCACGGCAATCAGTGGTGTGCCATCATCAGGGATGTCAGAGAGTATCATGTCCGTTTCAGAGACAAAGCCATCCAGACTACCCCCTGGTGGGCGGTACCCAACCAGAATGTCTGCTCTGATGGAAGTAGTGACCATGAAAGCATGATATTCAAACATTGCATTGTTGTTCGGCGGATGCAGTGCGGAGAAGGACCAGTTGTGTGGAATGAGAATGCCAGCACTGCCTCCTCATCCAGTAGAGCGAGGGGTATGGCTTAGCGTAGCAGACAGGACTACGCTTCTTTTCCAGTTGCTGAGAATGACTGGGATACGTGAGAGACACATCGTGTGTTAGACTGTGACAGAAAGACCTCAGTGGAAGAAGGGTGTCCTTGCTCGGTGGACTCGCGCAGGTAGACTGGCAGGTCTTTACCTTCAGTGGTCTTCACACTTTGTGGGCTGACGCTCAGGCGCAGTCTGTGCTGTTAAGTGCCTGACAAAGTCACAGCTGTTTCCAACTTGACTGATTGCGCTCGGCTAAACCCCCCCTGTCTGGTGACCAGTTAGAGATTAACCAGGTTCCCTGCTCTGACCCTGTCCTCACT
Source organism: Salarias fasciatus (assembly GCF_902148845.1). Taxonomy (NCBI): domain Eukaryota; kingdom Metazoa; phylum Chordata; class Actinopteri; order Blenniiformes; family Blenniidae; genus Salarias; species Salarias fasciatus. Next base: position 18,545,436 of record NC_043752.1, on the reverse strand, counting down.
GAAGACAACTTTAAAGATGAATGTTAACATCCTGTAACACTGGTACTGATCCAGATCCAGATCCAGATCCGATCCTGATCCAGATCCAGATCAAATATAGAAGAAAAAAAAAGTACTGTCTGATCTGAATTCATATTTATAATGTAGGTGGAGATGTTGTCTGAAATGTTTCAGTAGTGAAGTGATGTATGAAGAGAGCTGGACCCAGACCTGACCTGGACCCAGACCTGATCCTGACATAAAGCTGTTTGTGTCCTTCAGCATTAGAATCACAACACTTGTTTGCCCTCTATTCTGATTCTGAGTCTGTAAATGTGAGGAGACCATTTGATAAAGACGAAAACAGAAAATCACACAATTCAAACCAAAAACACAACGCTGGTTTTTAAAGTCCAAGAGGAGCCACGTCTCTCACTACATGTTCAGTCACACTCCTTTACCTTCCAGACTGATCTTCTAGAAGAACTGAAGAAACGCAGCAGCCTGTGGACCAGGTCCTGGTTCAGAATAGATCCTCCTTCAGACAGGGTCCTGGTTCAGACTGGCCCTGGTCCAGCTCTTTCTTCGGCTCCTGTTCACACATTGCAGACCTGCAGCAGCACGTCTTCAGGTTTCAGGTCTGGTTTATCTGGTTTTATGGCTCATCAGTGGTCAGCAGTGGACTTTCGCATCAAATTCCCTGCATACCTGTCCCAACTGGCGGGAAAGTTTTAAGGTGGAGCTGCATCATTCTTCAGTTTCAGTGCGTTTGTGAACCAGATTGCAATGGACGACCTTAAATGGACGACCTGCTTGGTCAGATTTCATGCCATTCCTGTTAATCAGTGATGAGTGGAACCGCTGCTAAGACCCACCTTCTCTGGCTCTCCAAGCAGTTTATCTGAGCTTATATTGCAGATTATGTGTGAAAAATTACGCACATACATTATTTCTATATTATCATTTAGTATGAGACTTTACTCTTTTTCTCAAAAGTGAAAGTTTAACTACGGAACAAGAAAAGAAGAAAAGTGACAGTCTCCTGAGACCGAGCAAACCCAAAACTCCAACACCTTCTCCCAAGTTAACTAACTCGTGGAAAAGGAAAGATTAAGGAAAAAAGGGAAAGTTACATCAGGTAGTGATTGCACTGCTGTTGCTGCCAGGCTGGACTGAGGTATAAGGCACAAATTGAAATAAGGAGCGCAAATATGGCAACAACGAAAGCAAAGTTAAATCACGTGTTTTGCCGGCCGACGTTTCTGCCCCCTGGCCAGTCTTCAGGAGCTTAAAACACGCAAAACAAAGTACATGTCGCTTCAGCACACAATTTCGCTTAATAAAGGTAAGTATGAGGCACAATTCGGCGTGACTTATGGAATGTCTTACAGAATTCTTGCAAAAAAAAAAAAAAAACATAATCCCGTCCCTGGCTGGGGGCAGGATGATCATTACAGAGTACTTATTTTTTATTATTAACTATCTTTATTGGAAACAATTTCAATACAACATATGATACAGTGTGATGGACAGAACTTACAGAATATCATTTTTCCTAATATTTTTAAACATCCACCCACCCCCTGCCCCACCCCAAAGGAGAGAGGTTCTCAATGAATGTGTATTGTCCCAATGTAAACAACACAGAATATACAACAAATACAAAAACAAAAGAAAAACAACAAAAAATAGCTAAATGACATTAAAACGATCAAATTAATTAATCGAAATAAATAAGTCCTAAAATAAATCAATAAAACATAAAATGAAGGGAGGGCTCAGTCATCACGATCAGGCATGGATGTCAATGATTCAGTGTATTTTAAGAGAGGTCTCCAAGTCTTCTCAAACAAATTTGGGGAACCATGAAGAGAAAATGGACAGTAGCACCTCCTGTTGGAAATATTCTGTTTGATTATCATTGCTGAATGCATTCATTGTTAAATGTTGTCTTGAACTGCACATGAAGCTTAAGTGGACTCAGCAGGATGAGGGACTTACCTGCATTCTCCAGAATGCTGACTGAGAGCATCTTATCTGTGCTGACAGAGTGTGTGTTACCCTTTTCCTGTTGCCACTGATGCATCTGTTGCATTGTTTCGAAACAAGCAGGATGTTGAAACCACTGTTATCCCAAACACTTGTAAGCCCCACCCTGAGTTTGTGAATAAAAGCTGAGAGAAAACTTAGCTCAGGCAGAGTGAAATGAAGTGAGCTCTTGAGCGAACGGATTCTCCTGTCCTTGCAAATATCTTCGATTTCTGCCTGTTTCATTCTGTTTTCGTGTCCTAATTTTCTTTAAAGAAAAGAACCTGACACCTCCTTCATCCATCTGCCATGACACGGGGGGGGGGGGGGGGGGGGGGGGGGGGGGGGGGGGGGTGAGGGTTTTTCCAGTTGAGGAGTATGAGTCGCCGAGCTAGTAGGGTGGTAAAGGGGAGAACAGTTTGTATAACTTTAGAAGTCAGAGGCTCCAGAGGGGTTCCAAACAAAGCCAAGAGAGGTTCAGGGGAGATAGTAATGTTGTATGCTGCCCTGAGATTCTGAAGCTTCAGACCAGAATGTGGCAAGCCTGGGACAGGACCAGAACATGTGGGAATGGTCAGCTGGAGATTGTTTACACCTATTGCAGGAATCAGTTACATTGGGGTAAATCCGAGATAGTCTTAAATTAGTGTAGTGAGTTTTGTGCGCAACTTTACACTGTAAAAGGCCATGCCTAGCACAGATTGACGAAGAGTGAACCAACCATAAAACTTGCTGCCAATAATCCTCAGGCAGTGTAATTCCAAGCTCCTGCTCCCACGAGGCCTTGGGGCCAGTAGTTGGACTGTCAGAAGTAGAACTGAAGAGGTTATAAATGCTGGAAACTAGTCGTTTTTGTTCAGGATCGAAAGTTAACAGTGAGTCAACTAGAGTTTCTGGAGGGCGACTGGGGAATTTGGGGTTCTGATTCTGAATGAAATGTCTGATCTGAAAAAAACAAATAAAATAGGTGAGACTCGGGCAAATCAAATTTCTCCGAGAGCACTAAAAAAGACATTCAGGTCCCTTGGTTGTAAAGGTCCTTAAATTTAGTCATCCCTTTTTCAGACCAGATCTGGAAGGTTAAATCAGTGCAAGAGGGCAGAAATAGGTGATTATTTGCAACAGGAGAAAGGTCTGAGGTCCTGTGGAGGCCCAGGTTTTTTCTCATTTGAATCCAGATTCTAATATAGTTACTATTGGGTTTGAGGTAAAGTTGGAGACAGTCAACGGGAGTTGGGAGCAGACCAGGGAATTAAGAAAAGTTTGGAAGATACCAACTCCATATCAACCCATGCAGGGCGCTCTTCATCTGATGTGTCGGTGATCTAGTACAAAAGTTTCTGAATATTACATGACCAGTAGTAGTGCAAGAGATTGGGCAACACTAAACCACCAAGATGTTTAGGAAGCTGTAACACTGATCTTTTGATACGTGGATTTTTATTACCCCGTAGAAAAGAACCAATGAGCTGATCGAGTGATTTGAAAAAATCATTTTTAAACGGTTTTGTGATGCAGATATATCACTCTTTCGCACACATATTGGTTTGAGAAGAAAAACGCTTTATTTTCGGGACCCCAGCAAACTTGCTGGACTACTTTCCTCTGGACCGAAACTGGACAGGATCTCCGCTCAGTGGACGCTGTCAGGGGTCAGTCTGTGTGAATGAACAACACTGCTGACGGGGATGCCATACAGATTCATGTCAAAAATCCTGATCTATCCCTTTAAGAAGGATGGGGATATGTGAAAACAGATCCAGGAACTTTGGTAAAACAACCATTTTAATTAAGTTAGCACGACATACTAGGGACAGTGGGAGACCAGACCACTGTAGCGGAGCCAGAGTGGGGGCAAGGGGGCGGTCGCCCCAGGGCCCACAAGATCATAGGGCCCCGTTTCATGTGATGTGTTCACATTTAATCGGAAATAAATTATTATAATAAAATGTGCAGTGTGTGCGAGAAGGTATGCCCCGATTGTGGGCTCCAATTTTCCAATTCTTACATTACGACTGTCCATGAATGCATCAGAGCTGTAAGCCAGCGCTGATTGGCTGTGCGGCATGAACGAGTTTTTTCTTTGCACTAGATCGGAACTCTTTGGAGGGAAGTTAAACAGTAAGCTAAACACTATGCTAGCAGCTAGCGGTACTACCCAAAACCTATAATCGGAGCCACTGGTGAGTCAATGAAACCATCAAAAAATATTATCTTAACCAGAATGCTGTGGTCTTGAACACCTGCCTATTTGAATGTGCCTTGTGTTGCTCTCAACTATAAGAGACCACAGACTCTATTTTTTTCTCTAATATACGTGAATTCCAAAAGATAAGATAGCTGTGTCTATATCGATCTGAATAGACTGTGTAATTTTTAGACCAGCTGTGTTCATTTTATATTTTAACTGTATCAAAGATGGTACAGATTTAGTGAGTGAGTTTTTAATCTGATATTTCAGCACCATGGACAGCGGACGCTCTGACATCGACAGCTGTCTGCATTTGTATGTGTGTGCGTGCATATGTGTGTTTGTTCTTCAGAACAAGTTTGTGAACTGGTTTGTGACTTTATTCTGCTTTCTGAGGCATATAGGTTTGCTTGGCTCAATAAAAGTGAGCATTAGTGTGTTGTTTGATGGTAGCAGGAGGGATTGTTTGAATGATAAAATTACTATCATAAGGGTCCTTCGAGAATGCTCCGCCCCCTCTGTACTGAGACCCACGCTCCGCCTCTGCCAGACCATCTATCAAATCGAATGAATATCTCTCCCGAGGGGCGTGAAATTTTTGGAGAAAAGACAGTTGATCAAATCTGTAATATGCATCCCCAAATATTTAAAACCATCTGTAGCATATTTGAAAGGGAAAAAGGATGGTGGAATATTTTTCGCCAGAGAATTAATAGGAAGAAGCTCACTCTTGTGGAGGTTAAGTTTATAGCCTGAGTATAGCCCAGATTTGTCGAATATATCTGGAACTACAGGGAGGGAGGCAGCTGGGTTAGACATACTGTAAATAACAGGAGGTCATCAGCAGAATGACAGAGTACTTTTGTATTCATTAAATATATGTGCTTGTGGTGTCTGCTGGGAGAGGATTTTGCCCCACATTAGAAGGGGCGGGGTTTAGTCACGTGGGGAGGTGTGGCACACTGATGGTGGGGGTTTAAAGGGTCTGTATCATGCTTTTTTAGCTAGTCCAAACCCTAGAAATGGCATTAACATGGTAATAGTTTATTTTTGGTGCTAAGGAAAAGTAATTTTGTGTGAAATAAAAGATTTTCTGGGGCTAATTCTGAAACCCGGAAGAGAAAACGCTGTTTCACTGAAAATCCCGCCTCTCCCCCTGTGGACTTTGACTGACAGCTACTTCAACCAATCAGCGCTTCAAAACAAATAAGCTAGCTAGCTTTAGCTCTTTAGCTCTAGCTTCTCTACACACAAAGACACGCGAAAACATCTTTTCCTGTTAGAAACTCACCAAGCGCAGACCCTTCAGACTCTTGCTCTTGCTTGACTGTTGCTTTCAGACGGTGGTTAAAGTTTATCTCCGTAATCGGAGTTAGAAAAAAGCGGCAACGCTGATTGCCGAAGGCCTGCGGGAGGGGGCCTCATGGGAGCCATCTTCACCATGTGACGTGAACATGAGAAACAGAGCGTTTTCACGGGTGCGGGAGGGGCTGCCTCTCTGAGCAGCTGAAATGTGAGGAAAGCTCAAACACGCAGGCACGAAGGAAAAAATGCTATGGGGGTGTTTTTGGTGAGTACATAACTATATAACAAGGTTAAAACATACAAAAAGTGAATTTGGCATGATACAGCCCCTTTAAAGGGCGGAAGCAGTTTGTCAGGGGGTTGCTTCCTGGAATGACAGGTGTCACTTGTGTGTGGATAACAAACCCCACTCGACTCTATTCCTGTGTCCATCTCCTCTTTGTGCGACCCCACATATATCATACACCTGCCAGCTATTGGTCAGACCAAGGATTCAGCCTCAAGTCCTGTGTGTGAAGAGTAAAACATCTGGAAGTGTTGTGTCTAGATTCAGGGTTGTGAAGCTGGGTTGTTCGGTGATTCAGGTTGAACCGACGGCACGGAGGAGTCTTTGTATTTCGTGTATCTCACACACACACACACACACACACACACACACACACACACACACACACACACACAGTCGTAGGTTCCCACCCCCCCAATTTTTAAAACAAACTGACAGCCTTGCTGACAACAGTGCATAAGAACTTGAGGTGTTGGGCTGAATAGGTTCTTCAGACTCCTCTTCCATCATATGAACATGCAAACTGCACTTTTGAAAGACAGATTCTTCAAAATTTGTTTTTTTTTTTTTTTTTTGTTTATTTTTTTTTATACATTTTCAGAATGAAGATATCAGTTAATTAAACAGTATTTACAAAGGAGGGCTGCTGCTGTGGGCCTGAGGGGGGCCTGAGGGGGGCCTGAGGGGTGCCTGAGGGGGGCTGCTCCTGGTGGTCTGAGGGGGGCCTGAGGGGGGCCTGAGGGGGGCCTGAGGAGGGCTGCTGCTGGTGGCCTGTGGGGGGCCTGAGGGGGGCCTGAGGAGGGCTGCTGCTGGTGGCCTGAGGGGGCCTAAGGGGGGGCTTGAGGAGGGCTGCTGCTGGTGGCCTGAGGGGGGCCCGAGGAGGGCCTGAGGGTGGCCTGAGGAGGGCTGCTGCTGGTGGCCTGTGGGGGGCCTGAGGGGGGCCTGAGGAGGGCTTCTGCTGGTGGTCTGAGGGGGGCCTGAGAGGGTCTGCTGCTGGTGGTCTGAGGGGGGCCTGAGGAGGGCTGCTGCTGGTGGTCTGAGGGAGGCCTGAGGGGGGCCTGAGGAGGGCTGCTGCTGGTGGTCTTAGGGGGGCCTGAGGAGGGCTGCTGTTGGTGGTCTGTGGGAGGCCTGAGGGGGGCCTAAGGAGGGTGGCAGCTGGTGGCCTGAGGGGGGCCTGAGGAGGGCTGCTGTTGGTGGCCTGAGGGGGGCCTGAGGGGGGCCTGAGGAGGGCTGCTGTTGGTGGCCTAAGGGGGGCCTGAGGGGGGCCTGAGGAGGGCTGTGACTGGTGGCCTGAGGGGGGCCTGAGGGGGGCTGCTGCTGGTGGTCTGAGGGGGGCCTGAGGGGGTTCTGAGGGGGGCCTGAGGAGGGCTGTTGCTGGTGGCCTGAGGAGGGCTGCTGCTGGTGGTCTGAGGGGGGCCTGAGGGAGACCTGAGGCGGGCTTGAGGAGGGCTGCTGCTGGTGGTCTGAGGGAGGGCTGAGGGGGGCCTGAGGAGGGCTGCTGCTGGTGGTCTTAGGGGGGCCTGAGGAGGGCTGCTGTTGGTGGTCTGTGGGAGGCCTGAGGGGGGCCTGAGGAGAGCTGCTGCTGGTGGTTTGAGGGAGGCCTGAGGGGGGCCTGAGGAGGGCTGCTCCTGGTGGTCTTAGGGGGGCCTGAGGGGGGCCTGAGGAGGGCTGCTGCTGGGGGTCTGAGGGAGGTCTGAGGGGGGCCTGAGGAGGGCCTGAGGAGGGCTGCTGCTGGTGGCCTGAGGGGGGCCTGAGGAGGGCTGCTGCTTGTGGCCTGAGGGGGGCCTGAGGAGGGCTGCTGCTGGTGGCCTGTGGGGGGCCTGAGGGGGTCCTGAGGAGGGCTGCTGCTGGTGGTCTGAGGGGGGCTTGAGGAGGTCTGCTGCTGGTGGTCTGAGGGGGGCCTGAGGAGGGCTGCTGCTGGTGGTCTGAGGGAGGCCTGAGAGGGGCCTGAGGAGGGCTGCTGCTGGTGGTCTTAGGGGGGCCTGAGGAGGGCTGCTGTTGGTGGTCTGTGGGAGGCCTGAGGGGGGCTGCTGTTGGTGGTCTGTGGGAGGCCTGAGGGGGGCTGCTGCTGGTGGTCTGAGGGGGGCCTGAGGGGGGCCTGAGGAGGGTGGCAGCTGGTGGCCTGAGGGGGGCCTGAGGAGGGCTGCTGTTGGTTGCCTGAGGGGGGCCTGAGGGGGTCCTGAGGAGGGCTGCTGTTGGTGGCCTAAGGGGGGCCTGAGGGGGGCCTGAGGAAGGCTGTGACTGGTGGCCTGAGGGGGGCCTGAGGGGGGCTGCTGCTAGTGGTCTGAGGGGGGCCTGAGGGGGTTCTGAGGGGGGCCTGAGGAGGGCTGTTGCTGGTGGCCTGAGGAGGGCTGCTGCTGGTGGTCTGAGGGGGGCCTGAGGGAGGCCTGAGGCGGGCCTGAGGAGGGCTGCTGCTGGTGGTCTGAGGGAGGCCTGAGGGGGGCCTGAGGAGGGCTGCTGCTGGTGGTCTTAGGGGGGCCTGAGGAGGGCTGCTGTTGGTGGTCTGTGGGAGGCCTGAGGGGGGCCTGAGGAGAGCTGCTGCTGGTGGTTTGAGGGAGGCCTGAGGGGGGCCTGAGCAGGGCTGCTGCTGGTGGTCTGAGGGGGGCCTGAGGAGGGCTGCTGCTGGTGGTCTTAGGGAGGCCTGAGGGGGGCCTGAGGAGGGCTGCTGCTGGTGGTCTTAGGGAGGCTTGAGGGGGGCCTGAGGAGGTCTGCTGCTGGTGGTCTGAGGGGGGCCTGAGGGGGGCCTGAGGACGGCTGCTGCTGGTGGCCTGAGGGGGGCCTGAGGGGGGCCTGAGGAGGGCTGCTGCTGGTGGCCTGAGGGGGGCCTTAGGGGGGCCTGAGGAGGGCTGCTGCTGGTGGTCTTAGGGGGGCCTGAGGGGGGCCTGAGGAGGGCTGCTGCTGGTGGTCTGAGGGAGGCCTGAGGGGGCCTGAGGAGGTCTGCTGCTGGTGGTCTGAGGAGGGCCTGAGGGGGGCCTGAGGACGGCTGCTGCTGGTGGCCTGAGGGGGGCCTGAGGGGGGCCTGAGGAGGGCTGCTGCTGGTGGCCTGAGGGGGGCCTGAGGAGGGCTGCTGCTGGTGGTCTGAGGGGGGCCTGAGGGGGTTCTGAGGGGGGCCTGAGGAGGGCTGTTGCTGGTGGCCTGAGGAGGGCTGCTGCTGGTGGTCTGAGGGGGGCCTGAGGGAGGCCTGAGGCGGGCCTGAGGAGGGCTGCTGCTGGTGGTCTGAGGGAGGCCTGAGGGGGGCCTGAGGAGGGCTGCTGCTGGTGGTCTTAGGGGGGCCTGAGGAGGGCTGCTGTTGGTGGTCTGTGGGAGGCCTGAGGGGGGCCTGAGGAGAGCTGCTGCTGGTGGTCTGAGGGAGGCCTGAGGGGGGCCTGAGGAGGGCTGCTGCTGGTGGTTTTAGGGGGGCCTGAGGGGGGCCTGAGGAGGGCTGCTGCTGGTGGTCTTAGGGAGGCCTGAGGGGGGCCTGAGGAGGTCTGCTGCTGGTGGTCTGAGGTTGGCCTGAGGGGGGCCTGAGGACGGCTGCTGCTGGTGGCCTGAGGGGGGCCTGAGGGGGGCCTGAGGAGGGCTGCTGCTGGTGGCCTGAGGGGGGCTGCTGCTGGTGGTGTTAGGGAGGCCTGAGGGGGGCCTGAGGAGGGCTGCTGCTGGTGGTCTTAGGGGCCTGAGGTGGTCTGCTGCTGGGGGCCTGAGGAGGGCCTGAGTGGGGCTGCTGTTGGGGGCCTGAGGGGTATGAGGGGGGCTGCTACTGGGTGCTGAGGGGGGCTGCTGTTGGGGGCCTGAGGGGTATGAGGGGGGCTGCTACTGGGTGCTGAGGGGGGCTGCTGTTGGGGGCCTGGGTGGGGTTACTGCTGTGGGCCTGGGTGGAGCTTCTGGTGGGGGCAGATGTAGGGCTGAAACCCTGGGCGGATGCGATGCTCTTGCCGGAAATGTGCCTGGGGCCTCAGCGGGTGGGGTTTCTGCTGGGGCCCTGGATGGGGCTGCTGCTGGGGACCTGGTAATAAAGGTAATAAATATGTTTTTTCAAATTACAGACCTGTGGCTTTGCTATCACAATTTTCAAATGTATTAGAGAAATTGTTTGTCATTAGACTGAATGAATTTATTGGAAAATACACATTTTAAGTCACAGCCAGTAGGAATGGTTTTCGTGCAAATCATGCAACTGCAACAGCATTAATGGAGCTGACTGAAGAAATCACCAATGCTATGGACAATAAGCAATTTTTAGTAAGCATCTTTGTTGATTTTCAGAAAGCATTTGATTCATTTGACCATGAGATGCTTCTGCAAAAATTATATAAATATGGTATCAGAGGGGTCGCACATCAATGGGTCACAAGTTACCTAATAGATCGAAGTCAGTTTGTGGAAGTTAATGACACAAAATCTAACTTTTGCAATATAACTTGAGGGGCACCCCAGGGCTCGGTCCTTGGACCAATTCTCTTTCTCTTCTATGTGAATGATATTGTGTCTGTTTCAAATGTACTAAAATGTATTTTATTTGCAGACGATACCACATTGTTTTACACGGGAAAAAACATGAATGAGGTGTTACAAACAGTGGAAAATGAGTTTCAGAAAGTATTACACTGGTTTAACGCTAACAAACTATCTATAAACATTAACAAGACAAAATGTATGGTCTTCACTTTTACAGATCAAGATATTGGTGCAAGACTTTCTATTCAAGGGTTAAAGATCGAACGAGTGCATGAAATCAAGTTTTTAGGTGTTTCAATTGATGAACATTTAACATGGAAATCACGTTAAAACAAAATTATCCCAAACTATTGCTGTGTTACACAAGGTTAAAGAGTCTCTCAATAAGAATGCTTTGTTACTGTTGTATAATTCCTTAATTATTCCACATTTGACTTATTGTGTTGAAGTGTGGGGAAATGCTTGTAAAACCTACATTGATCCAATTTGCATTTTACAGAAATGTGCTCTTCGTGTTGTAAAAGGAAGTGGATACAGAGCTCATACAAATCCAATTTTCTATACAATTAGGAACATTAAAATTTAATGAATTGGTTGAATTTAACGTTCTCAAATGTATGTATAAAGCTCACCAGAAAATATTACCAGAAAACCTGCAAAATAGATTCAAAAAGACGGAAAGTAAGTATAATTTAAGAGAAACTGATTTTTTTTGTAAACCAAAGTTTAGAACCAAACCAAAGGAAAGATGTATCTTAAGGATGTCACACACTACAGGATTTTTTCAATCTTCCCCGATTGAGAGACCACACACTAGAAGACAACAGAGGACAGATCGCACCCGATCTTCCTCTCCTGATCGTCCAGTGTGTGTGTTGCTCCGGAGCAGAACACACACCAGCAGATTCTTCAGCCGAGAATCGGCTCCTCACTCTTCCAAATCTCGCATCGTCCAACGTGACTTTGCGCTGTTTCCCTTCATTCCTGTGTTTAACATTCATCTCCACTTCAAATAATAAGTGGAGAACTCATTCATTCCCGGACTGTCGGGACCTTGTCAGAAAATTGAAATGTTCCAGGAAAGATGAAGGAAACATAGTTTGAGATCATTTTCTTATAATTTACCCTCCACATTTGATAATAATTCAGTTTATTAATGTGTGTTTTTCTTTTTTTTCTTTTTTTACTTTGGACTCAGAGTGGAGCAGTAGAATTAGCAGGCTACTAGTGGAATTAGTAGACAAATGACAAATAAAAGGTACTGTTTTAAATCACCAAATATCTTAAATAATTCTTTTTGTCCCCAGATTTGATATTTTAAACCAGAATAAAAACTCGATGAGCTTTGATTAGGTAAGTTTCATGATATGTCCGCTCTCTGAAGACAAGGAGTCAGCGGAAAGTTTTTTAGATAAATTAAAACATTGGGATACTTGCAGGACTGGCGGAGATGAGTTTGGGTCTGAATGGAGGAAATACAGTTTACTCAGGAGCGATATTGAGGAATAATCTCTCACTTTCTGCATTACTGAGTTTAGGAGCTCTGGCTTTCTGTTTCACTGTCATACAGTGAATATATTTCACTGACATATATTCATGTCCCCAGCTCTGACAGCTGAGAGGGGAGTTTTTTAAGTAGCAGCTTGGTGAGACGGAGCTGTTCTGCCAATCAGGAAGCTTTATTCCGAGGGTGTGGACAGGTCAAGTCAGAGCTGATCGGCGCCTCTCGGAGCTCCACACACTACAGGATTTGCGATCGGAAATATTAAACATGTTCATTATCTACGATCTCCCCTTCCGACGCCTCCCGAGAGGCTCCGACCGGAAAACATCTCTCGGAACACACTGCACACCACACGAAGATCGGACCCAAACTCATTCGCATACTTCCGACAATCAAACCCGGTCGGCTTCTATCGGGAGGAGAAGATCGGGGCAAAATTCGGCCGATCATCCTGTAGTGTGTGGAGGCCTTTAGTCCAGGGTGTTCATCTATGGAATAGCCTTGAGTGTGAAATCAAAACCTCAAAATCCATCCATTCTTTTAAAAAGAGTGTGAAACCAGCTTTGATGAATAGATACAAAGCTGCCATGCAGGACGACTTTGAAACTTGTGTTGTATGAAGACAACTTGTTTCTTTGTTATGTATTGTAAGCAGCGCGCACAGGGGAAGTGTTAAGGATTCTGAACTGATGAGGGGCAGATATTATAAGCTTTTGCTTCTTTCTGTACCTTTTCATTCATCATATCTGTGCTGAAGTATGTAGATGCAAGTATGTTGCATTCACCTTTTGTTTGATTTCAATGAATGAAATAAATAAATCTAATCAAAATCAAAAAATCAAACCTGAGCGGGGCTTCTGCTGGGGGCAAACGTAGGGCTCGTACCCCGGGCGCACGCGGGGCTCTCGTCGGGAATGTGCCCGGGGCCCCAGCGGGTGGGGTTCCTGCTGGGTGCCTGGGTGGGGCTCCTGCTGGAGGCTTGCAGGAAGCTCCTGCAGGGGGCGCGGCTGGCGCTTCTGTCGGGGGGGACAGTAGGGCTCATACCCCGGGCGCACGTTTGACTTTCGGCGGTTTCGCCCCATCGGTCCAAGCTGGTTCATCTTGGAGGACTGCTGTAAATACATTTCATTTCATTTCATTTCTTCTTTTCCATGGGAATGCATGGAGGAAAAAAATCAACAAATGGATACAATTTATAAAAACACAGAATGCACACATCCCATGTACAAGAACAGGAGTAGGATGAAGAATAAGTCTTTTTAACTCCGACACCAGTCTTCTTTCCAGACTCAAACAGGAAAACAACAACAAAACATCAGATGGTCACAATCTACACATCACATCATTATTATTGCTCCTTTGCATAAATGTTAAATAGTTTTTCTTTAAACTTAATGTTCAAACTGCAAGATGTTTGAACACTGCTTTACATCTTTTTCCAAGGAATTCCATTTTCCCACACCCGCGACAGATACACACATTCCTTTAAGAGCCCTTCTTGCAGAATTATTTTTTCATTCAAGAATTCTTCTACTTGTTTCACTATTCAAAGTAAAAAGTGTTTGCAAACCACAAGGTAGCAGGCATAGTTTTTGCTTAATACATGAATATTAATGTTTGTAAAACAATTAAATCCTTCAATTTTAATAGTCCTGACTTCAGAAATAGTTTTGTTGTATGCTCTTTGGACGCGGCTTTATTAATTATTCTAAGAGCCCTCTTTTTTAAAATAACTAAGGGTAACAGATGAGTAGGATATGAATTACCCCAAACCTTCAAACAACATATCAAATACTAGCAATGTAACAATCCATGTATTTGTATTGAACCGTTTCGGTACGGGCCGTTCGGTTCGGTACAGGGCTGTGCACGGGTGAGTCCACGGGCCAAAGTTTGTTTTTTTTTGTTTTTCCCGGCTCACGGGCCGAGGTTTACGTTCTGCCGCTAGCATGTGCAGCTACACGCTTAAGACATAGCGCCCCCATGCTTCAATGGGGAGAACAAGTACTGCATGCAGGTCGGCATCTTTATTAAAGTGAAATAGTGATGCACAAATCATCCATTAAAATTGGCCTAATTCTGCATATAATCCATGATTATGATCATACTAAATCAATAATTATAAATAAAGGAAATACATGGGGGAAACAGCATTTTTCCAATATTTAGGGCCCTTCCAAAATTTCAAAAATCATGTTTTCACGGGGGCTCATGTCTCATCAAGGGGGGCTGAGACCCCCCTGGCCCCCCCATAGTTCACACCCTGAGTGAAAGTATCTAATCGCTCGGGCGCCGCCCCGAGATTCAGAAACAGAAAAAAAAGGCTAAATAAACTCTGATACTAAATGATAACGTCCTGACAATGTATGTGCCTCATTTCCTATAAATAATCTGAAATAAAGGAGCAGATAAACAGTCTAGAGAGCCGGAAAAGCTTCTGGAGGATGCGTGGATCAGTGCGCCTGCATGGAACGTACACAGCTGAGCCCAAATGTAGCAGGAGAGGAGAGCGTTGGCATCGGTGATGTGCCGCAAAGCCGACACAGACAGGCGGACATGGGAGGCATGGACAACAACAAGAACATTTAGGTTTTGCATTTTGTTCTCTACTGTATCGAAACCGAACCGAACCGTGACCTCAGAACCGAGGTACGTATCGAACCCAGATTTTTGTGTATCGTTACACCCCTATCAAATACGGTAAAATTAAAGAACAGTATAATATTCTCAGTGCATTATAATTTCACAAATCCTTAACTTTACTCATCACACCTATGTTTCTACATATTTTCTTCTTTACGTGTCCAATATGTGACTTCCATTTCAACTTTTCATCGATGAATACTCCTAAAAACTTAAATTCAGACACTCTTTCTATACAATTTCCATTTAAATACATCGGTTCAGAACATGTTGCTTTCACAAATGTCCAATATACACCTGTCTCACACACACACATCTGCTAAATCTAACAATATGAGCAAAATGAAACAGTAAAAGCCAGTAAAGTTGTTGTGGAGTGCTGCCAATTCAGGAAACGTTGGTGTAAAACACTTTTGTTTTATATTTCCAGTAATAATGTGAAACATTGACTTAAAAACAACGTTCTTACATTTCTCAGTGAACGGTTGGTCCTGAGGGGTGGTCCTCCGTCGAACGCACTGGGAAGCTTCAATTCAGCAAGAATTTGTAGACAACAGCTGGCTCAGCAACCACAAGGGCAGTTTTGAGGTGGGTGGATGATAATTCTCTCCAGCAAAAGGCTCCGTCTGCACCGGACGTCGCAAAAATTTAAAATGAAATCCAGTTCAGACTGGCTGCATGCAGAGCTCTGATGATCAAAGCATCAAAGGGTTACTATAGAAACAGAGTCAGACTCTGGTCACATGACTGGGAATCGAGTCAGACTCGGTTCATGATTCTTGAACCGAGTCACAATTCAAGAATCATGAATTTGATGATTCTCCATTTGGCTCGATTATTACCTCCGCCAGGAGGTTATGTAATCATGTTGGTTTGTTGGTTGGTTGGTTTGTTAGCAAGATCCCGGAAAAAGTAATGGACGGATTGCAATGAAACTTTGTGGAAAGGTGGGTCTTGGGCGAACTTAGAATCCATTAAATTTTGGTGATGATCCGGATCACTGTCTGGATCCAGGAATCTTTTCAAGGATTCTTCATCATTGAGAGATAGGGAGTCTTTCACATGGTCGGGCAGGCCCGCCGACAGGGGGGACAAACGCCTGGTTCACAGGACGCGCCGCTTCCGACGCGGAAGTGGGAAGCGCCGCGCACCGACTGTCAGATCGGCGCCCTGTTAACCTGTCTGACGGTTCATACAGGAGATGCGGGACAGCGCCGCGTGCGTAGCGGCTCGCGCCGTGGACCGCGGCGCTCCGCTCCTCTCTATTTTCTCCACGAGCCGCGCCGTGCACCGCCAGCTGTAAAGCTGGACAGAGCAGATCGCACCAGACAGGAAGTCGGGAACGGAAAATACGAGAGAATCCGGTCAATTTTCACATTAAAATGAAGTAAAATAACATAAATTATGTTGCTTTTCGGTTTTCCTTTTCAGATAAACACACACACACACACACACACACACACACACACACACACACACACACACAGGGAGAGAGGGCGACAGAGAGAGGCACCGCACGCTGCAGCGCTCCGCTCCGATCACACCCCCGATCACAATGTTTGATTATATCTGGTGTTCTTATTGTTGTTGGCGACTGATTTGAGCTGTGGTGGAGGTCTGCCTCTCTGAGTGCCAAATTCTAGTTATTATTATTATTATTTTAAACTTACAACTTTGACTTGGACTTGACCAGCAAAGGCTGGAGACTGCTTTCACCCAAACACAGACTGAAAAAGAAAACTATGTGAACGTGTGTGTGTGTGTGTGTGTGTGTGTGTGTGTGTGTGTGTGTGTGTGTGTGTGTGTGTGCGTGCGCAAGTGCATGCACGATACGATTAATGTACTGGAAGTCTGCAATAAAGTGTTTTATTCAGTCCAGCATGTACTTGACACTGATTGAGCATTAAACCCACCGCCCGACCCGGGCTCCGGCCGGGTTGTGAACCCGGCGGGCCCGCGGAGTGACGGCGGGGCGGGACGCAGCGCGGATCGGTCCGGTTCCGAGCTCACGTTCCGGGGTCAGGCCGAGCCGAGGAACCCCGCGCCGCACCGCCTCCCTGCCTGCTGCCCCGGTGACGGCCGTGAGAGAGTCTCCAGCAGACGAGGTGAGGAACCACTGAGGTCAAGCCAGCCCGCAACTTGTTTTGCGGTGCGCGCATTGATGGCACATTACGGTAATAGCAACAAACGCCTCATTTCAAAGTAACAGCAACCTTCCACAAAACCTGAGGAGTTAATTAAAATTCGTTAATTAAAAAAAAAAACAACTACCAGTTATAACTGGACCCTTCCACCTCAAGCTCCACCCCAGGATGACTCCCAGAAAAAAATCAGTTCTGGCCGATGTGGAATTTCAGAATAAAAGCCCTATCAACTTTGACACTACCTGTACTGTATGTACACAAGGATTTATACTTTATGGAAAAACTACCAGTTCTAACTGGACCCTTGTGCTGCCAGTTTTAATGTTCACTTTTGGCCTAATGTAATTGAAATACGAACGTGTAAAATGCTTTTACTTTGAAAGACTACGTGATATTGACGTGCGCATTTCTGAAGTCCTGGGGTTTTGTGGAAGGTTGCTCTTACTTTGAAATGAGGCGTTTGTTGCTATTACTGTAATGTGCCATCAATGCGCGCACCGCAAAACAAGTTGTGGGCTGGCTTGACCTCAGTGAGGAACCGGAGGCTGCAGCCGGAGATGGAGGCTGTGGACTCTGGTCCTCGTTCTTCAAGCGGAGCAGCTGAGAGCAGTGGCGGTCCGAGCTGGTTTAGCGCCCCGGGCTGGAGCAGCCCCAGCTGCTCTGAGGGGTGGGGAGGGCGGGGTGGCTATGGCTATGGGACTTTTAATTCTAAGAAAAAAAATAAGTTAAATGCTACAATATTTTATTTCTTCCAAGTGTAAATCTTCCAGAAGCAGCTGCACCTGCCCAAGCAGCCGCTTTAACGTTCTCCTGATCGAACGGTTCTGTTCCCTGCCACTCATGGTGTTGTCATGACTGACTTCATGGAAGAATTGCTCTGTTTGTGAAGATATCACTGTTCACAGGGAGAATCATCACTAGTATCGGCCACAGTGATGTTTTCTACAAGCTTTGATCAAAAACTTTTTTCTTTAACGAAACCAAACCTTTTCAAATCCATGTTTTTGGATCCAGCAAATCAAGATTCTCACAGCCGAGTTCTTTCTTTTTCCACGTGATAAATCCCACTGAGAGCCGGCCTGCCTCCACTCCATCATCCCTCACTGTTATAAGAAATAAATAAATCCAGGGCTGACTTTGTGATTGGGAGTTGGCCATGTTGAAAGCGCAGTGTGACTCCTTCCAGTCTGCTCACCAGGCTGTATTGACCTTTTCCTGCTATGCAGGTAACTGCGGCTAATTGTTTACCACAGCATCCTGTTTCCATCTCCTCTGCCACCGAGCAGAAACGCCCCTGGATGCTTTCTCATGTTACATGCAATGATTTTACAAGCATGTAAAGAAGTATTTTAGTGCTGATCGTGTTAATATTACATGATTTAGTGGTCATACTGAATAAGCATTGAAATTCTTTGGAAATTAGTGCAGCCAGTAACTTGAACATACACACAATCAGGACTGCATTTGTCAGAAATCAACTTTGTTAACCAGAAACAGGTGCAATGAATGAAGACTGATGATATATTGAGGATGCATTATAATTGCAGTGCTGGCCTTGTTACGATTAAAAAAGGCTAAATAGTTTCAGGTAGATGTTGTCATGTTGGTCTTGTTTTACAACCTTAAAAAAACTGTGCCTGTAAGTTTCAGTATGGATCCATTTAAGTATGAAAATTGCTCCATTTCTCATTCAACACATATCAGCAATTAGCTTGTGGCTCAGATCTGTGATCAATTATAAAAAAAATAAAATAACAGAGGTTCTTAATTAACTCCTGACAGGTGAATTAAATCCACACATATTTAAAGAAGCAAACGTTTCATCCAGCTGATCAGTGACGTTAACCTACTACAGCCTATCCGCGAGCTCGGGCCAACACCTTTTTTGGTAATCCTCTTTCCTAAGTAGAGCTGTCTGACCGACGCCGCGCTGTGCGCTGCGCTCCAGCCGCGCCAGGAATAGTCCCGCGAGCACAAACCGCGTTAACGGGCTTATACGCCGCCAGACTCGCTCCTTGATTGGATTTCTCTCCGGGAACTTTCTTGGTTTTGCTCGATGGACGCGGTTGTTTTGTAGAGGTAGTTTTAGATTCATGATGTTTAGGGGCGCAGCCGGGTTTGGGGCACTTTTACGCACTGGAGTCAGAGAGGCGCTCGGTGGACAGAACCTAGGTTTTGGTGTTGAGTTTTTATTCTAAGCAGCCATAAACCTGCGCGCCATGTTTCCTCTCTGGTATGGAAGTCTGTGGCTCTGTGCGCTGTGCTGCGGCCGCCTGGCGCGCGGACAGCCGGACGATGGGAAGCGGTACATCTGCCGGGCAGTTCCCCTCAGCGGGGACGCCAGCTGCCCCGTGACGCTGCTGCCCGAGCTGAGCGCCGGCAGCCAGGAAGAGGAGCTCAGGAACACCGTCATGCAGCTCCGGGAGACCATTTTACAGCAGAAGGAGACAATATCCAAGCAGCTGGGCGCCATCAACGAGCTGACCACCAAGCTGTCCCTGTGCGCCTCCGCGTCCGACGACAGGAAGTACGACAAGGGCTCGTCGTGGGGCAAAGACAAGCAGAACACCATGGGGGATGTTCCCAGAGACCCGAACGACACCATCGACAGTCTTGGGAAAACCATGCAGGGGCTCAAGGACCGACTGGAGAACCTGGAGGTAAAGTGCGCACAGCGGCGTAACCGTGCGTAAAACACCGTTTGATTTTTGACGGAGCGGTTCGTCAGTTCGCTCCTCAGCAGGAGACGCGCGCCTCTGAGAAGCGGCGCTGAATGTGTCGTGAGAATGAACAAGAGGTATAAGTGGAAAGGGATTAATTGACTAATTGGTCAACCTCAAAGCACCTGCTAAGCAGGGCTTGTATTCCCTTTGACTCTGCGTAATGGTTTCATCACTGCCTCAAGAAGACTCATTTCCAGCCTCCTGAGGTTTTCACATTTCATGGAATCATGGCAGGTGATTTACTATACGTTTGCCACAACAGTTTTGGTTCTGTCAGTATGAGAAAAGTGACTAAAACCCCACTTATTAATTTTATTTATTAAACCAAAAGCTGAATGTTTGGTCATGATGTAAGACATGTCCCAGTTGATCATTGTGCACTTCCTGCTCATAATCTTTTGTCCGTCCTCCCTTAGCAACAGCAGATGAGAGCCAACATATCGGGCGCGGCGTTCCCCAGCGAGCTGCGGGACCTGCTGCAGCGGCGGCTCGGCGAGCTGGAGAACCAGCTCCTGAAGAAAGTCAGCAACCTGGAGGAGGAGAAGAGCATGCTGTCCAACGCCACCGCCGCCTACCGGCTGAAGACGGAGAACACCCTGAACGCCCTGGTGGAGCGGATCAGCGAGCTGGAGAAAGGTAGGCCGCCGCACGCCGAGGCTGGTCGGCTTCGGCGAAATCTCAGCCTCACACTGACCCGCCCGCCTCCGTCTCTGCTCCTTCCTTCCAGGAGGAGGCGATTTCAAATCCCCGGAGCAGTTCAAGCTCTCCCTGCCCCAGAGGACCAACTACCTGTACGGCCGGATCACCAAGAGCCTGCCGGAGATGTACGCCTTCACCCTCTGCATGTGGATCAAGTCCAGCGCCAGCCCCGGCATCGGGACGCCCTTCTCCTACGGCGTGCCGGGACAGGCCAACGAGATCGTGCTGATCGAGTGGGGCAACAACCCCATCGAGCTGCTCATCAACGACAAGGCAAGTCGCTCCCCGCCCCGTTGTTCCCGGCGCCGCTGGCGTGAGGCGTAACGGTGCGTGTGCACGGCAGGTGGCCCAGCTGCCCATAGAGGTGCGCGACGGCAAGTGGCACCACATCTGCATCGCCTGGACCACCCGGGACGGCCAGTGGGACGCCTACCAGGACGGCGAGAAGCTGGGCACCGGTGACAACCTGGCGGCCTGGCATCCCATCAAACCCGGGGGAGTCATCATCCTGGGCCAGGAGCAGGTGAGGCGCCGCTCTCATCCCCCACATCCTCAAACACTCCACATGAAATTACACTTCTAATCACCGCCGTGCTTCATCAATGCCTCCTCAACTCCCGTTTCCCGCATTATCACAAGCCAAACGCTGCAGTGCCAGGTCTGTGTAATGAGCCGAGGAATTTACGAGGCAGCTTCGCAAACCGCAGATGGAAACGAGGAAATCGAGTCATCTCAGAGCAGCGGGGAACGAGACGGCGGCAGGTTATCCTGACAGCGCCATTAACAACGGAACAATAGAGCCGTCAGGCGCCGGGCTCCCCGTCCGGACCAATCAGCACTCAGGAAAACCCGATCGCTCATCTGCTGCGGTTTCTCAAGGGACACAGTCAAAAGCCACCGGAGCAGAGATTCAAACTGAGGACTGACGAAACGTTTGTCCCTGAATCAAACGTACAGTTTTGTCTCATTTAATGTTTTTCACAAGTAATTAACTTTCTGTATTTTTACATTTTAACTGTCCTGAAGAGGATTTTTCAATACAAATATCAGTTCTGCTCCTGAAGTAAAGAATGAGTGAAAGTTTGCTGCTTCTGACCAAAGTAAAAAAACAAAAGGACATTAATACGGTTGATTCCAGAACTCTGTGTATTCTCCTTTATCTGCATCGTGGTTATATACACTAATTATATCCCTCATTAACTGTGAGGCAGATGGAACAGAGACAAAAATCCAGGGTTTTGGTGTATTAATCAGTACATTCTCAGTGTTCTAACAGAATAAACTGGAGAGAGACGGTGATCTGAGAGAAAGAAATGTTTTAGTCCTAGTGAATTATTTTTTCACTTTACTTGTTCAGTGAAGAATTTGAGCTTTTTTTTTCTTCTTCTTCTGGTAATTTTCAGCAGTTTAATAGCGAGCAGCATGGCGCTGATGGCGACGGCGTCCCTGCTTCATTTCAGTGCAGAATTAAATGTTGCAGCAGCTGCTGGCTGGTTAGACTGCTCTCAGATATTTATCCCCTCGTGAGGACGAAGTGTTTCTTTACTCGTCACGTTCATATTTTCTAAAAAGCTCCAGAGTCGCTAAAGAGACGACATAATTGTCCAAATTGTTAATTGACATAAACTGTCCCAACTTCTGTGAGTTTTCATCAATCGTGTCCATTTTTTGAGTTAGTGAACAGAAGCTTTGCTGAGAAGAGTGTGTGTTCTGCTGACTGGTCCTCTGCTGCTGTAAAGCCTGGTCCTGCTGTTCTTGGCCCCCCCAGGACGTGGTGGGCGGGCGCTTCGACGCCGGCCAGGCGTTCGTGGGCGAGCTGAGTCAGGTGAACGTCTGGGACCGCGTGCTGAGGCCGGCGGAGGTCCGGGCCATGGCCAACTGCAGCGCCTACATGGCGGGGAACGTGGTGTCCTGGCTGGCCAGCAACGTGGAGGTGTTCGGCCGGGGCGCCTTCAAACGGCCGCTGGAGATGTGCCAGGAGCGGCTGCCCAACGCGTAGCGCTGAGTGTGTGTGTGTGTGTGTGTGTGTGTGTGTGTGTGTGTGTGTGTGTGTGTGTGTGTGTGTGTGTGCGCTGCTCCATCTGCTGTGCCTGCAGACGTATTTACCATTTGTGGATCAGTTAAAAGATTTTGTGAAAGCGTCAGTGTGATCACAGCGAAGTGCAGCTGTCCTGAGGTCAGGGATTACCCAGAGGCCACCGGGCCAGGCCCCGCCCGCCCACCCACCCACCCACCCACGTCGCCGCCCCCTCACTCCCAGAGCTGATTAGCGTCTGCTTATGGCGTCATGGACGGACGGCGGTCCCCCGGCCCGGCCTGACTCCGGCGCCGACATGTGAGCCGGCGCGGCGTGTCGGGGGGGGGGGGGGGGGGGGGGGGGGGGGGGGGGGGGGGGGTAAAGGTTACAGGTCTGGCTCCTGTTATGTCTGTTCCTTAGCAGGAGTCGGCTTAAAGCCAGCTTCAGCCAGACCCCCGATCCCGACGCCTCCTGAGGACAGCAGGAGGGTTTGAGGAGAAACCTGCGTTAGAAAGAACAGTTAAAAAGCGTCGCTTTGACTTGATGGACTGTTTGGTGACGTGCAGACTCCATCCCGCCCTTCCCCCTCAGTAGACCCGCCGCCCTGCTGTCTCGTCTGCCTTTCACACATTTGAACTGGATTCGGTGGAAAATCGTGCTGTGACTCTGTCTGTAGCTCTCCGTCTTGTGAAATAGTCTTTCTTGTGATTTGGAACAATGTTGCTGTAACTTGAGTTTTGGGGCCGATCGAACCGATCCAGATGTCCCTGTGCATTCCTCCCATGTGTTTGTACGGTTTGAAGCGGCCTGTCTGTCCCGGATCTGTCTGTTTTTGGCGGGGTTTTCCTCCTGCGGCCTTCTCATCGATGCTTAAGTGCCATGAAAAGTTTTATTTTCCTGAAAATCATTTGCTGTGCTGATAAATAATAAAAACCTGAAAATAAATTGAATCAATGCTGCAACACTGATCTTTGCTTCCCACCTGTGTGTTTTCTTCGGAGTGTGTTTGCATCGCCGTCAGGGTCACATGAGATCGCTCTCCTAATCTGCATATGGCGGCGGCGAGGCGGGACCCGTCCGCTCACATGGGTTAAGACGTCGACAGGTGTCGAGGCTGGCATTAGAGGCTCTTAACAGATGAGAGAGCCTGAAAGGTCAGGGGTGACGTCAGGGACGCTCTCCCCGGTCGGAGGAGCTCCTCCTGCTCTGGAGGCCTGGCGGCGGCGGCGGTGGCGGCGGCGGCATCCAGGTAGTTTACAGAGAAGCGCCGTGAGCCGTTCCTTTATAGCCTTTTATTCGAGAAGTGGTGTTTTGCAGCCTGGTTAATGAAAGAGTCCTCCAGACTGTGCTCTTAGCTGTGCATCATTTTCTCAGTAACTCACACAGACGAGGCCGGCGGCCTCGCCGCAGGACAGGATTTAAGCAGCCATAACGTCCAGGAGATGAGGCACATAAGATTGTATTATAAACATTTTATAGACAATGCCAAGTCAAATAAAAATCCTGAACAAGTCTGTACTGCCTGTTTGATGCCAGTAGTGTCTTGGTTTCTGGTTGTTCTGTCCGATGAGTGAAAAATGTGATTTTTGATCCATTTCTTCGGAGACATCTGTTGGGATTATCAGGCTGTTTGGCCTCTGGTTTGCCTGAAACCTTGACAATATTTACCTTTCAAAGCCTAAATTCCCTTCACTGCATCCCTACAGTGAAGCACGGCGGAGGCAGCATCATGCTGCGGGGCTGCTTCCCAGCTGCAGCGACTGGGAGAGTAGCTTTCTGCTCGTCCGATGTTAACTTTGAGTTTGATTCCCTCAGAAAGTTAACAGCAAGCCTCCAGGTAGATTTCCCGAATAGAAACCGTGGAACATCTGCTGAATGAACCGCCGCCGCGTTTCAGCTCAAGGTCATTCTCGTGACGGAGGTGACGCTTCCTCCGAGCGCCGCCGCAGCGCGCTGACAGCTGGCATCCATCAGGAGTCTCACGCTTTGTAACGTCTCACACAGCGGACCGGCTGTCATCGGACGCCATTGAGGCGCCGAACAGCTCCGGCGCTGCTGGACTGAGAACCGAACCGAACCGAACCGAACGGCTGTTTGAGGTGTTGTCTTTTTTCCTCTGTAGGTTTCATTGTTGTATAAAGGCCAATATTGTAAATATTGTAAGTAAGTTCTAAAAGAATCCTGATCATAAGATGATTTAGTTGAATAAGATTTCTATATCAGGCACCCCCTGCTGGGTTTTCTCAAACTTTCATAAACTGACGCATGTAGAGTTTCAAGTTTCTGCTTGTTCTTTTAAATAAAAAGGATTTTTTTTCCTTCTTTTTTGTTCCATTCATTGTTACTGAGCTCAGCAGGCTTATCAAAAGAAAACACATGTTTTATTTTTTTTTTTTTTTTTCAGAAGCAAATACAAACCAAGCAGGGCCAAAATTCGCACTTCAAACTGAAAAATAAACAATAAAGTCCATTCCCAGCGTGGAGAAATGACATTTATCTGGAGCTATAAATTCATAATGAGTTCATTTGAATGTCAGCGTGAGCTTTATGACTCATTAAAGCGTCAGGCTCATTATCTCATGATAAATACAATATCTGACCTACAGGGTTACCCAACGCTAATGACAAAGTGTTTCATTACCCAGCAGAAACTGTTGACCTAGTTACACACGCACACACACACGCACACACACACACACACACACACACACACACACACACACACACACACACACACACTGTTTCCACAGATCTCACATTTAAAAGGTTCAGCATGACAGCTGATGGGAGGGATTCACACATGCAGGCAGGTTCCAGTTAGGAGCAGTACTGAGGCCCGTACTGCAGCAGCAGGGGAGCCTTCTCTCCTCGCTCCAGGGCCGGGAAGGTCAGGCGAATGGCGCCCTGGTCGTCTTCCTCTCGGGTCTTCATGAACACGGCGTCACTGAAGGAAGCAGGCTGCAACAAACCCCCCAAAAAAACAAACCAAACCTCAGTCAGTCAGCCATTCTGAATCACACCCAGTGGTCTGGGCCTCAGGTGATGTTTATTCCTGGACTCATGCAGCCTCCTTGTGGTCACACTCAGCATCTAAGCACAATTACTGGCTCAGTTGTAGGTAGCATGAAGCATTGACTAAACTCATCAAACTCATGAGGGTTGACATTTCTGAATATTTTTTAAAAAATCACTCAGTTTGTGAAGCATGGCAGCATCCTTGAATTTCCCATCAAAAATGAAATTAAGTTAAATCAAAGGATCAATCCGCTGTAGGATTCAAACTGTAGCGTCTAGAACGTATGTTTTATCGCCTTTACAACACATAACTTTAGTAAGAAGTTAGACAGAACACTCGGCGTGTTTGAGACGAACTGCATGGTGTACCTGAGCTTTGCTGTGGCGACGAGGACGGCAGGCGATGACGGCAATGAAGGAGAACGTCGCCACCAGAATGGCGGCGCACGACAGCATGAAGAACATGTGGACGTTATCTTTAAAGAAAGCGCAGAGCAGGAGAAATGGAACCAGTTGGATCAGCAGTGATCAGGGGAAATGAAACATGAAAATAACGAAACATGAGAAAATAAACCTGCTGTCAGGTTTCTGGATCTGATCCTCGCCACAGTATTAAATGTGAATTATCTACAAATGTAATGAAACCCATATTTACTAGAACTGAGCAGATGTTACTGTTATTTCCTCTGCCTCTGCTCCAGAAACACGACTGTGTTACGTTATGAGATTCATGTCTTCACAGGCGTCCCGGCGGCGAATCGATGGATCCGGCCGAGGAGCGAGAGCCAGTCAGCTCGCTCTCCTCCGACACGCTGGGATTCCTGCATTTTCACTATTGTGGAACTAAACGCCGTCGGCCTCATCTGGAAGACTTCACGGTGGAACCTCGAGCTGCTCTCTGAATTAGTGGAAACACGAACGATAAACTGCAGCCATGCAAACGAACAGAAACAGAATAATTCCATTGGAGGTGACAGAATCTGCTTCCTCCGTGTGAAGAGCTCTGAGTGGATACTGAGGATGGCCGCCGCTCTCATCTGAAGCCCTGACCCCTCTGAAGATTTGAACTCTGGTTGCTCTTCTAAAAACCCTGATCAGAAGGCCTAAAGCGTCATTTCTTTTCTGCTGCCTGTCTTCCAGCTCCATCCATCCTGTCGGAGGATCTGTGCTCTCAGAGCCCCCGAGACGTCTGCAGGCAGCTCATTTAAAGTTTTCTTGTGAATCTGAGCGCGATGCCGTCCAGTAATAATATAGATGAATGAAGCGAGTCAAGAGAAGAGCCAAAGCCTCCAGTTTGTCTCAGTCTGACTAATGGCTTTCTAATGCTTTTTTAATGTTTTTCTTTATTTTGATGAATTCTCTTGAAGCCTCGTTCCCCTTCTAAAAATGAAAGTTTTTAACACACAACAGGAAGCAGTGATGTGCGGCCTCCGGCCCTGCGTGTCGGCGACTCACTGCTCCTCCGGACGAAGAGGCTGAAGGAGGTCTGCAGCTTGCTCACGTCGTTGCGCACGCTGATGTCCAGGCAGTGCACGCCGGCCGAGGTGAAGGTGTGGTTGAGCCGCAGGGTGTTCTCGTACAGCACGGTCAGCGTGCAGCCCTGCCTCGGGTCGGCCTTGCAGTCCCGGAGGAAGCGCCAGCACACCCACATGGGAGGGCTGCAGCAGATATTCGCACCCGTCAGCGCTCCGTGCACGACAGACGATCGGGTGACCGGTTAAACTCTGCATTGTTCACTCTACCTCCCGTCCACGTGGAAAGCCAGACTGGTGTTCTGAGACATCTCGTAGTCGGACGGCCCCTTCAGCTCGATGTGCCTGATGGCATCTGGGAAGTCAGTGCAGCTTTCAGTTAGTTCAACCAGCTGAGACACAGCTGGACAGCGAGGGGGGGGGGGGGGGGTTAAAGAGACCAGAGGTCCACTCTATGACAGGACTTTTCAGAGCAGAGCAGAAGAGTCTGGTTATCCCAGAAGGTCTGCAGCGGGTAAATGAAGCATTCAGAACATTTTGTGTCAACAAACACGTCGCTTTAGGAAAAGAAAAAGGAAAAAGAACAGGAAGGTTCAAACAGCTAAAACTACTCCAACCATTAACAAATAAAGTAGCTATAAATAGCTAAAGAGGCTGAAAGAAATTCTAAAGCAGGAAAATCCTAGGAAAAAAGTAGAAATTCAGAAAAAAGCGAAAAATTTAATAAAATATATCTCGATTGCACCTGTGACACTCCATGGAAGAATGCTCACTTTAAGATTTTCTTCTCTCATTTTATTGAAACAGCATTATCTACAGCTTGAAAATGGCTCTATGGGTCATGAATACTTCAGAAACATGTTGGAATCCCAACCATTCCACTGAAACCAATTATTCATGCTGGACTTTAATGTTTTTCCAGATTAAAAAAATCGTCTTAAACAACCGTTGGTTTCCAAACACAATAAAAAAGATTACTTTACTTGTTAGGTGTCTCCCATTTGAAATGTTTGTTAAATCTCCTTTATTCCTGATTATTCTGTTAGTGCTGCTGTTTGGAAGTTTTACCACTAGAGGTCAGTGACCCCAGCAGGCCCCGCTTCTGTCACTGGGAGGGTTAAATGGTAAAACTTATCTCCCCAATGGGGCCAGTGAAGCGTCTGTAAATATTAGCATGAAAAACACAGTTCAAAGCCACTGACCGAGCACCTGGACGTCCATGGAGTAGACCCCGGTGATCGGAGGAGTGTATTTAGTCACATTCACGCCGACTTTCAGCTGCAGAGTGTAGTTTCCAGATTCAGAGTAATGGTAGCGGACGAACGGCTCGGTTCCCTGGATCACCTCTCTGCAGGATTAAAAAAAAAAGGCATAAAATATTCAGAAGTCTGTCTTTAATATTCCATGAAAGGAGTTCTCACCCGTTGCCCAAGTCCCAGGTGTAGGTGAAAGACGCCGTGCTGAAATTCTGGTGGGGATCAAAGAGTTCAAACATGGTCTCGGTGGGAACGTCGGACGCCAGTTCTCCCGTGTCTCTCACCAGGGTGGCGTTCCCCTCGGTCTGGTAGAACACCAGCTTCCCCGCAATGTTCTCTGATTCAGAGGAAAATTTAAAAAAAAAAACCCAGTGAGACGTGAAATGGAGGTTTGGCTGAAGCAGAAGGTGGATTTCATACCCAGCTCTGTCAGAGGGGTGGTGGTCTGCGCCCCACCCAGAGGAACCAGCAGGAGAACCATCACGCTCCAGGCAGCCTGCTCTCTGCAGACACAGCACAAAGCTCAGAGAGGCCTCGACCAACGAGAATAACGAAAACAAAGCGCTTACCTGTCCATATCTGCTGGTCTGGAGATCCCTGGAGGATCTCAAGGAAGAGTACAGAGAGTTCAGGGAGCAGAGGGGTTTAATGGGGGTGGGACGGTCTGTGGAGCTCGGATCATGCAGATGTGAGCTGTAAAGGCTTGAAATTGTCACCATGCGTTTCAGTCATGTGGCCGAGGAGCAACAATCAGCTTTTGAGGAGGAGGCTCTGGCCCGGGTCACATTCCTCTCTGATGCGGCAGGAAAAGAAAAAAAAAGAAACCTGAATGGTGTTTTGATGCAAACAGTTTGAGTTTTCATTGTCTTCCTATATTCAGGTTGTTTTGTCAAAGAGATATAAAGACAGTAGATCTGAAAGCCCGTTGTCTGTCCACTGCGGTTTATAGTAGCTCTTCCACCAACATGAGAGGGCAGCTGCTGCAGGGCCCCAAGCTCTCATTTCACATCAGGCTTCATCTGTGGTCTTTGGATTTATTGCATGTTTGAGTTAAGATGAATTATCTTTATTACATTTACAGAAAAAATAAAATAAAAACTCTGTCAGACACCAGCCTTGTTGACGTCAAGGACAGGAACGCATTGAAGACGGTTTTAGGTATGCTCATAAATATGACAAATAAAATTATGTGCCATGAATGAATAAATGTGTTTGTGAATTACATTGAAATGTTAAGCGTTCTTGAGTGTTAGTTACCTTTTATTTGTAGAGATGCTCATATGGGGCATATATGAGCTGTGTTTCAAGCAGAAGTGGATTTTCCACGGTGCATGATGAGGATAATAATTAAGATCAAATTATTTGAAATATTATGGAAAGTCTTTTTTAAGCACATTTCTTATGTGTGGAAGACACAAGACAACACTGAAACTCTTTACATTATTCAATATACTAGATTAAGGCCTGCAAGTACTAGCAACTTTTCATAATTCCCATAATTTTGCAGTTTCATTTATATTAAAGACATAGAACTGTTACTACTTTAAGATGTACTTTTAAGCATTTTTGCATGTTTGTTTGGATGAGATGATTCTGTTTTAAAGCTCCTATAAGTACCTGGTGTGTCAGTGGATTAATCAGTCAATGAATGGATGAAGGAATGATTGAATCAATCAATGAAGCAATGAATAAATGAATGATTTAATTAATCACTGAAGCATTAAATTAATTAATCAATCTATCAGGCAGCACTATCTCTTCTGTAAAGCAGTGTGAATACGAGCATACATTTACATAATAAACTGCTGGGGCTTCCAGAGCGTCACTGCATTATTTTATTTTCTTCTCCCCAGCTGTGAAAGAGCTGATGGTTGTGTCATGGCGCCCTCTGTTGGACACTTATGGTATTTTCATTTTCCTCGTTTAAATACGTCATGCCTGTTTGACTTTTTTTTTTTTTAATCAAACATGAGTCATCACTTCATGTCTGTAAATGTTGACGACTGAGAAACTTTCATGGATAAAACGCTCCTCCCTCCCTCTGTCTCCGCCTCCGCCGCGCCTCCCGGCCTCAAAGACCCTCGGCGTCCCTCGGCGTCGCTCGGCTTCTCTCGGCTCCGCTCGGCTTCACTCGGCTCCGCTCGGCTTCTCTCGGCGTCCGTCGGTGTCCCGGGCAGGCTGACAGCAGCCAGTCAGTCACAGTCAGTCCGTCAGGGAGTGAGTGCGTCTCTCGCCGGCCGCGGAGCGTCCGTCCGCAGCAGTCAGGCTGCAGACCCGGAGCAGGACCGGCTTGTTTGGGATTTATTGTCGGGAGAGAGTGACCACCTGGATTACCATTTTATTTACTGTTGTTTTTGTGTAATAAGATTTATTTGGGAGGAGACTCACGCTGCCATCATGTCTCGGACTCCGGGTGATGTGAGCAAGCTCACAGAAAGTACCTACAAGGTGAGTGGGACTTTATTTATTGCTTTTTCATTGTATTGTTGATTAATATTTCATATTTAAATGAGTTTCCGCGTTGTATGGCAAGCCAATACAATTTTATTCATGTCACGTTTTTTTTTTTTTTTTAAAAGAAAGAAAATTCATAAGTTTAATTCCTTTTTATTGCCCTTTATACAGAGGACCACTTGTTTTTATGCTTAAAAAAAATCTGATAATCCAATGAAGTATTTTGTTGTTTACAAGTGAAAGAAAGCTCACAAGAGGGACACTCCCTTTCAGTTACTGTCAGTATTGGCAATAAATCACAGTGAAGCACACTGGTGTTCCTGTCTGTGTGGAAAGTTTTACCCATGCAGCCACTCAGTCAGTGGATATCAACAGGCCTGATCTGATGTGGTCAGTCATTTCATTTGATCATGCATCAAATCCTGGTCTGACTTGATCTCATCAGGTTAATTGATAAACAGTGTGCTCGTCTTTAGGTGCTCCTGCTCTCAAAAGAAAAGTTTTATTGCTTGGTATTTAGCTTGATTGAAGGGTAAAGTTGTGTTTTCTTTTGTTGAATGGTTTCGCAACACAAACAGAGAGAGAGAGAGAGAGAGAGAGAGAGAGAGAGAGAGAGAGAGAGTCATACCTGAGGTTGACAGCATGCCACAGTTTCAGCTGGGAGGGAGACAACCAGAAATGAAGGAACCAGTTTCCCTGTTTTTCCTCCTTGCTCTGCTCCCTTCTTGTTCTCCCATGTAAAGCCATACCTGGCCTTGCATTGTTCCACTGAGGGTGTGCCAGGGGAATAGAGACAGGGAGGTGAGCAGTGCCCGATTTCAATAGAGAGAGGAAAGAGAGGGGGATGAGGTTCACGCTGCAAATAGCTGCCTGCCACTTTGTGTGGGACTTCGCTCTCTTCCAGGGAGTTGCTCCGCAGCATACGTGAGGGGTCAAGTTAAAGATTGAAAGTTTTATTGTTCTCACATGCTGATATTTATAGAGCAACAGCACAAACACTTGCACTTGTTTTCACCCACTTGTTTTCACTTTTTCCGCCCACTCCCACAAAAACAGCCTCATGAGCTTCAACTGTACCTGGAAAATCCCTGCTTCGGCTTTTTTATAAACATAAATTAGAGATGGTTTTGAGGAAGCGAGAGAGTGAGTGAGTGCCTTTTGAAAAGCCTTGTGAAACGCTGTAATTACCGGTGGTTTAAGTGTCTGTGCTCCCTGTTGCAGAATGTGATGGAACAGTTCAACCCCGGCCTGAGGAACCTGGTCATCCTCGGCAAGAACTATGAGAAATCCGTCACAGGTGAGCCCGGCTCCCAGCCTCACACGGGACTCAGCACACCTCGGTCTCATTGGAGCATCGGTGTTGACAGCAGCTCACATTCCTTCATTTCTAAAGTAGTCTTGCTTGAAATGTAACTTGCGGCTGCCTCTCTCTCCCCGCGCAGCCATGATTCTCTCCGGGAAGGCCTACTTTGATGCGGTGTCGAAGATCGGGGAGAACGCCATTGTGTCTCCGGTCTCCAGAGAGCTGGGTGAGTCTCCAGCCGGTCCGGCTTCAGTCCGGCTGTCAGCGAGCGAAATCCCGGAGGACCCTTCACTGATCTGATTCCTCCAGCTGTAGAAACGCAGAGGAGCAGCAGCCGCCTCACAAAGTGGAGAAAACAGACCAGTCTGCACAGTTAAAGCTAATTCTTTGCAGCAAATGACCTAAAAACCCGTCAGTCTCGCGACGTTTACCCAGAAACTGCTCTAATCTCCCACCAGGGCGTCTCGTGCCACTAGCTTGTTGTTGTCTTTTTAGGGAAATGAAGCAAATGTCATATATCTTACAAATGATTAACACTCAGAGGTGTTGGCGTAATATTTGTGTCACCTTTGGTCAAGGCCGGGATGGTTCGTTTCCGCCGCTGAGACGTGTTTTCGAGCTGACGTCACGGTGGAGAAGTGGTTCGCACTGCTGGGCTGAACCAGATTTTGTTTCTGGGGGTGCCCTGGTTCAACGCCCGAGGGAAATAATCATATTCTGCATGTAAAGTCCATGCCACACGTCCGTCAATTACACAAACAGGAGGAAATAAGTGAAAGTGAGCCCTGGAGCCCGGCAGGAGCAGGATTCTCTCTCTCTCTGGCTGAAGCGCTGCCTCCTCTCTCCAGGTTGTTTTTCATCCATATCGTGACTCATCTCCAATTATTCTATTAGTGCTAAAATTCAGAGCTGGCCTACTTCGTCCCGATCGTCGTCATGCAGCCCCGCTGCCATTCATCAGGTTGCTGCGTCGCTCTTTAACGCACAAATGAACAAATTGGCCTCAGTTTGATGCGACGGGCAGGAAATCGGAGCAGGATGGTGAAAGAAAAGATAATCTCTCTCATTTTATAGACTTTTTTTAAAATAAAAAACCACGAGTGGCGTCAATCTGAGCCAGTTCTTCTTCTGTTTTGAGCTTCTGGAATACTTGAGGTTAGAAATGTCAGACAACTCTCTGAACATGAGCAGGAATGAAAGCAGGAAGAGTCTATTTCAGATTTCCTCTCTGACTCCACGCTCACTGGCTTCTTTTTAACTCTTTGAATCTGATAAAATGGAGTTGTTCAGATGTTAAACAGGTTCGACCAAACAATATTAAAATTCCTCGGACTTGAAATCCTTCACGGGTGAGAAGCTTTCGGTTGTTCCGTCGTATCAGCAGCAGGTTGATTCAGCTCCACTCTATTCTGCATTCAGCACGGAGACATTTCAGTGCGCCGCTCAGAGACATTCCTCGCCGTGACGTTACGTCACGCCGATCACGTCTGCTGAGCCACACCTGTCAGCGAACAATGGCTGCATTTTATTGCTTCATTAAATCCGATGTTCTTGTTTCCCGGTTGTCTGATGCTAATGTCACCACATTCCAAAACACCTGAGCTGAAATGGATGGAGTCACGACAAGCTGCATTCTGAACGCTCAGCGTCCATCCAGCAGAAATGGCGGCGAGGCACTGTTTGACCGTCCCGAGCAGGGCGCCGGGCTCAGCAGCCATTCCTGGACTGCCTGGAATAGACGGCGGCGCGGTGTGAATTCTCTCACCCGCCGCAGTGCGTGGAGCAGCAAACACACTGAGCAAACAGGCGGACAGGAGAGGCCGTCTTCCCACCGCCGAGCCGCCGGCCTCCGTCCCTCCGTCCCTCCGTCCCTCTGTCCTCCGCCGCCTCTTTACAGGGTTTATGCCTGTTTACCGCTGACTGGGTTCAGTCTGGCGTCGTCTCTGGCACGGACAGGAACCGGCAAACTGTGCATTGTTTACTCTCATGTCGTTTTGTGCTCGGACTTCAGTGCAGACGTGTTTCTCTGAAGTGGTAGACTGTCTTTCTGTGTGCTGTAAAAAGCTTGTGCGTCACCGCGGTTGGCAGGTATTTGCAGAAAGCTGCCGAGGCGTCCGTGCTTCTGTTTCCAGACCACAGTCTGACTGGATTTGAAGGGTGAAGACTTCACTCTGCCGCCAGAGAGAAAACTCAATGGAAGCACGTGTCGGTGTGTCTCTTCTCTGTGTTTATGCTCAAAAAGCAGCAGTGGACTGTTGATGATGGGGAGCAGCTTGTTGCTGTGCGTCCTCCGATGGATTCATATGCATCAGCTGGACTCCGCAGGGAGCCGCCGCTCCGCTCCGAGAGGCAGCAGGTATTGATGGACCGAAAGTGTTGGTGGAGAATGAATACCAGGAGCCCCAGCCCTTCCACCTTCCACCCCCTCTCCGCTCTGCTCGCCGAGCCTCAGTCCAAATTGTTTTTCTCAAATATTGAAGCACGCTGTCAGCAGGAGAGCGGCGGTAATGTCAGCCGGGGTGTTTCTCCGGCGGCTCTCCGGGCCGCCGAGTGCCTCCAGTCGATAGCTTCTCTCACAGCTTTTTGGCTTTTTGAAAGGAGGCATTTCCTCTGAAGGCTGCTTGATGCTGTACCCGGTAGGACTGGCTGACATTTCAAACATCTGGCCCGACCGCCACTTCACAGGATGGCTCTGCTCTCTGGAAACGACCCGGCGCTGAACCACCCACTTCTCTTAACCGGCACGGCATCGGCCGAAACGCCTCCCAAACGCCTGAAAGCGTCTGAAAGGAGCGAGACGATCACAAACCCTTTCTCAAATGCCAGGGCGGACAGTTTTATTCTGGAGTTTACACACACACGCGTGTCCCAACACGCCGTTTCACATCTCATCCTGCGCGATTACCCTGTCACAGCAGGCGAGACACAAGCTGAGGTTAGAAAAGCGTCGGCGTGCCAAACCTCCATCACTTAGGCATCAGAAAACTGAGACACAGCAGAGTATCTGTTATTATTATTCTATTATCCAACTTTTAAAGCCACTTGAAGCTGAATTGAGATTTATCGGGACGCGTTTGGCCTTCAGAGCGCTCGTGGTGAATGATGTGACGGGCCGAGTGTAACGGCGGCTCATCGTTCCGCGTTAAGGCAGCTGTCGCTGCTATCGATCGGCGGGAAACGCATCGGCTGTGCCGAACGGCGGTCCAGACAAATCCCAGACATCACCCTGACGCAGACTGGGAGAGAGGCTGCTCTCACCGGATAATCGATGGATAATGTCTGACTGGTGGAGGAAATGAGAGGAAACCAGATGATCGACTGATCAGAAAAGTATTAATCATGGCTCAGTCTGTGGTCTGTCTGTCTGCTGGTCTCTGTTGGAGTTTTTTTGCGTCTCGGTCTTCTTGAACGCATCAGATGACAGCGTCCTTACTCAGATCTTTTTGAGCAATGGAGGAAAAACACAGCCGGCTGTTGAAACCCTTCATGTTTTGGAACGGTGGCCTGTGAGTGAAGGCTTCAGGAGACAGAGGTGCGTTAAAGAGCAGACATGATCCGTCATCGTCATCATCATGTGGGATTCATCATTAACCACCCTGACGTCACCGTCCAGGGAGCGTCCTCCGCCTCCAGGCCCCGCCTCCCTGGATCATGGATCATTGGATCCTGACTCGGTTCGGAGGCGTCTCTGGATGGTCACGGTCCACCCCCTGAAGGCTCCCCCTGGACTGCGGCCGACTGACCAGCCGGGCAGCGAGCGACCGGGATCCGCGCTCGTCCTCGTAAAATGTCAGAGTGTGTTTCATCTGGTCGTAACGCGCAGCGCGTCCCATAAACCAGAGCATGGGCCCAGCCTTTATGGTAATGAGTCATAGTCCAGCTGCGTGAATCAGAGATGATGGATTTTCCACGACATCATCCGACCTGCAGCGACCTGTGGAGGCGAGACGCAGGCGGAGATCCGGCCTGGTCTTATCTTTTCTTAACTTTTCTTGAAAGGGAACAAATCAGCAGAGAGAGGCGAGAAGATGAGATGAGATGAGATAAGCTGAGAAGAAGCCGCCGTGTGTTGTTGTTGTTGTTCCTGAAGTGAAACCATAGATGTTGTGGGCAGGTCTAGAGTCCCCGTTCAGCACCCGCTCCTCTCACACCGAGGAGAAAATAATAATTCAAGTGTCAGATCTCCAGCGAAGTGGCGTCTGCACCAGCTCCGCTTTACCCTTCACTCCTGCGAGCGAGCGAGCGAGCGAACGAGTGCGGCATTTACCTCAGTCAGCCGGGCGTTCACACCTCCATCACCCCAAAGGTGAAGCCTGCAGGCGTACAATGGCCTCTTTGAACCTGCCTCCACACACACACACACACACACTCAGCTCCTCAGCCTGTCCAGTCTGTTGTTGCCACTGTACAAACAGCCCCCCTCCCCCTCCCTCCCCCTCCCCCTCCCCCTCCCCCTCCACCCGCTCCGCCACCCCGACGTATGAAACACAAAGGCGGCCTTTACCAGTACGTTCTGGTGACCTTCAGAGGGCAATGTTGTTGTAGCGGATCAGACGTCCAGCGCCGCCCCGGCGGCTCGCTACATGTGTTTTTCCCTGTAAGTGGCGGCGCGTGGCGAGGAGTGTCAGGTGGACGCATGTGAAGTGGCGTTAAGAGAAAACAGACACCTGTGTTTTTTTTTCTTGACTCCATTCTGGAGGTGTTGAAACCCCCGAGCGTTTGGACGTCAGCGCGGTCCAGATTTGACTCCTAGCAGGGGGGGGAAACAAAAAGGCCACGTGCTGCGTGCGCTCTTTGCAGGTTTGACCAGAAGGCCGTGTCCTGTAGTAAACCTGGAGTCTAGATCTCACCCCATTGTGCCGGAGGTGGCTGCATAAACCGCTACGGCGCCCTTCTGTTGACAGGACTGCCTCGCGCCCTTTGTTTCCCGTCCACGCCGTAGGTGAGCGTGAATGGAGACTGTTCTGCGTCCGACGCCACAATGCCAGAACGCTTCAGAGAGATTACTTATTGACAGCTGTTCAAACACTGGCAGCAGATAAGTCATCTGGAAAATATGGGCTGTAAAGATGAGTTTGAGGCTCGGCGAAAAGAAAGTTACAAGCTCCCCGTCACACACACACACACACCTGTACGACGGAGCGTCTTTAAAACACTGCAAACACACTCACCAGAGACCTCCAGTTCACCTGACAAGCATGAAAGGTTAAAGGTTAAACGTGTTTCCAGATTTTTTTGGACGTGAGGAAGTCGTACCATCTTCCGAGCTTCAGCCTATCGGCTCGTCTTCCAGGCCAATGCCGCACATTTCACTTCCCTGCCAAGCGATACCAGCCTGATAAGGCCGTACGCACGTCCCTAATAAACTCTGGTATGCTTCCAGGCGTGGTCCTCATGGAGATCGCAGAGGCCCACAGGAAGGTCTACTACGAGCTGGAGGAGAACGTAAGTAGATCTGACAACGCTGTAAATGTGGTCAACCGTTCCCAGAACTGTGTTTATTCTGCCTTCATCTGTGTGAATAAAAACTGTTAAATAATGATTATAATAATAACTATAAATACAGATATATATCACGCCGCCGCCGTGAGCGCCCTGCCGATCCCCTCACGACAGACCGAGGCGGGGCGTCTGCAGACGTTTGACCCCCACGACCCCCGCGGCTCATTCCGTTCATTCTGGAGAGCTGAAGATCTCGGTGAGCCGAGAGGTGGAGGAAGGCTCGAGGGGGGTGGAGACGCCACGCTGTGCGGCTGACCCCGGGGTCGGACGCTTCGCATGCCGGCTGACGAGAAGCAAACCGGCGCTTAGAGTCGAGACACGAGTGAAAATCAATCCTGTTTCAAGTACCCCCCCCCCCCCACTGCCCCCTCCACCCCCCCGCCAGGTCACGTTTTATCTCCCAGAGGTGGAAGTTGTAAATCTTTAACCTTAACAAGCTGATAAGCGGCGGTGGGCGGGAGGACAAACGTCGTCACTGGACTCCTGCAGGCCTCCGTCCATCAGCAGACATGTGACTGGAGCATGCTAACGCTGCAGCTAATGTCAAGTGTGTGTGTGTGTGTGTGTGTGTGTGTGTGTGTGTGTGTTTCTGG
This sequence comes from Salarias fasciatus, assembly GCF_902148845.1. Taxonomy (NCBI): domain Eukaryota; kingdom Metazoa; phylum Chordata; class Actinopteri; order Blenniiformes; family Blenniidae; genus Salarias; species Salarias fasciatus. The sequence goes on along the minus strand of NC_043752.1, from coordinate 18,507,888 downwards.
TCTCTGCAGTTCAAGAGATTCCAGAGAGAGATCATCACAGAGCTGGAGAAGAAGACAGAGATGGATGTGAAGTACATGAACGTAAGTGTTTGAACTGTGAAGAGATGCTGAAAAACGCAAAAGAACGTCAGCAGAGGAAATAAAATCAGCTTTCACTGATCAGCACAAGAGCACCTCATTCATATTTATTACACACTGTCATAAATGTAAAAAAAAAAAAACACGCAATTTTACAGACAGAAGGGTTTAATATTTAGGAAATAACAATTGAATAATAGTTTTTCTTATAAAATCTTTTCTCTTTTTTTAAACACAATTGCTTCTTTTCAAAAAAGAAAAACATTCTTACATCCTTAGTATTTTTACCAGAAAATTTTTGGATTCTTTACATTATATCATCAGAAATATTTTTTTTTATCGTTGCAGTGTAGATTTATTTCTAACTTATTAATAAATCTGGATATTTACTTCATCCAGTCTTAATTGTTTATTTTTTCCTGCTTTATTTTCTTATTTGACTTTTTGTCTGTTTAATTGACTAAATATTTCAATATCATTAACTAAATAGCTCATAGCTTATCTTTTGCTTTCTTGTATTTAAATAATGCTTTTTTTTTTTTATAAATACCATTGTCCTTATTATCATACTAATATTTCTGTTTTTGGTGACTCATATCCTGTCAATGTCAATATTTCTGATTCAGTGTGTGTATGCATGTTTTGTTTCTTTGGTTTTAGGGATATTTGAGGTGTGAAAGTGACTGATTGATGGATTCATGAATTCCTTTTATTGACTGATTGATCATCTGTCACACCACCTGCGTTCATACAAACGTGTTTACCTGTTTTAACCGTGTGTGTGTGTGTGTGTGTGTGTGTGTGTGTGTGTGTGTGTGTGTGTGTCTCTGCAGGCCACCTTTAAGCGCTACCAGTCGGAGCACAAGATGAAGCAGGACTCTCTGGACCGCTCTCAGCTGGACCTGAAGAAGCTGCGCAGGAAAAGCCAGGGGAAGAACTCGTCCAAGTACGAGATCCGGGAGAACGAGGTGAGGCCTGACGCGGAACACTTTGTGTTTCCTCTGGATGTTTGAGGCTCTGTGTCATGAAATTCTTGCACTGTGGTGTCTGAGAGAGGAGCATGACAGCCGTATGATTTATGTGACGGAGTGCGGAGCTTCAGCTGTCTTCCGTCTCTTTGTTGTTTTTTTTTTTTTTTCTTTACATAAGGCCCAGTTTGACCATTGCACTATGTGTCAATGTGTTTATCAGCTTCACACCTCCCATGCTGCACACGCCCGAATTTCCACAAACGTGGGCGTTTCATGCAGTCACGGTTTCGGGCGGCGATAAGACGGCTCTTATCCGATAAGTCGTGATAAAGATTGACGAAATATCCCAAACTGGTCACATCAGTGAGTAAACTCTGGATGTTGCGAAAGGCTGCTGAAGTGTGAAGGAGACGGTAGTTCTCTTTCATAACATCTGTCAACTATTGACCCCAAACTGGAGACGACATGACCCCAGTATGTCACAATAATCCCCACAGACTGGGAAATGCTGTTTCTTCTTCTGGCGCTTCTTTGAGCGCCACAGAAAAGGCAGATAAAGACCAGATGCCTGCTTGGATGATGAACGTGGGGACCCCTCCTCCCTCAGAACCTCCTTTTTTCATTATCTGATGAAATGATATTTGTGGAGTAGAGGGGAGACGAGCCTCGCCGCCTTGGCTCTCTAATAATGGCGTGTTAGCCTGGAATAAGGCGCCGCTGATGAACCGGGTCCCGCCTGTCTGCGCTCCCGCCGCTCGCCCAGAATCCCGCCAATTATACGCGGTTGAAATGGGAAATGAAGAGCCTTGATTCAACCGGCGAGAGAGACACACGGCGAGGAGCGAAATGAGAGCAGACCGTCGGGTGCAGTCTTTGACAAAGGCTACTTTAGAATCGCCATGGCAACCTGAGGAAAATGGAAGTGATGGGAGGAGGGGGGGGGGGGGGGGGGGGGGGGGTGTAGAATGGAGTGACGGAGGAAAGGTGGAGATGTTTCAGAAACACTCTGAGTCTCTGTGGGGGACGAGCGTCTCTCAGGCCCCCCCTCAGAGAGGAGGCTGATCCAGGAGCAGCAGGTGACCCACATAAACCGCAGAGTTTGATTACGGAGCTGATTAGAGCCTTGATTTGCTCATTTGTTCGGTATTTAACCCGAACGTGCCGTCTGGAGTCGACGGTCCAGAGCGGCTGCTCGCGCTGGCAGCTCCGGCTCTGTCCTCACACTCTGCCAGTAAACAGGATCAAAGTTTTTCTTTTTATTACGTTGATAAGAGCCGCACAGTGCAGGTGGTCCAGAACAGTTCAAGCAAATCAATGTGTCTGTTCATGTTGCAGTTGTTTAGTTGTTATTGTTTGCTTCCTGCAGTACTTGGAGACGATCTCGTGCCGCCAGATGGACATGCAGAAGTTCATCGCCGACGGCTGCAAAGAGGCGCTGCTGGAAGAGAAGAGGCGCTTCTGCTTCCTGGCAGACAAACACTGCATGTTCTCCTACCAAACCAGCAACTTCCACGAGAAGGTAAGGCGGCGGCGGCGGCGTCTCCACGCGGGTACGGGTCTCCCCCCGCCACGGGATGCTGAGCACCGGCTCTCCTGAACCTCCAGGCCAAGGAGGTGCTGTCCCTGAGGCTGCCCGGCTGGCAGGAGAAGTGCAGCGACGTCAGCCAGGTGCCGGACACGGTGGCCACCATGATCGAGAAGCTGTCCACCCCGGAGCAGTCCCCACAGGTCCAGCACTACAACAGAGTGAGTCCCCGCCCGGGGAAAATCACCACCGATCTGAAAGATCCTGAAAGATCTCACACTCTGAGAAACTTATCGTACAGCAACCAAAGCATGGAGAAAACACGGCCTTTATCTCGGTACTTGTAGCTTATCTGGCAGAGGTTTTGTTATCAGATGAGGCTGTTTTGTGAGCTTGTCGGGGCTCACTAACAGGCCATCAGCACATCTTTACATGCTGCTGATGTTTCTGTTTATTGCTCTGTAGGAGGAACGCAACATTCCAGTTACGAACGACCTGTTGCACATAGAAAATCTCACGTTTCTCTGCTCTGATCTCGTTGAACAGAACAACGTGGGCTCTGTGGTTCCTCCGCCAGCCCCACCGCTGAAGGCCCAGACCAGTCCGCTGGCCAATATGTTCAACCCGGAGATCAGGTCTCCACTCAGCTCCTCCTTAGACCGCAACTCAGGTAAAGATGGCCGCTCTGAAACACAGAGGCCGGTGTCACGGTGCGGCTCAGGCGACGTTATCGCGCTCTTTGCCTCCAGACCAGGGCAGCCTCGGAGAGTGCAGCTTGTCCAGGTCCACGTCTCAGTCGTCTGGACTCAACATGAGCAGGAGGTCGAGGGTCAGGACCATCTTCCCCCACACGGCGGGCAACAACAGCACGCTGCTGAGCTTCGACCATGGCGACATTATCACCCTGCTGCTCCAGGAGGAGAAGGACGGCTGGCTGTACGGAGAGCTGGAGCGGACACAGCAGTGAGTCTTTCTCTACTGTTTACATGGGACTTTTTATTCCTCTATAAATGCAAATGAAGCTGAATTCTGCTCTAAAATGACCATGTAAACGCCTTTATTCAGAATCAAGTTTAAATCCAAACAGACCGACAAGTTTATTCTCCTTTAGAAGTGGAATTATATGCTAATTATATGCTAATTAGGCGCGACTTCACTCTGGTCGTACTGCGCATGCTCCGTCGTGATGACGCAATATTCCAAGATGGCGGCCCGCGGGCCGCGTTTCGACTCGTGTGGAGACGATTTATTTAACGGCAGTTTAAAAGAACTGGATGCAATGAAACGAGCGGATGGACTGGTGCTTAACAACGCGGACATTTTGGAGCGGTAGCGTCAAAGTTAATCGAGAAAAAAAGACGAGAAAAACTCTGTTTACTTCCGGGAGACGTCAGTACGTCACAGCCGCCCCGTCCAATCAGAACGCTTCGTAGACCCCGGTGTGAGGGACAATATGAATATATATCTGAATTAAGAATAAACCAGAATAAACCAATTCCGATTTCAAAAACAATCTGTAACCACACTCACTGTGGCTGATGGAGAAATACTGATGAATTTACACACTTTTCACAGTATCTGATCAGTCTGCTCTGCTCTGTCAACATATCTTTACACTGCGTTACCCAGCTGGAGCAGTGCTGTAAATGATCCATGGGGAAAAGTCAGGGTTCACCCTGGGCAGGCCGCTAGTCCGTCCCAGAGCAAACACAGACGGCCGAGCAATCACGCACATTCTGATCCACACACACCTTTATTCTGGCGCCAATAATAGAGACACATTATGGAAAAGTTTATATTTTATGCAGTATCTTTTTTTTTTTCTTAATCTGTAAAAGTTGAAAATCCTTTTGAATGAAATGCCTGTGTGAAGACAGTTTCCCAAACCCTTTAATCACAAAACAAGCTGAGAAAATCCCAACAAAATATAAGAAAATACAACAGAATGTGAAAAAAACAGACAAGAAAAAACGATCTTGTTTGTTTGGAAAAGCCCAAACAAGTGTGACACACAGGAAGAAGTTTGAAATAGTCAGAAATAAAATCCTGCAGTGATGGCGGGCCAGTCTGGCTTCCTCTCTGTTTCTAATCAAAGTTTTCGCTGTGCAGGAAGAGCTGGATAAAACTTCATCTCTGATGCCACAAAGCCTCCGGTGTTTGATAAAAACTCCCCAAACACATTAATGAGCTGCTTTATTTATCTGGATTTCCACTTCGCCCTGGGAGACGCTTGTTAAGCAGCAGTGGCCAGCTGAGTTACAACTTCAAGCCACACGTTCGGCTTCTCTTTGTACAAACTGCCTTTCTTTTTAACAGAGAATGATTTCAACAAGAAAGGGGTTCGCTTTGGTGTTTTTGTGGAGGTATAAATGCAAACAGCAAACGTGTGAAAGTGTATCGGCTTCAGCAGTCAGTTCCTCGGTGCACACACACACACACGCACACACAGGTGGAGATGTACCTTGTGTGTCGCAGGCGTCTGTCCACATAGCTCAGGTGGCAGTACGAGTTTGTGTTTTCTTTAATGCGTCCCTGCGCTGATGCTCCATGCCTGGAAGCACAGAGTATGAAAGGTATGTTCTACATGACAGTCATAAAGCTTCAGCCCTCCATATCTCTCTGTCTGCAACCCGTTAAACTCTGCAGCACACACACACACACACACCAGGGACATCTATGTTCCAGTCCACTGCCGTGCAGTCGACTGTATGCTTTTGAGGGAACACTGCACCTGTAAACCACAAATTATTGTCATTTTCAGCTCCTTTCCACATCAATTAGCACTCATAATCCCAGATTACGGGGAGCTTTACAGCTCTGTTAAATGTTTTAACGCTCCCTGCCTTTAAAGACGCGAGTGTGTGTGTGTGTGTGTGTGTGTGTGTGTGTGTGTGTGTGTGTGTGTGTGTGTGTGTGTGTGTGTGTGTCACTGTGTGGCCGAAGTGGCTTTAAATGCAGTCAGCGGCGGCTTTGAAGAGGACGACATGTTGGGATAAATCGCGGTACATTCTGTTTCTTAGCAACAAATCCAGCCCGCCGGTCCGATAAGCCGTGCTTCTCCTTCAGATGTGACTTGGAGGCGACTCCTCGGTCTTTGTGGAGGAAATCTTTCCCTCTGTCTTACATTCTGCGTCTGAATCTAGTGTCTTTCAGGGAAATGAAACTGGTGCTGGTGCGCCTCCCAAACTCTGGACAAACAGATTAATACTTTTTGTTTACACTCATAATGAGCCGTTTGTCGTTTTCAGTCGAGCTGAGGAATTTAATGATGAGAGAAATGGTCCAACATGGTCGCAAAAAAACTCTACTTGCTTCTTAGATGTAGAAACTGCAGCAGAATAATGTTATAAAATAGTTTGTGTGTGTGTGTGTGTGTGTGTGTGTGTGTGTGTGTGTGTGTGTGTGTGTGTGTGTGTGTGTTCTCAGGCGAGGCTGGTTTCCCTCCTCCTACTGCAGACCCTGCTCCGACGCCACATCAAACAGGTGAGGACTCACAGGCCCGTCGGCCCAGCGGGGAGTCGAACCGGCGCTCCAACTGTGGTGTGTGTGTGTGTGTGTGTGTGTGTGTTGGCAGTAACCTGAGCACCCCGGTGCGCAGCCTGAGCGCGGTCAGTCTGCCGGAGCAGCAGGAGCTGGAGCAGGAGGACGAGGACGGGCCGGTGCTGCTGCCGCCGCCGGACTACAGCGACCACTCCCCGTCCGGCCCCGCCGTCCACTGCGCGCCCTCGCCCTCGCCGTCGCCCTCGCCGCAGAACACGGTCAGTGTCCGCCGCGGCTCTCGTTTTGGGCGGGGTTTCAGAATTGGTCGTTCCATGGGGATGGCTTCCTCCTCCGCCTCCAGGATCGATCCGTCGCTCTACGTTTGTTTTCATCTCACGGTTTTCTTCTTCGCTGGTTTCTTAACTCCGGACCAAACCTTTAACACGGGCTCTTTAACGTACTAACATCGCGGCGTTGGACGGCCTCCTGGCTCAGTTCTGGCCCAGCAGGTTTAATCCTCTGTTCCTGAGCAGATTGCATAACTTACATTTTTATTTCTTAAATAGTGACAGTTGCATAAAGCATTCTGACGCGAAGCAGACGCCTCTTTATCTGGAGGAAAAGTTTTTTTGGTTTTCCAATAAGCACCAAATAAAGGGCTGGATTTTCCAGTTTTTTTTAGGATTACAGTCTGTAAAAACACACCGATCTGGATTCACATCTTCAGGTGTGATTCATGCGTTTAGTTAGAGGAATATTTAACATACTCGCCAGTCCTGTTTTCTTCCATTCTTACAAACCGTCTCTTCTTCTTTGTCTTGCACTCAGAGCTAGTGTTGAACAATAAATGGAAAAAATCAGCCTGATATAAATTGTTTGCTGTATTAGAATAGAATACAGCATCGCTTATTACCATTATACAATATATAATTCAATAAAAAACTAAATGTTACGTGCAAAACTAGTGCAGCCTTCACTCAGGAAGCCTGTGATGTGTAGCACATTTGTAATAAACAAGAATACTTAAAGAATGGAGCTAATGGGACTCACAGATCTCAGCCGGATCTGGATGTCACTGTCCAGCAGTGTCTCAGTGTTGAACCTAAACATGTCTTATCAGCCTCCACACCCAGAAACTCGCCTGGAACCGTATAATAGCCAGTTCCAGGAAATAAACACCAGCGGTTCCCAAAAGGATCTCTGAACCGGAGCCAGATTTTCGTTTCGTCATTCGTCTCTGGGCGAAGGGGAAGTGGTGAGCGGGAGAGGCGTGGGGCCGGCCGGGAGGTGAAGCCAGGTGGAGTTCAGAGGAGAGGCTGCAAGGAGGCGGAGGAGCGAATTACACTGGGAGGCACAGAGCAGGAGGGGGGGCAGACTCAATTTCGTTTTAGTGTCACCTGACGGAGAATGAAGGAGTGTGTTCCCGCTTCCTGCTCCGCCTGCGCCGGACTCTCCGTCCCGTCCTCAGGATCTGCTGCTTCAGGGATTCGGCCGGGGACGAGTCCTCCAACCGCTGCACCCCCGCCCCCCTCCCTCGACTCAGTGTTTTTAAGAGAACAGACCAACTGAAGAGAGGAAATGATGCCAGTTTAGTTTGGGAATAAAATATGTTATAGAGAAGAAATGCACGGAGCTGCGTTCAATCTGACTTCAATGACATTAAATCAAGATTTACCAGGATTTCAACCCTCTGGATGAATTCCGGGCGTGCTAGAGAATGATTTCCCCTCTTTATAGCTGGAAGGATAAACCTTTTCCTTGAGATGGACTCCGTTCAAAGTGTTTGGATCATGAGATGAGTTTTATTTTGATGGTTAAAGGTTAAGTATTTATTACCTGCAGTTGTAATTAAATTCCCAGGAAGTGCGATTACTTGAAGGAAGTGGGTTGAGGAGAGCAGTGGGTTTTAACCAGCTGAATCACTGAGGCTGGTTCTGATTGGAGTCAGATTCTGGTTTTAAATCAACTTTATCGATCTAAAGTAAACTGACAGTATTGGTTATCATCATCATTGAAACTAATCTGAATTGAAGAGTGAAGATACTCTGAATAAAGACTCTTTCTGATGTCAGTTCTAAAATTACAAATGAAAGTTTACTGGAAACTGTAAACAAAGGAGGGCGTGAAGAACTGGCTGCATGTTGACAGACATCTGGATGTAGTCTGCCCCCTAGTGGACGAGTGGGGTAAAGGCGGTTTTCTTTCTTTTAACAACATTTCTGATAAAAAAAAAAAAATACTTCAAATATTTTAAACCAAATATCGTGCAGATATTCAAACTAAAATACTAGATGGATTAAGGATAAGGAATCAGACTGAGGAGACTTTATTGATCAGATCTGATCTGACAGCAGCTGATCTGACATCTTTATTAGATAAAGTCTTCTCAGCTTTGCAGCATTCCCTGAACACAAACAGAATCCCTGGGGCTCATTCCTCAGCTGCTCCATCGCCGCCGCGCTCACTCGGCTCTGCAGACGATAAGGTTTTCATGCGAGTTCCTCTCACCGGCGGTTCTAGATGGACCAGATTCCAGTCTCCCTCTGAGGTCTGAGGCTCGGAGCTCCAATCGGACCAGTTTGTCTGGCCGGCTCCACCTCTCCTGGTGGTGCCCGTGGTGGTGTGTGTTCATGTTTGTCCACTCGCCTCTTCAAGGGTGTCTTTTCTCCTCTGTGTGTTTTTCACAACAGGTTGCTTTAGTCAATGGGACTGCAAAGGCTCCTTTCCTGGGGTGAGTGACCTAACAACACTAACAACGAGGAGCCGCCGCCGCGACGCCCTGACGGCCCGGAGCTTGATGTTTTCCTCTTTTCTCCCTGCAGAGGAGGGAATCCCTTCGCCACGGTGAAGCTGAGGCCGACCGTCACCAATGACAGATCGGCGCCGCTCATCTAACACACAGCGTCAGGAGTTCCGTTTTTATTATTTCCTTCTTATCACCGCTGTTATGCCTTCTGGGGAGTCAGACAACACGGGATCCCCCTTCGACACACTGAATACCCCCGCCCCCCACACCGCCCGGACATCGCTCCGGCCTGCGTGCTCGTCTCGTCCCTCTCAGTAGCGGTCCGCTCTGTGGAAAACACCCACAGCGCCGAATGGAAATCCTGGATTGGGTTTTTCATTTTAAAGAGTTCAGTCCAAAATGAATGATTGGCATTAATCTCTCTGTACTCTGTCAAGCAACCATAAAAACTGAAGATGAAGTTCATAAAACTTTTTTTAAACTAAGAATGGCAGTGAGAGATTTTAGTTTTTCCAGACGCTGTGTTGTTTATATTGCGCTTTTAAAGAAAAAGAGGTTGATTTGCCTGCAGATCATCGTAACGTGTGTCCCGCTCACTTCTCTCTGCAGTTGAAGATTTAAGTCCTCGTTTTCATTTTGGGGTGAACTGTCCCTTTAAAATCTAATATCAGCACAGCTGGGATGAAAAAGTGTTTTAATTCCAGTTCGTGCCAATTGAAGAGCTGTGGATGTAAACTGACCGTGACCTGACACTGAAGAAACAGACCAGCGCCCGGGTTGTCTTCCTGACTTGCCAAAATATATGAATATATTGTTATTTCTATTTTTATTCTTAATTATTGTTGTCTTTTAGGAGGCGTTGTGAGAATGAAGGGAGAGTGATGTGTTGGGAAAAGGGTTTGTCCTTCAAAGTGAGGCAGATATCAGCATGTCACAGTTTTAACAGAGAAGGCTATTTATATAAAGAAAGTTTGTATGAGATATTTAAATAATTACTGATACAGAAGACTGTGCTGCGTTGGTTGTTCCTTTGAAAACAGAGTCCATTGTGCTCGGGCCGAGCCGTGGACCCCACCCTGATTTAGATCTCACCGCTTTACTTTAAATGGGTGGAAGACATTTTGAATTCAGGGGATTACTTCACTAAATAAACTCCACTTGACTCAGCATTGTTGTATGTAGATCCTGTGCACAGTGAGCAACGTCACGACATTCACTGGTAGACATTTGAATTGTAGCTAAATGAAGCAGCCTGTCGTGTGAGATCTACAAAGTATTTACCTTTTTGTGTGGAGGACTATTTTGCCATGTATCTGCTTTACTGAATGAGACGGTTTATTGATCCCCACAGGCCCTGTGATGTAAGTGAAGCCATCGTGCTGAAATAGCTTTCACCACATGCTTTCCTCAGAGTACCTTGACTCTGTGTTGACCAATGTACTCTTTTTTTTTTCTCAATAAAACATGATGAAGTCCACTGTGTTGCTGCTCAGTGATTGTTGTCAGTAATCCCAGCATGTCAGGTGTAGATATCATCACATCTGGTTTGTTAACAAACGCACTGAAAACAGATAGCAGCAATATTGTGTTCATTAGACACTATAATTGAGAATAAATTATCCCTCTGATTATTATTATTATTATTATTATTATTATTATTATTATTATTATTATTATTATTATTATTATTGGCATCACAAACTTCCCTGCACTTATTTCATCACGTTCAACCTGAGTTGACCACTACTCCACAAATTTTCTGCTATTTTTAATCAGATTATCATTTTTGCGATGCTGGGATCGCTGGAATAATTTATTTTATCTTCGTTACTTTTTTTTATAAATATATTTTTCCCCAGGATTCCTCCCTAATAATTTCATTAGATAAAAAATAAATAAATAAATAAATAAATAAATAAATAAATAAATAAATAAATAAATAAATCATAGAATAATATGAAGCTGTATTTTGGTTTTGAGACGTGAAGCAGCGGCGCCCCCTGCTGGACGCTGCTCATGCTGCAGTCACGTGATGCCCCAGCAGCCAATAGGAGCGCAGGATCCGCGCTGCACTTCCTGTTTCGCTCACAGGCGACAATATTGTGAGAAAAAAATGAGCATCCAGCGCTCCTGTCGCGGATTCGAGCGCTCCTCATTCATTTCCAGCCGCTGAATGACCCGTGGCTCCGTCCCAGGCCGCCGGCAGACCCTTTATGAGAGCAGACCGCAGGTTTGACTGTGTCTCTGTGTTCAAACGCTATTTCTAGAGAGCTAAGCCTGTAAGCCTGGACCAAAAACAGGCTGTCGTTAAAGCTGGTTTCAGTCTTTACATGAGACTAAACAGCTCCAGTTACACTCGAATGTCTAAATATCGTGCGTGCTAATAAACAGTCACTCACCTGTACTACACAGGATCAGTGACTGACTTTATTTTGACAGCTCCCCCATGCTGTGTGTTTCGGCCTGTGTGTCTGGTCTGTGTGTCATTACTTTCATCTTAAATGTGAGGCTGTCAGATCAATGGAACCTGTGATTCAGGTCAATGAGATACAGGACTTTATTCATCCCACATGTTGGAATTCTGTCTTCACAGCAGCCCCACGTCATTATTTAAAACATAAAATGAATAAACAAAAGGAAAAATGTGCATATTTACAATAGATATAACCAGGAAATTGTCTGGTGCAGAGACTCCATGTTCATTCTTGTTTTGTCAGCCTTTTTTACTCGTTCCAAAGAAATACTTGTAGGGTCTTTGAGTGTGTGTACTCTTTTTGTGATTGTAATTTGCTTTAAGTGAAGAAAATGAATAGGTGTAATAGAATTATATATGCAGCATCATGTATCCTCCTCCTCCTCCTCCTCCTCCTCCAGGACCAGCCATGCCAGCGTCCCTGCTGTGGGCCGTGGACGTGTACGGGCGCGTCTACAGCCTGTCCACCGCGGGGCAGCAGTGGGAGCAATGCCGCGACGCCCAGATGGAGTTCAAGCGGGTGACGGCGGCCCAGCAGTGCTGCTGGGGCATCGCCTGCGACAACCGCATCTACCTGAACGTCTACGCCTCCGACCTGCCCATCCGCTACCAGGAGGAAACCTATGAGAACCAAGTGAGTCGCTTTAAAATGAAAGCTGCAAAGGCCACATCCTCTTTTCTTTTTCTCTTTATTTTCCTTGCATCCATCAAAATGAAAGTCAAGTTCCCCATTGAAGGAAAATCTGCTGTCTTCATCACACTTCCTCTGCTGTGTTCGCCTCCGCTGACAAAACACTGAAGCAGCATGAGGCCACAAAGCTGCTGAACACACTGCATTTATTCTGCCTGGAGGAAGCCTGGAGGCTTTAATCGATCTCCCAGCGACTGATCTCAAGCTTCCAACATGGAAAATCTTTTTCTTGTGACTGTGGTCCAAACTTCCTCCCCTGACAGGAAGCTTTTGCAATAAAACTGCTTTTTGATGCAAAAGCATGCGTCCTCTTACAGTTACTCTGGTTCTTTCAGGGTGGACCCTACAAAACAGTGTATTGAAGTGGGCTTCTCCTCCACTGGATCATTCACTCTAACAGTTGTCTGATCTGTCAGTGAAGCGGGCTGATATGCCGTCTCTTCCTCTCTCTCTTCACCAGCGCTGGAATCCCGTCGACGGTTTCTCGGACCGCTTGCTCCCGAGCGACCGCTGGCAGTGGAGCGACGTCACCGGCCTGCAGCACCAGCCTCTGGACGGCTTCCAGCTGCCCTCCGACAGCTGGGAGTGGGAGGGCGACTGGTACGCCGACGAGAACTTTGAGGGGGAGCCCACGGAGAAGGAGGTGGGTGGACGGCCGAAGCCGCGCCAGTCTGCAGTCTTTCTTACTTCCTGCGCTGCTGTAGCTCTCCAGATGTTTGTATTTTCAGGGATGGACCTACGCCATCGACTTCCCCGCCACCTACACCAAAGACAAGAAGTGGAACTCCTGCGTCCGCCGCAGGCGATGGCTCCGCTACAGGAGGTACAAGGCCATGGACAGCTGGGCGAAGGTGGGTGTTGGTGTGTCCTGCGTGTGCGTGGCGGCGTGTGAGTTTGTTCACCAGCGTCTCTCCTGCGCTGCGTTTGGACAGATCCCCTCGCAGGAGACGGCTCTGCCGGATCCCTTCAGCGACATCAGCTGTGGCGGCTGGGAGATCAGCGAGGAGCCCCGGGGCCGGCTGTCGCTGTGGGCCGTGACCCTGCAGGGCAAGGTGCAGCTTCACACACACACACACGCACACGCACACACACACACACACACACACACACACACACTGATCAGAACAGATGGAGAAAACTCAAACTCATCGTTTTCTGCCAGGTGTGGTTCAGAGATGGAATCTACCACAGCAGCCCCGAGGGCTCCTCCTGGGACGACGTCTCCGTCCCCGGAGAGGTGATCCAGATCAGCTGCGGACCGGGAGACCTGGTCTGGGCGGTGCTGTGGGAGGGGCAGCTGATTGTCAGAGAGGGCATCGGTCGAGATTGCCCCAAAGGTACACGAGAAGACCGCGGTGTGTGTCTGAGCCCAGTGTTGAGGTGACTGTCTGGTCCACTGCAGGGACGTCGTGGGCCGTGGTGGAGTCTCCCAGCCCCGATGTGGGAGCCATTCATGTCGCGGTGGGAGTCAGTGTGGTGTGGGCCGTAACGAAGGACAACAAAGTGAGAATATATCAACATAAAGAGATCTGATGCAGAAAGACAGTGATCCTATGTGATGCAGCATTACAGCGACGTCAGGTCGATCTATCGCTCTAATATTTGAGCAGTTTGGTGAATCAGTCTGACATTTCCTCATGTACCAGGTGTGGTTCCGACGTGGCGTGAACTCCCACAACCCCCGCGGCTCCGGCTGGATCAGCATGGTGGGAGAGATGATCACCATCGACGTGGGACTGAACGACCAGGTGAGTCGATGACGTCCTGACGTCCTGGAGGCGCCGCCGCATCCCTGAAGCCGCCGTCTGTTGTGTTCAGGTGTGGGCCGTCGGCTGCGAGGACCGAGCCGTTTACTTCAGGCAGGGGGTGACGTCCAGCGAGCTGAGCGGAAAGACCTGGAAGGCCATCAGTGTCCCTCGAGACGGAGACCGGTCCCACTCCAGCGCGAGCGCCGCCAGCCTGCAGAGGTTGGAAAGGCGTGGAGTCGCTCGGCGGCGTCCAGCCGCGGCGTCTCTCACTTTGTCTCTGAAGCTCTCGCTCCTCTGCACTGCAGTGCCGGGTGCTTCTTCAGCGGCGAGGTGTGTGCTCCGTCAGGGGCGAGCGACGTGGAGTCGGACGCGGAGAGAGGATCGGTGGACGGAGCCGGCTGCCCCGCCGCCGCCGCCTCCCCCGGGTTGAGTGTGGAGGCGACGGCGGACCAGACGTCGGAGCCGCCCAGACCCAGAATCCCCAAAGTGACCAGCGACAGCTTCATCTCCGAGCTGGTGTCAGACCGGGAGCAGAGGAAACCCTCGCGAGACGCCGGGGCCGTCGCTCCGGCCGTCCTGGAAGTCCCCGGAGAAGGAGAGGACAGCGTCCCCCCCGCCGGCGCCGCTCTGTCCCCGAGCCAGAGCGGCGGTCCCGCCGGGCCCCAGTGGAGCAACGTGGATCTGGAGGAGGCCCAGACCCAGCAGGGGTCTACGGCCGGCGCCGTCCCGGACTCGGCCGACACCAGCAGCCTGTCGTCAGTGGCCACCTACACCCTCGCCGTGGAGGATCCGTACGGCGCCGACGAGCACCCGGTGTGGGCGTGGGTGAGCGGCGGAGGCTGCTGCGTGGACAGCCACTCGGCGCTCAGCTGGTTCAGCTCCGCCGGCGCTTCCTGTGAGTCCGACGTCCTTCATACCTCATGAGAGGGACCGTCATGGCAGCAGGCTGACGGTGTCTCTGTCCCCCCCCCCCCCCCCCCCCCCGTCCAGCCCTGGTCCAGTCCATCCAGTCCATGAGTCTGTCGGTCAGCCCCGCCCAGACGGCGGCCTGGAGGAGGCAGATCTTCGAGCAGCTCAGCGAACGGACCAAGAGAGAGATGGACAACTTCAGACATTATGAGCAAGCCATAGAGCAGGTGTGTGTGTGGTGTAACACCTGCTTCACCTCCGCTTCTCCTGGTATTCATTCATTCACTCGCTCACTCGTTCATCCTTCCAGTCGGTGTGGGTGAAGAAGGGAACCATGCAGTGGTGGAGGGACTGGAAGCCCCACAAGTGGATCGACGTTCACTTCGCTCTGGAGCAGTTCTCGGGTCCAGACGGCAACAAGGACGGGATCCTCTTCATCTACTACAATCAGCACGAGGAGAAGAAGGTGAGAAGAAGAACCAGCTGCTCTTCCTTCTCTGAGCGCGGCGCTGACTCTGTCCCCCTCCCCCGCCCTCCCTCCAGTACCTGCACGCCTTCGTCAACGAAGTGACCATCCTGGTCCCCGTGCTCAACGACTCCAAACACACCTTTGCCATCTACACCGCGGAGCGGACCAGGCAGCGGTGGCCCATCCGGCTGGCGGCCGCCACCGAGCTGGAGATGCACGACTGGGTGCGTTTAGAGAGGAAACCCGTACAGACGGCTACTGTTACTTTACACGATTACTGTTTTGACAGATTATTTCATTGCATGCGCCTGGCCCCGCCCCCCTCCTGCCCTCCAGCTGGCCCTGCTGAGCGTGTCCTGCTGTGACTCCAGAGCCCTCCAGGGCCCCCCCTCCAAACAGGCCATCTGGTCCATCACCTGTAAAGGGGACGTCTTCGTCAGCGAGCCGTCGGCCGCCCTGGAGGCCGTGCCGTACCCCACGCCCTGCGATCAGATGTAGGAGAGAGACGCGCCAAAGCACAGGAAGCAGAGTCCTGAACTGAAGCGGATTCCTCTCGTCTGGCAGGTTCTGGCGGCAGGTCGGAGGTCACCTGCGCGTCGTGGAGTGTAACAGCGCGGGGATCGTGTGGGGGATCGGCTACGACCACACCGCCTGGGCCCACACCGGCGGCTACGGCGGGGGCTTCTTCCAGGGGCTGGCCAGCAGCACCGACAACATCTTCACCCAGACCGACGTCAAGAGCGTCTACATCTACGAGAACCAGCGGTGGAACCCGGTGACCGGCTACACCAGCAGGTCCCGCGCCGCCGCTCGCTGTGAGGAGGGTCTGTCGTCGTTCCGTTGATTTGAATGTGGCGTTCTCGGTTTCAGAGGCCTGCCGACAGACCGCTACATGTGGAGCGATGCGTCAGGACTGCACGAGTGCACCAAGACCAGCACCAAGCCGCCCTCGCCCCAGTGGGCCTGGGTAGGAGCTCGCTCTCTCTCAGGAAGTCTGTTCTCGAAACTGGAAGTTGTCCTTCCTGAGCAGGTGCGCTCAGAGTTTCACGTCTCTCTCCCAGGTGTCCGACTGGTCCGTCGACTACGGCGTCTCTGGAGGAACCGACAGGGAAGGATGGCAGTACGCCGCCGATTTTCCAGCGTATGTCTCCCTTTCTTTTTCCTTTCCTTTCCTTTCCTTATCCTGAAACACGCCGTCTCAGCCTCTCTATTTGAATGAGTTTGGTTCACTCTCTCGCCTCCTCGCAGGTCGTATCACGGCTATAAAACCATCAAGGACTTCGTGCGGCGCAGGCGGTGGGCCAGGTACTGATGACAGCGGCTCAGATGGACCCGGACGCCGTCTGGAGAGAAGACGAGTCAATCTGGGAATGCTTCCTTTAATGACCACTCTGTTTTCCTTCCTGTGCAGGAAGTGTAAGTTAACCACCACAGGACCGTGGCAGGAAGTCCCGCCCATCCCCCTGAGCGACGTGACCATCCTGCCGTGCGCGGCCCCGAGCGGCGTGGACGTGGTCCCGGTGTGGGCGATCAGCAGCAAGGGGGACGTGCTGTGCCGCCTGGGGGTCACGGCGCTGACGCCCGCCGTGAGTCTCTCAGGTCGTAACCTCCGCGCCCCGCCCCTTCGTCCCCCCCCGCCTCACGGCCGTCCTCCCGCTGCTCTCAGGGATCCTCCTGGCTCCACG
This sequence comes from Salarias fasciatus, assembly GCF_902148845.1. Lineage (NCBI taxonomy): Eukaryota > Metazoa > Chordata > Actinopteri > Blenniiformes > Blenniidae > Salarias > Salarias fasciatus. Next base: position 18,491,113 of record NC_043752.1, on the reverse strand, counting down.
TGGGAACCGACCAGCCCTTCAAGTCCGTGTCCATCGGGGCTGCCAGCCAGGTCTGGGCCGTCGCCAGGGACGGCTCTGCTTTCTACCGAGGGTCCGTCTCGGCGCAGAGTCCCGCAGGTCGGTGGGACGAGCCGAGGCCGAAAGCAGTGCTGGACAGCGGCGTTGCTGAAGTGTGTGTGCTGTCTCCCCCTGCAGGAGACTGCTGGTACCACATCCCCTCCCCGGCCAAGCAGAAGCTGAAGCAGGTGTCCGTGGGGCGGACGTCGGTGTGCGCCGTGGACGAGAACGGTGACGCAGCCAGACGCTCAGGTTTCAGCGCGGATCCTCTCCGACCGGCTTTACCTCACGCCCCCTGCTCCCCCTGCAGGTAACCTGTGGTACCGCCAGGGCGTGACCCCCAGCTACCCTCAGGGATCCTCCTGGGAGCACATCTCCAACAACGTGCGCAAAGTTTCCGTAGGACCCCTGGACCAGGTAGACGCCGCGGGGACCGCCTCTCCAGACGGACTGACGGAGTGTGTCCTCCACACAGTGACTGTGTGTTTGTGGTTGATGCAGGTGTGGATCATAGCAGACAAGGTGCAGGGCAGCCACAGTCTGAGCTGCGGGACGGTGTGCCATCGACTCGCCGTCCAGCCCCTGGAGCCCAAAGGACAGTCCTGGGACTACGGCATCGGGGTAAAGACGGATCCGCCGTCAGCTAGAATACACCCCCCACCCCCCCACCCCACTGCTGCTCTCTGAGCCTCTGTTTGCGGCTGTTGCAACAATTAAAAGGCGTTGCCTCTTTCAGGTTAATCGCCCTGCAAACAAACACAGGTTTACCCAGAGGCCTGCCTGTCTCTGTCTTCTCGCCGTGGATCGCGGCTGATTTCTGCCTCTCTGTTCCCGTGTGACGCAGGGCGGGTGGGACCACATCACGGTGAGGGGGAACGCCATGGAGCCGGCCCGCCTGCGCCTGCCCTCCCTGACCGGGCCGTCCTCCCTGGTCCCGCCGGGCCCCCCCGCCGTCACAGACCCCGAGGCCAATGGCGCCGCCGTGGGGTGTTAGACACACACACACACACACACACACTCGTGAAACCCCGTCACCTTGAAGTAGCACAGTGAGAAATTCTAAACTTATATTTTCCTATCTTTGTGGCATTTGGACAATCGTCTCTGTGGACTTGACCGTCTTCAGTCCTCAGACACACCTTTCTTTTTAAGCTCACTCTTCACTTGTTCTACTTGCACTTTAATGGTCATAACCTGTTTTTGTTTCTTTATTTATTCACCAAGCTCTGAAGTTTCCGTTGATATGTAGAGTTGTAGAATTCCCTGACTGCTGCTCTGATCTCCATCCGGGCGCCAATCGCCGCTGTTGTGGTTAGAAAGGCTTTCGGGGAAGCCGGCGGGGGCTCGGCCGGGCTGGAGGAAACCACTATGACGGAGTGCGAGCGAGTGAGGCATGAAACTCCGAGGCCAGCCGCCGTGAAAGCTTCGATCAGCTGTAACGACTCAGGCGAGCGGCTGACGACTTGAAAATATGTTGACGCCGACTTGAGGGGGGCGACGCAGGGACTCGCCCTCTGACCTCTGGGACTGTACTAACACGTGTTTTTATAAAGATCAGGTTTTTTTCTAAAGAGAAAAGAACAGCTGTTGTTGTGGTGGAGCATGTGCAATGGTTGGTGTTGTAAATAAGCCAAAACGTGGGGATTACTTGTAAAAGCTTTGTGGTTGAAACGCTAAAAGTGAACCTTCCTCTTTTTCAGGAGAGCGTTTTTTTTGTTGTTTTTTTTTTTTTAATTTGCATGAGTTCCTGAAGTCTGACGGTAGAATGACCGAGCATTCAGACAGGAGAAAAGAAAAACACTATATTTTTGTTAACAATCTCTAAAGTACCACTACTTTCTAACAGATTCTGAGCCATGACACCGAGTGTAGCGCTAATATTTTAAAGACGTTACGCTTCTCCCCCCCGGGGGTCTGGGACTCCCACAGCGGTCGGAAAGATTGGAGTAAACCAGATATTTTCTAGAGTCTCGGGTAGATTAATGCTTTTCTTAAAAGCCGTTTCCTTGTTTGGCTGCGCTGTAACGTTTGGCAGAGACCCCGGGTGGTTCACGGCGCGTCCCGTTCACGCCGGGCTTTCAAGTGAAAATGCGAAACGTTCCGTTTAGTTTTTGGGCGTCTGTGTTCATGACGGCGGCGCTCGGGCAACTTTTTGAAAACGCAACAACGGTATACAGAATGAAACGCTTCTGGAAACGCTTGAACCGTTAATCTGCACGTGTACAAGTAGATGTACGGTACGAACGTTTTCCTCCAGAGTGTCGTGACTCCCAGTCCAGTGTGTGTGTGTGTGTGTGTGTGGTTCCATTACAAAAACAACCAACAGCACCCACTAGTGGTCCAACATGAAAACTACATTATTTTCAGCGTTTCTTCTGTTTCCGTGTAAACGCAAAACTTTTCTGAAACGAAAACCCGAAAACAGCGTTTTCACTTGAAACTTGGTGTGAATGTGCCTGAGCCCAGCCCAGGAGGATTCTGGGTACCGCTGTTCCACGATGCCAGACTTCAGTTTATTTCAAATGGCTGCTGAAATGCAACTGTGAAGGAAGGTGTTTTTTTTTTTCTTTTTAGAGAAACAGAAGTTAACACATTGCATTCACGCAGTAAAGAAACATCTGCACCATCTCAGAAGTGGTATTTAAATTATACGGTACTGTAGGAGGTCGGTCTGGACAGAATATCGGCTCATCTTTATTTTCCAAACCTGAAATATGTTTAAAACCTTGGTTTTGTTCCTTCTCCTCTCCACCGTCATGTTCCTGTCTGGCTGTGCTGAGACATGTAAATACCGAGTGTACAGAGATGTCTGTGATTAATGAACTGTAACCGTTAACACTGTAGAGTCCAGGCGAGCATGACCAAAAGAAACAGGGAAAAAAAGTCTGTCAATAAATAAATGTTTATTGAAAACTCCTCAGATGATTTTCTTTTGGAACTAAACTCTCCTTCCTGCCTCGAGACAACACAAAAAAGAGCAAACAACACGTTTAAACAATCCTCTCTGCCTCTGGGCTGCATGTGAAGGTTCATCTTCATCATCATCATCATCATCATCCTGAGCAAACACCACGTCTCGCTGCAACGTTTCAATATTCAGACCGGCTGCCTCTTGACTCTCTTCGTCTCTCCGACGGTGACGGTTATGACCGGAGGCTGCCGGCGCCCGGCAAAGTTTCTCAACACAAAGACACAAGCAGATGAAGACGATAACACAAAGAGGAAGAAGAGTCTTCTGTGGCCGAGCGTTTTCTACACACACACACGCCTCCTCATGTCTTCCAGTTCCCGGGGTGTGTGTGTGTGTGTGTGTGTGTGTGTGTGTGTTATCAGGGGTCCATGATCCGGAGCGGCGCTCACAGAGCGCCGGGTAAATCTTTGATGTGTTTCATGTCTTCGCGCTCCGCCCGGCAGCGTCAGCTGTGCTGGGTGAAGCTGTGCACGTGGTGGAGGTACTGGGCCAGGCCCTCCTCGCCCTCCTCCTCCAGGTGCTGCTGGTAGCACTGGAGCAGCTTGGCGGCGCTGGCCTCCGACGGGACGCCGCCGCCGCCGCCGGAGGCAGGCAGGCAGGCCCCCGACATGTCCAGGATGATGGTGGTCAGAGCCTTGATGTAGTTCTTGGCCAGGGTCAGAGTCTCGATCTTGGACAGCTTCTTGTCCGTCTTGACGTGCGGGATGGCCTCTCGCAGCGCCTGGAAGGCGTTGTTGAGTTTGTGCATGCGCTGGCGCTCGCGCTCGTTGCTCTCCAGCCGCCGGACGCTGCGCTCCTTGGCGCCGGAGCCGTGCTGCCGGCGCCGCCGGCCTCCTCCCGCCGCCCCCTGCCGCTTGCCGGCCCCGCTCCTCAGAGAGCCCCTCCAGGAGCCGCCGATCCGGACCGAGGCCTCCGAGCCCTCCTGCTCGCTGGAGCCCGGCTCCGCCTCCGTGTCTGGTTCGGGCTCCGGCTCCGGGTCGGACCAGGTCCTCCTGGACGGTCTCAAGGCCTTTCCTTTGGACTTCATCGTGGCTCCTCCGGTCCCTCGCCGGGGTCTCAGAGCGGCTCCGATCCTGGCAAAGGGAAGAGGAGAGAGGGACCGTTCAACATTTCAGCCAACTGTTAAATCCAGCACCTGAGCCGGCCTCTCCAATCCAAACAGCTCCGCATCCGGTTGAACCTAATCAGCCTGGAGCAGCCGCAGCTCCGTGATGGTGGCGCTAATCTGCCCCACGGCTTCCAGATAATTCCCCCATTTCGAGGTTACAAAAACACACAGAGCGACCAGCTCACTGCGACTAACCTGCCCCACTCAGAATTCACTTCAGCACCTGCAAAGGAGTTAATTCCACCTCATGCTCAACAGAGAATGAGCCGTGACAGCGGAAGAGACGAGGCTGCTCCGCACGTGCTGAAAATGAGAACAGTTCAATCAATCATCTCAACCAGGACAGGATGACCAGCCACGAGCCAACTTCTCAGAGAGCAGAGAGAGGTGAGGACACGGAGGAAGCCAGCTTCTTACCGTGGACGTCAAACTAACTTTAGTTTCCTTCTCTTCTCTTCTTTCTTTCTTTCTTCTCTTCCTGAGTGTTCAGAGAAAAGGCTCCGGCGCGCGGGCGGTCATGACGCTCACTCCGAGCCGCGGGTCGACACCGTGCAGCGGACACACACTCTCTCACACACACACACAGACACACTCAGAGGAGTGTGACATGTGAGGTTCTACCTGTTGCTGACTGATGTACACGTCGCGCTGCTCAGCCAATCAGAGCGCGGGACCGCAGCCTCCTGCTGCAGCTCAGCCAATCAGAGCGCGGGACCGCAGCCTCCTGCTGCAGCGGCGCCTCGCGCCAAACTCATCACAGGACCGTGAAAGGCAGGGGGTTCTGGCCGTGCCAGCGCAGGAAAAACACTCTGGAACCAGGTTTTTAGGGAAAAATAAACCTTCTTCATACTAATATTTAATTTTCTTATATTTGATATTTTTCAGACTATTTTCTTTTATGATATTTAATCCTGTGTGGAGCAAGAATTCGATTGTGGGATTGATAAAGTATTTTCTTTTGTAATATAATCTCAAAAGTCAGAGGGATGTCCTTTGAGGCAAACACAGTATGAGCTGTATCAAGGAAACCTTACAATTTAGACTGCTTTTAAAAATCAGGCTTCAGTGTATAAAAGGAAAAAAAAAAGAGGCGCTACAATAAAACTCACAGTGCTGTGAATAAACTCTAAATACAGAAGAGCTCAAATCTGTCATTTTGGCTACAAAGTCAAAAGTGTAACATAACATTTGTCAACCATTACCAAAACCTTCATTACTAAAGTCTCAATCTTGTCTTGGTCTTTTGATGCTCTGGTCCTGGTCTTGGGATTTTTTGGTCTTGGTATTGACTTAGTTTTGGTCCCTTAAAATCTTGGTCTTGTCTTGGTCTTTTGATGCTCTGGTCTTTGTTTTGACCTGGTCTTGGGATATTTTGGTCTTGGTCTTGACTTGGTTTTTGTTCCTTACAGTCTTGAGCTTGTCTTTGTATTTTGATGCTCTGGTCTTGGTCTTGGGATATTTTGGTCTTGATATGGTCTTGGTCTTGGTACCTTAAAGTCATGGTCTTGTCTTTGTCTTTTGATGCTCTGGTCTTTGTCTTGACCTGGTCTTGGTCTTTCAAAATCTTAATCTTGTCTTGGTCTTTTGATGCTTTGGTCTTGGTCTTGACCCAGTCTCAGTCCTTAAAAGTCTTGATCCTGTCCTACTCTTGAGATGCTCTTGTCATGACTTGGTCTCAGCCCCTTGAAGTTCGAGTTTTGTCTTGATTTTGGGATGTTCTGGTTTTGTTCTTAACCCGGTCTTGGGTTAGGTGACCTTGACTTCAAAACTTACTCCCTCTGTCCAGATGAGTATTAATTGAAGGTGACCTGGGGCCACGTAACGGTCTCTATCTGTGACGGACTGCTGGGTTTTATCTCCAGGTTGTGGTCTGTGGGGTTTGCCTCCGGGCCCCTGGTGGCCTAATGTTGGACCATGTTTTGGACAAAGGATGAATGAGTGACTGTGGTTCTCAGTACAATCTAATAGTGGGTGGAGGATTTCTCAAAGCCACGTTCAGCAAAACCCCCCGAGGCGCTGGCCGTGGAGCTGAGCTGAAACCGTGGCCGTGGGCCGTAAAGCCAGTCAGGCTGGACAGTTAACATAATTTCCATTCGGGGCTTATCACCTCCCACCGCTTCATTTGAATACAGTCCTCCGGGCGACACCCGCCTGGATGGAAACAGGCTAAACCATGACACAATATTTACCTATTCCAAACCGTCTGTAAACATGCGCCTCGCCGTTCCTTCTGTGATGAAACAGTAATCACACACCCACACACACACACCTACGATCAGCAGCAATCCCACTTTATCCATTTAACCTGGTGACCTACCAGCAGCTGGAGGTCAGGGTTACTGCCTCTCCCAGCTGTGGTGGATAGTCCATTGTTTATTCTTGTTTCATCAATCAAATGAAAAAAATCCTTTCATTTCCATGTTTTACATTCGCAGTTAAAACTTATTTTTAAACTGAATTGTGACGGTAAATGTTGAAAATGTGCAGTAGATGTCTCTGGGTTAAAGACACTGCACAGCGGCAGCTTCAGTTCTTCCTGTTTTTGCATATTTGGTGTTTATTTAATGATAATAGCACTCAGAGGCCTCACAGCAAGACGGGTCATGATTTCAGTTTTAGCTTTGGGGCCTTTCATTGCCAGTTTTGCATATCCTTCCTTCCTGTTCGTACAGGGTTTTTTTTCTGAATTTGAATGATATCTTGCTGCACACAGTGGAGTCGTGCTGTGAAAGTGCTGCACACTTCTGAACCCTCTCAAGACTGCAAACATCAAAATCTAAAGCAAGAACAATTCAAACTTTACCTCCTTTATGCTCTCTTTACGTTTCTGCTGTATATACAGGGCCTTAGACACACACATGCATGGAGCTTTCCAGGCCCATAAAATCTACATTTATATGGTTTGAGAGTGGTTAGCGCTGTTGCATCAAGAAGGTTGTCGGTTCCAATCCGAGCTGTTTGACTCCCTCCTGCTGCTCAGCTGGGGCCGCTCCAGGGACCCTGAGCAGGATGAAGTCGCTTAGAAGATGGATGGAAGCAGATTTTTCATTATTTTAGGGGCCATTTATTCTAGATGTGAGATTATTTTTATTTGATCAACCATTGAGAAACCTATCTGAAGGCGTTCTGGGTCTCTTATCAGAAGTTCTATATAACTGAGATCTGTTCAAACAGAATATATCAAAATTATGTGGCTTCTTAGAGTAAACTCTGAAGTTTTCATGTGAATCAAGACTTAAAGCAAACCCATTTTTAACAACGATCCATTTGAATTGCAATGTTCCCAAACGTTCCTTTTCAGCTGGAGTCATTCAGCAGGTGATATTAATTAACAGATGCTTCTGCTAATGTGGTTTTTGATGGCTGCGCCATTCTAAAGCTCAGGGAATCGTCACTTCAGAGGAAATATTCAGCAAAATCCCTCGAGGGCTGGAAAAATTCCAATAAAAACAACCTTAATGTTGGCATCCCGTTAATGATCCGACGTTACCCCGAAGGATTTCACGCAGAAATTGAAAGAAAAAAAAAGAAAAAGCATGAGTGTAATGTGGCTGTTAGCGCATTCGCTCAGTGTCGGGAGATCCAAAACGGAACGGTGTGCAGGTGTGACGCTCCCAGCAAACACCTCCAGGTCCAGGGTGGGATGTCCTTGAACATGTATGTGTGTGTGTGTGTGTGTGTGTGTGTGTGTGTGTGTGTGTGCGTGTGTTTTGCGGGAACATAAGCCTGTTTGCTCAGTCACAGGGTGGCGGGGAACACGTGCATGTGAACGGGCGCTCCTGCCAGGTTTCCTCTCCTCCTCAGGTACACTGTATCTAATCACCGCAGCCCCGCTGAAGCCGGCTCTGTGGAAACATTATCTTCTACTTTTCGTTTGCTCAGTTTCTGCCCCCCCCTGAAGGCTCGCGCTGTTGATTCTGTCACAGCTGCAGATAAATCCGGAGCCGGACACCCTTCAGTAACGAGGCGGGCAAACAGGGCCTCAGAGAGCACGGGCTGAACAGACGGTCTTCGGGAGAACGTGCGCTCTTCAGACGGCGTTCGTTACGTCTGGGGAGGTTCCCGGCAATTCTCCTTCAGCGTTCCAGCTGAGGTCGGAGGTCACAGCCCGGCACCAGAGGCGGCCTCCCGGCGGTTTTGCAACTGGAAAGGTACAAATGAGTGTTTCATCACGGAAATCGTCCCAGCGACTCCGAGAGCCGAACGCACCGTCGCGCAGCCCGTGACGTCAGGAACGGCGAGCGATTTGAGCCCATTTAGAGAAGTGAGAGGGGGGAGGGAGGGGAGGGAGGAAAGCCATTAAAATCCCTGAGTCATCATAAACAGGCCACGAGCTGGGGAGATGAGTTAGTGGCGAGGAGGACGAGATCTGGCCGATTAGTCAGTTTTTCCATTAGACCAAGGCTGGCCGTCTGAGAGAAAAACAAGTGTGGATGTCACGTTAGGCCATGGTGACAGCCAGTGGCCTTTTGGCTGGAGGCAGGGGCGGAGAGAGGGAGTCTGCAGCACGCCACTGCTGAGGCAGGATCAAAAATAACAAACAAAAAGCAAACAGAGTGCAGGATGTGTGTGTGTGCGCGTGTGTGTGTGTCACTCACCCTTTTATCTCACAGCTCAAGGTCTGTCTCGGTGACATAGGTGAGGAACAGGCAGCGCTGGGCCGGACAGCGGCGCTCGGGTGTCTGCAGGGCGGCGCCGCTCCGAGTCGGCGGGGAGAGGCTGCGGCGGCGCCGCGGAGGCCCGGCGCACCGCACATGGCGGCTCTGCTCTAAAGCCGAGAAGTCGTCCTCCCACTCCAGACCTGCAGGCAGAACCGAGACGCGTCAGCTGGCGGCCGCCTTCAGCCTCTCAGGGTATCTGACTGGTTTATTGTTCGTATCTATCAACCTGCGCCAGGAAGGATGAAAACAACGTATTGCTCTCACTTCTCCGTGTTGTTCTTCATTAAAGATCAGAGTCAGGATTCGTTCTCACCGTTGTCGTTTACCGTGAACCCCGGCAGGCTGCAGGAATAGTTGCTGGACGGAGACGTGCAGGGTTCAGACTGCAGGTCCAGAGTCGGCCTCTCCTGAAGATTCAGCACACAGTGAATATTAATGTCAACAAGGAAGTTCTTCTGTTCTTCTGACTGCCTGAAGAGTCAGAACAGGCGCCTGAAGACAGAGGGGGAGGACCGGTACCTGGTCGAACAGGTAGACCATCACGTCGTCGTCGAAGGAGACGCTCTTCCTCAGTTTCGCCGCGCTGCCGGACGCTCCTGGGGGGCCGCCGTCCTGGGGGGACCTCAGCAGGCCTCTGGGACTGGGGGTGTTCCCGTTCTGTGTGGCGCCTGCTTCGCCGGGCTCCTCCCCAGAGCCGGGGCCGGGACCAGGACTCCACTGGGCGGTCGGGTCTCTGAAGTCCACTGACAGGCTGTCTCTGGAGGGCCAGTCCGGGCGGACCGTCAGCGCCCTGCAGTCCTGAACCTCACTGCAGAGCTGCACTGGCGTCTGATCATGACAGAAGACGATAAACCTCCTGCAGAGACTTTCTGCTGTTACATCCTGGTTCAGCATCACTGGGATGGAACTCTCCGACAGGTTCAGGGTGAATTTCATCCAGGTGGTTTCCTTTGGGACGTCGGTGATAAACGGATCTGAAGAGGAGCATGTGGATGGTTGGAACAGCTCCTCTGGAAGACAGCGAGACGGCGAGCCTGCCGCCAGACGTGGTCTTCGGTTACTGGGCCTGAGTGACTGGAGAGCCTGGCCTCCTCCATGATGGAGAGCACAGACACACGCCGCTGGACGCCTGTCCTCCCCAGCCTCAGCCATCTGGCCCGGGGACAGCCGCAGACGGCGCTCTTCCCCCCTGCATGAACAATCACAGCGGCTGACGTTGATGTTTTGTGTTTAATTTGACTCCACTGATCACATTGTAACACACTTCTCTGCAATCAGCAGACCTTTGACTCGCTTGATCTTTGTTCCGACTGATTCTCACAGCTTTGCACAGACTTAGTCGACTCTTAAATAAAAGTCTGTACACCAGCCGTGGGGCTTGTGTTCCCTCCAAACACAGCATCTGCTCCCCGGTCCTCGCTTCCAGACGTCTCCTCCGTGACGGCTCATAACAGGATGCACCCAGAACCGATTAGTCAGCCCGTTTCTGCCGAACGCAACGCCGCGCACACACAGGCGCGCGCGTGCACACAAACACACGCCGTTGTTTGTCCACTCACTCCCGGGCCTGAATAAATATCGCAGCCCATCCATCCGCGGAGACAAAGACGCAATAGGAAACTTTCAGCGCTCTGCGGTAACCTGGCAACCGCCGGACGAGTGACTCAGGAAAGGAAGAGAGGAGCTGACTCACAGCAGCTGTGACGTAAAGGATGTGAGACGCACACACACACACACACGCAGCAGGCCGTGAAGCCTGTCATCTGCCCTGTTTGGGGTAAATTAACACCTCTCTGTGTAACAGGTGGACGGGCTCAGCGTTCAGATTATCAGACTTCCCCAAACAGTCAGTCCACAAACAGACGCCCGACAGTCCCGCCGGCTGCTGAAGGAGAAACACAGCTTCAGCCCCACTGATGAACAAGTCAAATTTACCTTTTCTTTGTCCCTCTGTCCGAGCCTCTCCGGTGGGGGAGCCAGGTCAAGCCGCCCACTGAAATCACCAGAGCAGCTCCACCCGTAAAGTACTCCAACTCTGGAGGAAACAGAGGGGGGAACATGCTTATCGGCGCATTAGAAGCTCTGCGGCATGATGACTCTGCAGAACGCAGCGATCTGTGAGGCGCCGGCGGTGCAACGCTGCAGCGCCTCTGCTTTCTTACCTTGCATCCTGTGTGGAAAGCCTCTCCGAAGAGGCAGAGCAGGGAGAGGGGGGAGCGTGCCAGAGGTCAGACGGGTCAGGAGGGACGTGGAGGAGAGAGGACGGCGGAGAGGAAGGAGGGACGGGGGAGGACGGGGAGGACGCAGAGAGGGCGAACGGCTCGCGGATGCAGTCGCTCCCTGGAGGCTCCCGGCCTTCCTGCTGCAGCACCGTCCAGGACGCAGATCGATACTGATCCAGCGTAACGGAACACAGCCGCCTCACTGACGGAGACGCCACAGTCTGGGTTCACATCGTGACTGAAATGGTTTTCACTGTGAGCAAGTTACTAGAAATCAGATGAAAATACTGGAAATCATGATGATGAACAGTGTAAATGCTTACAATCAGCTTCTGTTACAATGTCAGAGCATTTCACAACATTTCTACATTTTCTGGGGAAATTAAACCTCGCTTTAGCCCACTGGATCCAATCCCAGTTTCTTCCATCAGTTTATCCTGAATTAAGGAGTCAGATTTAAGTTCATTAAAATCTTCCACCACACCCAGTAGAATACCCCGAGGTGACTGTTAGCGCCCTCTGGAGCCCAAAAGTGGAAAAACAAGTAAAAAAAGAAGAAAGAAAATCATGAGTAAACCGACAGTCCTTCAGCACTTTGATTATATGATGTGATAGTTTTTCATACATTAATTCTTGCTGCTGTCAGCGTCTCTGCAGACACTCGTGTTCAAGCCACTGAATTTCCTGTCATCATGTGAACTTCCAGCCGTCTCTGCTGATTTGGTCCTCCCCCTGGCAACAAAATCACTGATGCTGGAGTTCTGCTTCACACACCCGAACAGCACCAGGATGTTGTTCCCAGGAGGCAACAGCGTCTCCATTCAGTCCGCCTCTGCTTTTCAAGAAAAGCCGCGGCGCCGCGCGAACGCGGACCCGGAGACGGACCGATGGTGCGTCCAATCCGGAGCCCCTGCCTTTCCGGGGTCTCCCGCCGCCGTCCCCTCTCCTCGGCCTTATGCAGCCGGGCTCGCGGGCGTCGAGTCACACGGCCGCCTGCACCCGTGAACCCATATCGGGTCAGCCGGGGTCGGCCTGGATGCTTACGGGACAGTGTTTCAGTACAGTCAACGCTTTTTTCCCTGGACTTAGCAGAACGCCCGAGGACGTGATACAGCCCCGGAGCCGAACGCCTTCTCACAGCCACCAAATCCGAGCTCCGTCCGGCCCACTTCATTTTCTATTTTCACATTGGAGCAGTGATGGATGTGTCCTGTTTGAGTTTCTCATAATCTGATATGTCAACGGCTTTTCCGTCCAAGTGTCAGATGAATGAGTTACACAGCTTTGCTCTCAGGGCCGCGGGGATCGTCTGCCGCCGTTTATTCAGGCGAAGCGAAACGATCTGAGGTTTGTTCGCTGAGCTGACTGATTCGTCGGACTGTGTTCAGAATGGTGAGAACCGGCTGAACCGGGCGCAGACGGAATAATGAGAGTCCGCTCCGGCCCCGCTGCTCCGATTGAGTTGTAACGTGCACAGGACATGCCCGAAGAACTGTGGAACTATCCTTTTACACTGTGGGCGCAGAATCGCCGTACCCAGTCGGCAGACGGCAAGTGACACCAAACAATCCGTGAGAGGGGGGTAATTGGAGACGATCGGGCTTATTCTGAGCGCGCCGGACGCACCGCGCTCAAGGCCGCGAGGAGGAGCATATGGAGCGAGGGCCTCCGCGCTCGCCGTCTGCCGCCCGCGGAATGAGCGGCGGCGAAGCGCCCTGGGTAACATGGGAAAGTGCAACATGCAGTCGGGACCGCGCCGCCGCGCTCTGCGGTCTTTATTTGGACACGGCTGAGAGCCGGCGAAACGTGACACTGAAATAACAACATAAAGGGAGGTAAACGTGTCGCCTTGTTGGTTCAAGGTGCATTGCTTCAACGGCAATAAAACAGCAACGGCGTCTTACTCCCGCCACGCTCAACGCTCTTCTGTCTTTGTTTCGCGGCTCGGTCTGTTTCGGGCTGAATCTCTGCCGACGCCGCCCTCATCAGAGGAAGGCTTTTTCCCCGGAGCGGGAGATTATCGGGTCTTTACGGTGTTTGCTGACAGAGGGCCTTTAATATGATGACATAAATGTGTAATCCACCCCACATCTCAGGCCGGGTATTTCTGAGCCTCTGTTGACAGCAGCACACCTGCTCTTCCCCATTCCAGAGCCCAACAGCACGGCCGTATTGGGAGAGCTGGGAGCCAGAGTTTGATTCAAAAAGTGTAGACAGACAGATTTAGGATCGGTGTGTGTGTGTGTGTGTGTGTGCACTCTATCTTTACACCTATCCCTGCTATAAGAAGCTGGATTATCATTTATTGCTCCATCAGTCACCATATAGAATTCATCTGCTGACAGGAAGAAATTAATATGATGTTTACTGAAAGTGTTCAGAGGCAGCAGATAGAGGAGACAAAGGTAAAGACAGTGCAAAATCTTTAAACTCAACTTTCTGACACAAAGTGGAAGTAAATGAGGATACTGTACAACTGGAGGGACTCTGAAGATAGGCATAGATAAGTAAATGGTGTCGAAACGTGCAACAATGTCTGTTCAGCGACTGCTAATACCGCTTCTCACCACGTGGCGGCAGCAGAGTGCAGCTCCGTATTGATCTGCTCTGAGGATTTCACACACACACTAAAACACACACCGACTGTGACTCTTATTGTCAAGGAAAAAAAGTTAGGAATATGAAATGAATTTATCTTAAAAAGGTAAATATTTTACACACACACACACACATACACACGCAAACACACACACACAGGAAAATCAACACAAGTGTTCACCAGAAAATGACTATATGAAGCGGGAAGTGAAGTGAGCGATGAAGTCCTGCAGCTGTCGGTCACTCTGTTTCTGTGTGAGTGTGTGTGTGTGTGTGTGTGTGTGTGTGAACACTGACCTCATCCCTCCATGTAATCAAACCACAGCTCAAGAGACAGTTAAGCACGGTGAAATGATATTTCAGCAATAACACCAAGATGATGAACACACACACACACACACACACACACACACACACACACACACGCACACACACACACGCACACACGAGAGGAGGAATTTACTTGACATGTCCGAATTGCGAGCAGACCAAAGACAGCGGGAAAAGTGTTGAAAAGCATGACCATGACCTCTGACCCCTACTGATGCCCTCTGTGAGGGATGCACACTGAGGCGGGCTCAGACCCGGGACAGCTGGGGGGGGGGGGGGGTGCGGGGGGGGGGGGGGGGGGGGGCTGACTTGTCTGGAGTGTTTATGGGGAAGCTGAGTTTGGGCGCTCGTTGACAGAGCTCTCATTTACACACATGGGCACACACACACACACACACACGCACACACACACGATCAGATAAGAGCAGATCTGTTTCAGCGGCTAATCTTAAATGTGATGAGGTTTCCAGAGTCCTGCGGCATCGCAATATACAGAAATATCTTTATTTGGGAACGGAGTGAAGCCCAGCAGTCTCTCACTCTGCCTCACACTGCAGCGCCCCGAGCAGCACCCCGCTTCACGCCACACTCCTCCCACTTAGCCGGTTGATCAGAAGCTCATCCTGTTCAGGATCAAACCCCCTGATCAGGAACGCCGAGGGGGTCCCGGAGGGGGGGTCCCGGCCTCCACCCGGCCTCCTCTCGGCCTCCTCCCGGCCTCCATACGCTTCAGGATTAGCTACTTAGCTACAACTCAAACACCGCCGACACCACCCGGTGATGATGAGGGGCGTGGAAACAGCCGCATCGCCGGTCATTTAGCAGAATTTAATCTCTGCACTTAATCTACAAGCGGGATTAAAGCGGATCAGCTGCGGCCCCGGCTCCAGCAAACTGCCCCGTTAGCACTGCTTTCCAGCAACCGCCCCCGGCTCTCTCTGGCTCGTGAAGATTAGGACACTAATTTGCCTGAATTCCAATATTTGTTCAATTTTTTTTACATTCTGATGTTAATTTGAAGGATTAAATATATTCTTAAAATGAAAAACTAACTTATTACTCTCAAAAAGTAATGAAAATCATGTGTTTTCTGGAGCAGATGTCCAACTTGGATGCTAATGCATCCAGTGTGTGAGACGGTGGCCATGGCTGAATTTGAGAGGAGCGTCGCTGGCATGCCCACGCCACAGCTGGTCCGATAGAAATAGTCCAGGAAGTAACTGAGCCCGGGAAAGGAGGAGCGGCCGCTTTCCTCCCTCTCTCTCCCTCTCTCTCTCCCTCCCTCTCTCTCTCTCTCTCTCTCTCTCTCTCTCTGTCTGAGAGGCCAAACATTTCAGCCATTAGCGGGACTTAAAGATTTAGTTCAGCATGCAGCAGTACATCAAGTCGAACCCGATCTGATGACATTATCATTCATTTGAACACAAGCAGCCTCAAAGATAAAGTGTTGCTGAGACATTAGACACACACACACTCACACACACACACACACACAGCGGCGAATGTTAAAAACTGACCCTTCTTGCTCTGAATATGGTTTATTTCTGCCATCATGAGCTATCATGTTGGGTTTTTTTCTACATTTCATTCAAATGTCAGGAGTCATTGGATTTCTTTGTCGTTTTTGGCACTATATAAAGCAAATTAAACCACCGACTACGTCTTTCAAACATGTCGGGAACTGCCTGAGGCATGCAGCTCATTTGGCATTTGTTATACTGATTGAGCAGCCAGTTGAGATAAAACTCTGAAAGGTGCCATCGGTGCAGAAATGCTGCGTTTCGATTGTGTGTTTGTGTTGCTGGAGGGGAAACTGCCCATCTGACCCGGCCAGTGTGTGTGTGTGTGTGAGCAGCACACCCTGCGTGAGTGTCCCTGAACAACCTGCACAACCTCAACAACACACACACATTTATATAAAACACTGAGACAAACCAGCGCTCCGCAGCAAACCCCCGCTCTCTGAGTCCATAAGAACTGCGACCCGCCGTCTGCTGGACTCACCTGGCTGCCCTCCTGCCCTCCGTCCAGGTTTCCTCAGCTTGCAGTCCAGTCAGTGTATTTTATCCATTAAAGTACAATGACGCATTAAATCAGAGGCACTTGCAGATGACGAATACGTCGCCTTGCAGGTGCAGAAAACACACAAAGCAGAGGATGGATCAGTACCGACCCCGAAACTTTCCCCGTCCGCTCGGTGGCTGGAAGTGACACCCAGTCCCCGTCCCCGTCCCCGTCCCCGTCCATCTGTCTCTGTGTCTGCCATTTCCTCCCTGCCCCATCCCCCCGTCCTCCGCTCATCCTCCTCTCCATCCCGCAGGAAGTCTGGCCTTCCTGAAAACAAGCAGCGGAGTGTTGAGAGGGGACAAGGCCGAGGGGGGGTGGGGGGGCAGGTACGTGCGGGGTGGGGGGGGGGGGGCAGAGGATGTTTTTGTCATTCTTCTGCCCCTCTGGTTGCCGCGGGCCTCGCTGTGGCCCATCCTGAGGAAGCCGGGCTCGCGTCACTCCCATCAGGCCTCGGGCCGCCTGGCCGGGCCGGCGTGACGCAGGAACACACACACACACACACACACACACACACACACACACACACACACACCATAAAGTCACAGGTGTGCAAACATTGTTTTCTTTCATCATAGCAACATGGACCTGCAGGTATAACCACCAGCCCACATCCATCGCACTGAAGATCCTTGAGGGTCAAAGGTCGGCTAACAAACCGCGCTTCCTCTGAGGTGTCACTGAGCCGAGCCACCTGCGATGGCGAGAATTCACCAGCTCGGGCTTTTCCGGCACTCCTGCCGACTGATTTATCGTCCCCCCAAAAACATGAACATCCAGGATGGGAGGTTCAGAGTGAGATCATGTAAATGAAGGAGGTTCTTCCAGATGTGCATCGGGGGAATCCCGGAGGATTCTGGACTCGAGTGTCCAGATGTTCTGAACATTTGATGTTCATTTCATGACTCGCGCTGCCTTGCCCGAGGGCAGATGGAGCGTGTGGGAGCAAGGCGATGCTGAGTGGGGACGACCGAGGCCGTAATAACAGGATGTTTACAGCCTGCGGAAGCGCTGCCAGGGAGCTCACGAGCAGGACGGCGGCGGCTGGAAACACGAGCGAAGAGGAAACGCGGGCCGGCCAGGCCCGCTCCAAATATAACCCCGCCACGTCCAGAATGACCTTTGACTGCTGGAAAACACAGGTGCGATTGGAGGGGAAGCTGCGGTTTAGTGGGTAGACCGGGTCATTTCCTCAGTGAGAGGGTTGCGGGTTCGATCCCCCATCTCAGACACCGCGAGTGATCCATTGATTTGAAGAATGTCAGCTGATGAAGCGGTGGAGACGTGCTAAATGGGTGAAATCTGTTGAGTACACACACACACACACACACACACACACGCGCGCGCTGCTGGAGTGGTCAGCTGCGGCTGACAGCAGACAGAAGGACGCTGGTGGTTTCTGACACGGCGCTCTGCATGTGACCATCAGTGGTCGCTTGTCGCAGGAGGCTGCAGCATCCACCTCACCGCCATGGCGATTACGGACTTCTTGGCCGCTTCGGACATCACTTCTGCGATAAACGCCTGCAAAGGTGAGTTCCTGACCGGCCCGGAGGACGACGTGGCCCCGGGCTCTGTGTTTCACTCTGTGGCTGTGTTCGTCTAATCAAGAACCGTCTGTTGGTTTAATACGCAGCAAAGGATTCTTTCAGACCCAAGATGTTTTTCAAAATTGTGGGTTTATCCAAGAAAACGCCGACAGAGATCGAGAGGGTCTTCAAGATTCTGGACCAGGACAAGAGCGGCTACATAGAGCAGGATGAGCTACAGTTGAGTCTCTTTCACCCTGAAATGATCAGAATGTTTCGGTGCGCCACGCTGTTTTTTTGTTTCATCTGCCGTTTGTCCCTCCATCAGGCTGTTCCTGCAGAACTTCTCCAAAGGGGCGCGGCCTCTGACTGCAGCCGAGACCAGAGCTTTCCTCCTGGAGGGGGACTCGGACGGCGACGGGAAGATCGGCTGGGAAGGTATCGGGAGCGTCAGAGCAGGGTTACTGCTTCACTCCAATACTGATCGGGAGGAGGATTAGAAATATGGAAACACTGACAAACACGTGCAAAGCTCAAGGGAGATGAGTAGGAATTTTGTTCCACGCTCATACACATCTTAATTGTGTTTGTTTCTTTCTGTTTTCAGAGTTTTCTGCTCTTGTGAAGTCTGCATAAGACCAGCACGGTCCCTAAACGACCCGCAGTGTGGGGGTAATCTCAGGGTGGACTTATTTTTATAACCTTCTCTAATAAATAACTGGGACTCATCAAGGGATCGAATGTGTTTGAACCTGCGTTATGTTTTAAGGTACACTGAATAATAACGTGAGTGAAGCACATGTGAAGTCTTGTCCCCGGGTCTTTCTCTGCCAGACGACTAATAAATCTTCTTTTCTCCAAACGACGTGGCGGTGTGATTTTCATTTCCCCTCCTCACGTCCGGCGAGGTGCTGTCAGCAGGCAGAACAACACTTGCCACTGTGTGGATGTTATACTGAGCGCTGGGAGGCGTCCAGCCGGTCCGAGGCTTCGGTTTCTCCAATTAACAGCACGAGCAAACGAAGTGTTTGTCATTCTGGCAACGCTAGTCTGACACCTCGGGGGCTGTGGTTTGGTGTGAATGATATGTTTGCACTTAGAAAACATATAAACCAACACATTCAGGTTTACGCCGCCCACCTGAGCAGAGAAGGGAGACAAAACACACTCCGCAGAAGTGGAGGGTGAAACAATATTTATCATTTTTAAGCACATTTCCTGTATTCAGCTTTTACTTTTATTTCAATCAGGACTTTTTATTATTTTTGATAAGAATATCCACTCATACTGAGTGTAAAGATCCAGACAGGGAAGCATTTCAGCTTTGCACCGACAGGAAAAGGCTGCGGTTCATTCCTGGCGCCAGTGTTTTACTGTACCTGACCAGAGAGGATACTCTCAACCAATACCAGGCATGGCCCAGCTTTTTTGGCATCTGGGTCCTCGCCGCTCGAAGCGCTCGCCGGTGTGGGTTGCAGAAGAGGGCTGCCCGGCCGGGAGGCCGCCGGAGGGCCAGGTGGTCTGGCAGGGCGCGCGCCTGCAGTGACCCAGCACAGAACCGCGGCGGCGGCGGCGGCGGCGAGGGATAGAGTGTCCGGGCCGGCACATTTACAGGACTTCTGTCCACGAGACACATTCATTTCTGCCGGGTTTTCTTCTCCCAGATGGGGAGACGCTGCTCTGCGGAGGGAATATGGGTCACCGCTATTTCTGCTGCAGCGAGGACAAACTCCTGCTCTCAGCAGGACGGTCAGAGGCAAACAGACGCTGTCAGCGCATGGCAAGACAAGTTCAGAGCCTGCGCTGAGCCGTTTGAAGTGGATGTAAAGTCAGTCAGGTTCATATTTTAAACAAATCTATATTTCACCTCTGCGTCTCAGCACATGAGTCTGGTGCTGTTCCCTTTGCTGCCTCCAATTACAGACCTTCAGGGTTTTACTTGCGGGCTCTCGTCCCCGCTGCGAGATATTTGTAATTTAAACCTGATATTGCAGAAGGGCAGGAATAGTTGCAGTGTCTTATGGCTGAGTCGCTCGAGGTGAGGGACCTCATTTGACCAGACGGAAGAGTTAGAGGCAGTGTATCAGACCACTTCCCTGCTCTGAGATAAACACCTGTCTGTGGATATTTTGAGCTGATTTGTGGAAATAACAGCAGCAAAGCAGCAGGTCGGAGGTCAGGCTGAGGAGTGAAGCAGTTCTTCTTGTAGCCACTTAGAGAACCTGTCTCGTAAGAAAGGCTGAATGATTGAATCTGGCTGCTGCTGCACCGACTCCACTCCATGCTGCCACCTCATGCACGGCAGCCGCACGGCAGCCGCCATCAAATATGGCCAGGAAAGACCCCTGGAGCCGCTCCACGGACAATTTCATTGTTTTGACTGTGACCGAGCAGCTCGGGTCATTACGCAACGCCTCGGCTCCCCGCATGAGGGCCGAGAGGAGGAGGAGGAGGAGGATAATGGGCATGATGATGATGATGGTGATGGTGATGGTGATGATGATGATGATTATGACGGTGTTGCTGATGATATCAGCTTTCAGAGTTTCTCAAAATAGCCCCATAAATAGTTTCATCACCATAAGGAGAAATGGTCTGAATATGTGTGAGAGGTCCAAGAATAAGAGCTGGCAGAGCGGCCCCGCGCCGCACGCAAGCAAACGACAGCGATGTACTACTGAATTAAAGTATTTCGATTAATCCCAGCGCTCCCCGGCCCAGCCGCTGCCGCGTCCAACACCCTCACACACACTCGAGAACACACCGCTTCATTCAACTGGCACTGAACATCTCTCCTTTCTCCTCTAACAACCTGCTGGAGTCAGGTTTCTACAGTGAAGGACTTTTCTGAGAGCACACAGAAACAGAAAGTCCCGGGTCCATTTTATTTTCACAGCTTTCTCAAGTTTCTTTCTTTTGTCATTTACTTTGTAAGTAAATTAAAAAATCAGTACTGTGATGATGTTCTGCCTTGGATGGACCTGAAGGAGAAGCCTTAATAAACACAGTACTTTACTCAGTGTCCAGTGTGTGAATGTGTGTGTGACTGGGTGAGTGTGATAATGCAATGTAAAGCGCTTTGAGCTCCATTCAAGCAGTGTAAAAAAGCACTGTATACATGTAATCCATTTATCATTTAGAACTCTAAAGTAACTCTAAAGTGGCAGCAGGTCATTGAAGATGGTTACACACACACACACACACACACACACACAAGCATAGAAACAGTACAATCACCAAAACGTACACCGATTGTATTCAGAACACATTTATTAAGGAAATCTGTTCAAATAAATCGATCAGTACTCGCCCAGGTCACTTTAAGGCCACAGTCAGTTTTACAAACTTCACCGTCACTACAGTTTAAAGAAGAGTCCCATGGAGCTACACAAAACCACAAAATAATATCAGGGTTAGCTGGAAAGTCGAGGAGTCAACAGAACTGAGGGAGAGACGCGGCTACAGCCGAAGCAGCAGGCTCTGTTTCAGACGGCCACACACACACGGCAGAAGCTTTACCTCCCGGCTTCTCGGTGCTCTGCAGCGGCGAGCAGGCTGCAGAGTGTGTTTCACCCAAATCAGCAGCGTATATTATTAGCCGAATGCAATATCAAGCACTTTTGCATAGGCCTACACTTGGCCTACCATTTAAGCATCTTCATTTATGTACATATAAATAGAACAGCTCTGTCCACTGGACACATTTTTTTGCCTGACTGCTTTGACTGCTCTGCACACAGTGTCTATTACATAGCCTATGCATCATATTTCGGGCTGGTGAAGGTATATAAGCCGGAGAGCGTCGCCCGGAGCGCCACTGCAGTCAGCAGATTCATCTGAGCGAATCCTCTCTAGTCTTTAGAGAAAACCCCAAGGTGAGTTTCAGCGCTTCCCTCTGAGAGAGTTGCAGGGCTTCGACTTCACGCCATGGGATTTAAGGCCAGCAAGCGGGGCCACACTGGTTCAGAGCGGACTAACAGAGGAGCCAAATGAGGAAAGAAACCTGCAAAGGAGACTGACCTTCTGCTTTTTGGAAGAATGGGACTACTTTCTCTTATCATTTGTGCCTTGGAATACTCAGAGGGAGGGACTGTGGCAGGCTCAGCCTGGCATGGAGGAGAATACCTGTAGCTCTGTAGCTCAGAATGTTTGTGGTAGTCAAGCTTTACTGTAGAGCTGAACTGATGAACTGTCCTCTGCTCTCTTCTCTCAGGTAAAAATGGCATTCGCCGGAATCTTGAACGACGCTGATATCACTGCAGCCCTCGCGGCCTACCAAGGTAAACCCACCGTCACACACATTCAGCAGACTCGCTTCTGGGAAATCCCAGGCGGAGTCCAGACATGCAGTTCAGGAGACACCTGGCCTCGCAGCTTCACTTTGCAAACAGCTGAATCCGCACTTTAAGACTCCTGCAACAGCGAACGCTCCACCAGACCACTGGAGGCAGAAGCAGCACAGACACATAGCGGCCTCACAGCACAACGAGCTCACCGAGCAGAAACCACCCGATAGGGTACCTGAACTCCCCTCGCTCGTCTCTAACCCGCTTCCTTCTCCGTCGTCTCGCAGCTGCCGACTCCTTCAACCACAAGGACTTCTTCGTGAAGGTCGGCCTGACTGGCAAGTCCGCTGATGACGTCAAGAAAGCCTTCGCAGTCATTGATCAGGACAAGAGTGGCTTCATTGAGGAGGATGAGCTGAAGTAAGCGGCCCTCTCCTCAGTCCGGGGATCGGCTTTCCCTTTGGAGCTCGGCCGATTCAGAGCCACGTCAGACGCTGGACGGCTCTGAAAACGCCGGGCAGAAACCCGACGCCCGCTCACTCCTCTGGCACCTCATACTGTTGGCTGGCAGGGAGCAGAGGGAGCACCACAAGGGAAAGTCGGCGAGATGCCTTGAGCTCTGGGAGCCAGACAGACTCGCTTTAGCGATGAAGGACTAGATACAGGGAGAGGGACTCATTCTGAACATACACAGGAGAGGAAACGCTTCTGATCTAAACTGCATCTTCCTCACATGGTTCTAATGGGTCTGCTCCTCTTCCTCAGGCTGTTCCTGCAGAACTTCTCCGCCGGCGCCAGAGCTCTGACCGACGCTGAGACCAAGGCTTTCCTCAAGGCCGGTGACTCTGACGGTGACGGCAAGATCGGAGTTGATGGTGAGGAGGATCCTCTCTAACTGCAGGAAGAGCCGTGCAAAGACTTCCCAGGGCCCCGATCTGAACCCCTCTTCCTCTTCCTCTCTCTCCCTGCAGAGTTCGCTGCCCTGGTCAAGGGTTAAATGGATACGCTGACCAACAACTGACTTCATTACTCCAAAGGAACAACTTGAGCCAAGTCACACTCCTCCTCCTCCTCCTCCTCCTCTCTGCTTCTCCTCTTCCCTCTCACTCTTTCCTCCTTCAGCTCTCCACCTCACTTTTATACACTGGACTTCCCCACCCCGACTATGGACAGAACCCCTCTCTCTCGCTCTCTCTCTCTCTCTCTCTCTGACTCTGCTCACCCCAAAGCTGCCCACCATGAATGTACCTGACTAAATGTATGGCGCGGTTGACTTGTGTCTTTCTCTCTCTCTCTCTCTCTCACTTCTGTCGTCGTTTTACTATGTGAGTTTTGCTTACGATGAGATCAGTAACGATGCATTTTTCTGGGAAACGGACGGACGATGAGAAAAAAATAAAAGGTTCTTTTTCAGTAACAAAAGTCTGACCCTTGTCCTCAATCTAACTTTTGTTCTCACGGTGCACGAAAGAGCCAAACTCAGGAAGCAAACATGGAAAGAAAACAAAGAGCAAACCTTTGGAATTAGATGCACAGCAGAGGAAAAAGTGGAAAACTTCATATGGATCAGTTACAGAAACCAGAACAACAGAGAGAATACAAATGGGTTCACACAAAGTCTTGAAGCTGAACAGCAAACACTTAAATAATTATGGAAAAACTTCTTCAAGGATGCAGGATAGTGATGGAGTAAAATTCACATGAAGATCATCACAATTTTAGATTGAACAAAAAGGCTTTAAATGATTGATTACATGGGAAATCATCTTGGCTGGAATGTATTAATGATATAATAATATAATTACCCAGCTCTGCTATAGATCAGCAACAAATAGGGCTTCAAAATTTGAATTTTTTTCCTTGTTTAGCCTTTTTATTAATCACTTTGACAAAGTTATTGATAGTCTTGTACAACGTACATCACAGTACCAACTAATCCAGCCACAACAATCAGTCATGAAGTTACAACAAGACGCTTTAAACCGTGTGCGCGTTTATTAGACGTTTATTAAAAGATTTGTCATCTGACCTTATTTGTCTTGGCGGTCGGTGTATCTGCACTTACAGAAACCGTCCACAAGGTGTCACCAATGAGTCACCCACTGAATTAAAGGAAATGCTGCAGTAGAGCCATCTGAAGTGAACACATCTCCTTTTCTGTGAGGATCTATTGATTGCGAGACTCCAGAAAATGCTGTAACTCACAGCAGATGAAAGGGTGAAAAACAGTGAGATTAATTCCCCTGGTTCTCGTTACAGACAGCGGCGTTAATGCCTTTAGTGCTGACTGGATTCAGCAGAGACTGTGCAGTGTCAGATGCCTGGAGAGGGCTTCCCTCCCCTGCAGGATACACACTCATCACTTCACCGGGGCCACAGGAGAACACAACCAGCCTGTCACCTTCAAGCTCCACAAACTCACAGGCAGCATTCTCACCTCCAAATAATCACAATCAGGAAAGTAACTGCAGCTGTGACTGAGTCAAAGTCCTATGTCTTCTTGCTTTTTACCACAAACATCTTTTTATTGTATTTCTAATCACCTTTTCTTCCGCTACAGATTTAGATTCTGAGTCACAGGGGCAGACTGAAATAATGTGATACTGTTATTGTTTTGCACCGATGAAGCTGCTTAATCTGCAGAAAAAAAAGCTTACCAGCAGCACCAGCTAACCAGATGTTGAAGAGGAGCGTGTAAGCAACCTAACGGGAGGGTTGGCCGTGTGGAGAATGAAGACGTATTCATCCACCAAGTCAAACACAAAAGGTGAAGAAGTGAATGGACTAAATGAACAATTTAAAAGTTGTCATTTCATTATTCTGCTCTCCTGTTTTACCTAAAGAAAGCTTCAGTCTGATGTAAGAATACTGAATAGGTAAAGATCCAAAGCGCGGTCAGGTCAGCCAGATTTAGAAGATTATGCACAAAAAAACAAAAAAAAGACCCAAAGAGCTGATTAAATTTGAGATGTGTATAAGCTTTCAAATGCACCTGCAGAGAGAGAGAGGGAGAGAGAGAGAGAGAGAGAGAGAGAGAGGGAGAGAGAGAGAGAGGAGGAGATTGGTTGAAAGCCTCAGTGTTATACAGTGAAGGAGAAGATGGGAGGAGTGGATATAAACAGTAAAGGTTAATTGCCCAGGTGAGCAGGTGAGGAACACGAGAAGGAGGCTGCGGGAAAATTCGATCCCGGGACAGGTCGGAAACTTAAGCATCCTCTGGCGCATCCAGCCCGCTGTATATAAGCCTGATCCAGCTGTCAGCGGACACCACAAAGCCTTACTCATCTGCTGCTGCTGCTGCTGCTGCTGCTGCTCCAGGACCCCGGCCAGGTGAGTCCCGGCTGCAGCTGCAGCGACGCTCTGACTCTTCCTCCTGCACACAGCTTCAGGCCAGGACGCTCTTCAGCAGCTCTGCTGCCAGAGGCTGGAACTCTCTCTGCAAAGTTTACTTTGTATCTTGAATATTTTGTAAGATTTTTCACTTATAGTCATGTTTTAGTCAACTTAGTCAAGTGAGTGAAATGTATTTATTTCATGTGTTTAAGTTTTTGGGTTTGAAGTTCTTTTCTTTTTTTTTTTTTTAATATAAATCTACTGGCTTCCTTTCCCAAATATTTTCTCTTCAGTCCCTCAGAGCCAATTATTCCTCGCAGCCCACCCAGCCCAATTAAACAGACGAAGGCAGGCAAATAGCCTCAGTGGTTAACTGGCTGCCAGGGGAATTCCAATTAGGAAACTCAATGACGCAGGCATAACAAAGTAATGATGTCCTTCAATCCAAAACCAGCAATCGCAACAGATTATTGCAATTATTCACTATGTATGTGCATGTGTGTGGATTCACTGTTTACTCTTGATGGCAACTCAAGTAAATTTGCCAGAGAGTTAAAATGATAAAATGCATGCAGCTGATGAGCAGGACGGACATGACAGACTTTCTCTCACCATCCAGGACCGACATGTCGCTCACCTCCATCCTCTCAGCCGAGGCCATCGAAAATGCTGTCAAGGACTGTCAAGGTAACACACACACACACACACACACACACACACACACACACACAATTTAAAGTCAATGATGAGGGCAATAAATAGTTAAAGGTCAAGACGATCCAGAAGTTAACCCCTGGATTTCGTCCACACCGTGGGCTCCTAAAGAGAAGTCTTCACCCTGAACACTCACCACAATCACCTCATAATCTGTGTTTCAGCCACGTTTAGGTTTTTACAGGGACTTTCCTACAGAAAGGTGCATAATCTGCTCTGCAGCTGCGTTATGTTCAGGATCCTCCTCACTAAAGGCATATCCAGCTTTTCATCTAAATTTGAAAAAGGTTTTTTAATCACCATGTCTGTTTTAGTGAATGCATGTATCTGCTGGCCCTGAAAAGATGAGAGAGAAAAAAAATTATATAAAAAAAACACAGCAGGAGTGGAAAATCTGCCACCCTGACAGCAGCAGCCACATGCTGGGATAATCTCCACTTCAGCTCCCACCCCGGTGAACCCCGTGGGTCCAGCGCCCGCCGTAAGACTGCTTCTTCTTGTCAACAAATTTTGATGTGTGTGTGTGTGTGTGTGTGTGTGTGTGTGTGTGTGTGTGCGCTGTCCCCAGCTCCAGACTCATTCTGCTACAAGAAGTTCTTCCAGCTGTGCGGCCTGTCCTCGAAGACACCCGAGGAGGTCCGAGACGTCTTCCGGCTCCTGGACGAGGACAGCAGCGGCTACATCGAGGAATCCGAGCTCAAGTGTGTAAACCGACACGGGGCTCTGGATGTCGGTGACCTCACACAAACACTGAGTCGGAGCGCCTCTCTCACACGCCTTGACGTCTCATGTGCCCCTGATAGCAACAATCCATCCATTCGTCAAGCTTCTTCAAATCGGTCCATGCGTGTGTCGTTGATAGACGATAGATGTGTAGTGAATAAATGCACAGCTAAGTTTACTGTGTTTTGGGTTATTTTAATAATTTGCCTGACAGAGGAAATAGAATCATGCTGCTGACACTTTGACACCACTGAGCCGTTTACTGATAATCCCCAGTAAACAGTTATGTAATCCAGCGTTTCGTGGTGGAAGCTGAGGCTTCACTCCTCGGTGTGTGTGTGTGTGTGTGTGTGTGTGTGTGTGTGTGTAGGTACTTCCTACAGCGGTTTGCCCCCGGGGCCCGGACGCTGACCGAAGCAGAGACCAAGAGCTTCATCTCAGCGGCCGACGACAACAACGACGGGCGGATTGGAGCAGAGGGTCAGTGTCTGCTTCCTGTCAGAGAGATGGGAGAAGGGCTCTCAACACACTGAGATATGATAAATAACATCAGAACATAACAGAACTCCCTCCGGCCTGAGGAAGTGGAAGCAGGTGAACTCAGGCTGTGTCCATAGAGATTAATTTGTTTACTCCAAACACATCTTAGAGCAAGATTTTAACATGTTTTATCTCCAACTACATGTTCCAGCTGAGAGAGAACCTTTGTCAAAGTGTGTGTTCGTTTGTCACAGGAAGTCAGTTCAACATGCACCATAGACTAGTTTTTACACCCGACGCCCCTCCTGTTACAGCCGGGATTCGAACCTGACATATACGTCTTTCACAAACAAATCTCAAATAAATGTATACTTTCAGTCTATAATAATGTTTAGAGAAGAAATATGACTTCATTCTCTTCTACTGACTGAAGTTCAGATATCAGTTGAACTATTCTGCACCAAGAGCTGCTGTGCTCTAGTCCTGACTGATGGGAGGATCACAGCATTTTAAACCATAATCAATGTTTTGTGCACTTTATTAAATGATTTTAAACCATAGAACAGTGAATAGAGGGGAGAAGTTTTCTCCTGTGCTTCGGGTTTATCACTGCAGAAAACACACAGACACTGACGTCGAGGCTCCGCTCTCCAATATGTTGGATTATTTGTCCCAGTTTTGGCCATCATCCTGTCATCAGCAACTAGACTTATCTTACATAACAGGATAAAAGATTAAGACAGTCCAGCCCAGATGAGCCTTGTTTGGGTTTATTTTTATTTTTATTTTTTAGTATCTGCTCAATAGTATTTGGAGGGGATCAGCATACGGTCTGGGTTTGTCTGGGTTCTCATTTCTGTAATATAAAGCCAGATGTGTGGGTTAACATTCACTGACTGATTCCATCGTATTTCAATTTTATTTTCTTTTGTCTAGAGTTCCAAGCTATGGTCCTGTCCTGAGTTCGGAGGATGGAAAAGTCTTCAGGTCTTCATTCAACTTCCCGCTTCTTGTCTTCTGACCCGACATTAGCTCCCAGGGATTACCTCTGTTTTGTATTAAACTCTGTGTGCACTCCTTGTTTTTAAACGGCCTTTTGTCATATTAAAAACAGCAGCTTGTGTTGTATATGCTCACTGTGTTAGTCCATGTTTTTGTGTCTGTGCATCTCTCTCTTCTGTCCATGAAAGAAATAAAGCAGTGGAAACATAACGCAGTGTGTGTGTATATTGTTGATGTTGCTGTGCTTTGCACAAGTGGATATGACATTTAGGTGAATCATTTTAAAATTCAAAAAGAAGCACATATAAAGCTTGACTGAATAAATACTCACTTTGAATTCCTCAGTTAACCTCAATTAATAGTGACTGAAATAATAACTTCAAATAAGTCTTGGAGTAAAATGTTAAAAACAATGTTATAATGAGATATAATTGCATTTGAAAGTCAAATTAATCATCGTTAGCTCATCGTTTAAAGCGTACTTTGACCCAAAGTGGGATAAAATGATAGAAGAATGAAGATGCATGCATGCAGCGCGGGACACAACATAAAAGAAATATACTTATCTTATCTACGGAAAGAGAGAAGAAGAGTTATACCTTGCTGAAAATGAATGGTTACCAGCAGCCAAACAGCTAGATGTGAAGTCTGACTGATAGTTAATTCTAATTCGACACCAAATTGTAATTGTGGCCCCTGAACCTAATATAAACTCAGAGCAGGAACCACATCGCGGCTGGGTCCAGCCGGACATTTAAAGACGTGACACCGCGCTGTCAAAAGCAGGAAGTGAAGAATGGAGGTATAATGCAAGCGGCTTTCCTCTCATTGAGCTCATTTCGCCGCTATTTATTTATTTTAGCACCGTTTGCAGTCCCGGGAGCATGGAGAGGCGGTGTTAGCGCTCGGTGAGGTGAGTGTTGCCGTCCCGACGTTCTTCTGGAATCCACCGTTAGCAGAAGTTTAATCCTGGAGTCTGCGGCTAGCAGTGCGGCTAGCCTGCTAGCTGCTGTGATTCTCCTCCCTCTCCTCATGTTGAAGTTAAACAGCTTTACCTGTTCAGGGAAAAGATTAGAGAAGCTCGCCTGTGTGTTTAACCATCTGCTGAAGCATGTTGAAATTTTAAGACGTCCGGGATTTCTGTTCATCCGCTGAAGAGCAGAAATGTCTTATTTTTCACTCCTCAGTGATGAATGTTTTAAAACCAGCAGACAACTAGAAAGAAAGATTTCAAGGTCTTCAGAGTCATTTTCTATAGTTTTTTTATTTTATTATTTAATCGTGAAAGATATACACACATATATATATTTAAATCTTACAAACGTGTTGGATAAATAGAAAGTAAACCAATCCCTGCCAGTGTTATGGTCATTACTTTAATCAAACATTTGACAAATAATTACATAATATAGAAACAAGCACAATAATATTTGATCAAGTTAAAATATGAAAGGATGTGAAATAAGGTGACAACAGAAAAAAAAAGCAAATAATATCACAGAATTGCAATGTTAATAGCGTCCATTTTTATCTATGCAGGGTAGTTTTTTTTTTTTTTTTGGAAATATTGTTTGGCTCTGTGAAAATATATCACATTTTGGGGCCCACTCAAAATAAAGTTGGACTGCATGTGACCCCTGACCTGAAATGAGTTTGACACTCCTGTTGCAGAGTTTAGCTCCTGGTTTGTCAGACTCCTGTTCGCTGATCTGCCGGTTTCTCTGCAGGCACACGGCCTGCTGACCAAGAGGTTACTGGAGCAAAACACATCCAGTCACGAGCTTCACTAATGCTGATGATCAGGTAAAGGTGTTTCAGGATTCACTTACATTTTGTTGACATGATTAAAATCTGGAGGTTTTTTTTTTTTAAATCTATGCCTCTTTTCCTTTCTTTTCTAGTCCCAGAATGGCTTCAGGAATGCAAGAGAAACAGTACACGCCATCTCTGCTTAGTTTTTTCATTTACAACCCGACGTTTGGCCCGCGGGAAGGAGAGGTGAGTTTTCAGGCACATGTGTGGAGTGAATGCAGCATTAAACCTCCTTCAGGGTGAACCAAACGGCCGTTACATCGTTAATGAAAAGACTATTTTATTTTAGGAAGAAAAGAAAATTTTATTTTACCACCCCAGTGATGTTGAGAAGAACGAGAAGATCCGTAACGTGGGCCTTTGTGAAGCCATTGTACAGTTCACCAGGTACTGAACTCCGTCTGCTCTCACTGACTCTCCTCCATCAGCCTCTAATGCTCTGCTGTCCCTTCCAGGACGTTTTGTCCAACAAAACCAGCAAAATCCCTGCACACACAAAAGAACCGGCAGTTTTTCTTCGAGCCAGAGGATAATTTCTGGATAGTTATGGTGTGTTTCCACACTCTGCTCTTCTCAAGGAAACTTTGAGCTCGTTCTTCCTGATGCCTCCTTTAATTCTTAGGTGTGTGTTCTCTGCAGGTGGTTCGAAACCCGATGATCGAGAAACCAAACAAAGACGGTAAACCTCCAACGGTAGAATATCAGGAAGAAGAAATCCTGGTGAGTTTGGAGCACTGCCTCCACACTTCTCTGGTTTTCCTCCGGTGTCTTCAGTTTCACAGACCTCCCGTCTTCGCCTCTGTAGGACACGGTCTATGGCGCAGTGGTAAAGCAGTGCTACAGCATGTACAAGGTGAGTGCTGGGAAAAAAAAGAGTTTGTGTAATTTGTTCCCTCCTTATTTTGCTCAACATGCAACATTGAACACAGTAAATATTATGTCATTAAAATGGGAAGAAGTACAGAAGTATATCTGAGGAACTGAAGAGAGTGTTGGAGTGTTTGGGTTTTCTTTTTTTTTTATCTCTTTCACACAACCACTTTAATGCATAGTTTTTCTGCTGCAGCTCTTCAATGGCACATTTGGCAGAGCAGTGGAGGCTGGCGGTGTGGAGATGCTCATTCAGAAGCTTGAAAAGTTCTTCTACAGGGTCAGTATGGTCACACCTGCTCTTAAAACATTTTCTTCTATTGTACCTTACATAAAACTGCCTACTCCTCCCGACATGTGTTGTTTAGTCTAAAGCAGCTCCTCACTGGCTGCAGTAGAACATCCAGTGAGTATAAACATGCTTCTCTCCTGGAAATCTACATCGTGTTCTCTGTCGTGGCTGATTCCTTGATTTCGTTCATCAGTAAAACTGTACAAGCCTGAAAAAAGAGTAAAAAATTAATGGCTGATCAGGGGAGACCCGTCTAAAATGAACAGGGGCTTCCCTCGACGTCGTGTAACCCAAAGACGGAGAGAAAGGGAGAGGCGGCGGTGTGCCTGTCAGAGGTCGAGTGTCACCGCTTCTCCTGTCCGGCTGATTCCAGCCAGCTGCCAATCAAAGAGCGTCTGGATCCACGCTGCACGCCGCTCTGTAAGCAAGCCGCGCTAGCTGGGTAAACTAACCCCTTTCTCTTTTGTCTCTCCTGCGTGTGTGTGTGCGTGTGTGTGTGTTTTATTGTGTGGTTTCAGTATCTCCAGACGCTCCACTTGCAGTCGTGCGACCTGCTGGACGTGTTCGGAGGCATCAGCTTCTTCCCGCTGGATAAGATGACCTACCTGAAGATCCAGTCGTTCGTGAACCGGGTGGAGGAGAGTCTGAGTCTCATCAAATACACGGCCTTCCTGTACAACGACCAGCTCATCTGGTGCCAGTCGCACAAACACAACTCAACACTGTCCATATCTACACGTTCATCACACTGATATCAGTGTCCTCCTTACAGATATGCTGATTAGTTCTGTGTGTTTGTTCACTGAACATTAAAGCTGTCGTTGTTCTCTGCAGGAGCGGACTGGAACAGGATGACATGCGGATCCTCTACAAGTACCTGACCACCTCTCTGTTCCCGCGCCACTCGGAGCCGGAGGTCGGTTTCGGACGCCGTCCGGCTCCTCATCAAACCCAGCATGAGGTTAAAGGCAGCGTGCGACACTAAACCAGTCTCCTTCTGTTTTTCTTCGTTCTTCCTGACAGCTGGCCGGCAGAGACTCTCCTCTGAGGCCGGAGGTTGCAGGAAACCTGTTGCACTATGGGAGGCGAGTACCTGATCCCGCGCGTGAGAGCGTTTCATGGCAGTCCGTCTGATTGAGCTTCATTTCCTTTTCATTTTTGAAGACCTTGTTCAGTTTGTGCATGCAGTGGCGTGGCCGTGAGAAATGGCTGCAGCGGAGTTAGTGCTGCATTCCTGTGTTAATAGAAGCACGAGAGCAGCACCTTCCTCCGCATTCCACATTTATAAATAGAGACGGTGTCTGTGAAGCCCAGCCTGACCTCACAGTGGCTGCTCTGTTCGCCGTGCAGCTTGTATCTTTTAGATGCGTTGTGAAGAAAATCCCGTTCGGCTCCAGATCCGTCCGGTGAATCTCTGGATTGATCATGCAGCAGCTGCAGCCTTTCTCCCTCCCGCCCCGCCCGTCACCAGGTCTCTGTGATCTTCTTTCGCAGGTTCTTGACGGGACCGACTAACCTCAAAGACCCCGAGGCCAAGTTCCGGTTCCCCAAGATCTTCGTCAGCGCGGAGGACGGGTACGAGGAGCTGCACCTGATCGTTTATAAGGTAGAGCGGCTGCGATCCGGCTCCGCCTGTCTGGGCTCCTGACCGGGTTTTCTGATGTAATGAAGGAAAATGGAGCGCTGCCATTCGTGGTTTAAGACTGATTCTCTTAATCTGTGGCTGCAGGATTTGACTTTTTGTTTCCGTCCTAAATCTAGCGTTTATAGCCGTATCAAACCAGGAGGCCTCCTGCGGATTAGACATCTGAATTTTAAAATGATGAGGCGTGTCCCGCGATACCCATCATCACATTAATGCAGCGTTTGACCTGTGACCTTGATCCTGCTCTGATCTGCTTTGTTCCAGGCGATGAGCGCCGCGGCTTGTTTCATGATCAATGGTGAGTGTTTACAGGCGGCACGGCGCTTTCTCTACCGCTGCCGTCCTCTAACGCCCCGCTGTCTCTCTCTCTCTCTCTCTTTAACTCCAGCCTCTGTGGAGCTGACCAGGGAGTTCTGCGAGCAGCTGGACGGCTTGGTGGGCCCGCAGCTCACTCTGCTGGCCTCCGATATCTGTGAACAGTTCACCATTAACCGCAGGATATCGGGGTGAGCGGAGAGTCCAAAACAATCATGTGTGAGGCAATAATAAACTGTCAAAACACTCCAAATCGTTGATCAGTCTGCCGTAAGAGCCTGAGCCGGCTGGCGGCGGCGACAGGTGAGCCTCCGAGTGTCACTGGACGCCGCCGTGGCACTGCTTCCAGGTAACTCAAGCAGTGCACCTGTAAAGCCTGGCACGCCGCTCTGCCAGGCGGCCTCAGGCGCGTCCTGGCCCGCAACCCGACACTCGGCTCGGACAATTCCACAGGCTCTTTCTAATAACCCTCCTGAACAATCCCTTAAATCATTCATGTCGTCACCGATTCCCCGGCCGCCGCGGGGCTCTGCAGCTCCTCCTCCTGTACAGCGGTCGGTGATTACGGACAGAAATCAGCTGTTTGGCTCGTTTCGATATGTTTACGCTGCTCAGCTCACCTTATTGTGGGCGGATATAAGAGCAAACCTGAAGAGATCTGGCTTCCATTGTCCATTCATTCATTGTTTGTCGTTTAAAGGCCTGAACTGTTCTGTTTTTATTGTTCAAACTAAGAAACAAACTCGGTGTTGCTCTAAAGAACCAACCTCTGTCGGTCAAATCCACATCCTGAACACTCTGCTCGCCGTTTCATTCTGCTTCGCAGTCCAGAGAAGGAGCCGCAGTTTAAGTTCATCTACTTCAACCACATGAACCTGGCGGAGAAGAGCACCATCCACATGAGGAAGACGGCCAGCGTCTGCCTCACCTCTGTGCATCCAGACCTCATGAAGATCCTGGGAGACATCAACTGCGACTTCTCCAGGTACGGCAGAGAGGATCTTCAGTCTTTACCCGTCGGTTGATTTATTATCGTCTGTGTTGTTTCAGCAGCTGCATGTTGTTGGGTTTGTTTGTTTTTTTTTAGATCTCTCAAACCAAACTTTCCTCGTCTGCAGTCGTTTCTCTTCTCCTTCTTGTTCAGGCGTGCTGTCTTTTCATACTGTCCGTGCGCCTCGTGGCGTCACTGCACACTCACTTTCATTCTATTTTTTGAAGAAAGTCATAAGACGGTGGTCATGTGAGACCGATTCCCAGACCGCGGGACATCCACTGACACCGGCGTCCAGATTTCACTTCCTCTTCATGCGTCACTGCCTCCCGTCTTCTTACTGTTATTCATCCAAACTGAACAGGAAGTTCCATAATAAAGTTTGGTAATTAGATCATGCTGATATGAAATGTTCTGTCTATAAATCATATAAACCTCAAAGTTCTACCAACACAACTGCTGTTGATGAGCTGAGCCAAAAAACGCAGTAGAATGAAAGTTGGTTTGTTTTGCTGTCTGAAATACTGAAACTAGCAGATATTGCAGATGAAACTGGGCCACACACAGCCCAACCAGTAAAATATTGCCATAATATCCTTTAGATTTGAACTTTTCTTTGTTGTGGTGTAGCACAAACAATAATTATTGCATTGAAAGACTTCAAGTCTCAACATAAAGCCAATTTTAATGAAACCCGCTGCTGCAAAATACAGTAAAATGTCCTAAAAACACAATTCAAAGTAAAAAGATCCTTGTCTCGTGAAAATAAAATATCTTAACATTATCTATATTTTTTTTTATTAAAAGTCAGGGTTTTTTTTTTTTTTAGTTTCTGCCTGTGTTTAATCCTCTTTACCCGTTTGACTGCTGCCCTCATTGTGCTTGGCTCTCTCCCTCCGGCTCCCAGGGTAGATGAAGATGAGGAAATCATCGTAAAAGCAATGACAGACTACTGGGTAGTCGGAAAGAAGTCGGACCAGAGAGAACTTTATGTGATCCTGAATCAGAAGAACGCCAATCTGATCGAAGTAAACGGTACGTCGTTAGGAACGCTGGCTCCGCCCATCTCGCTGTAGTTTCTAATGTAACTTGTATTTTTTTTTTTTTTCCCCCTGTCTCTCCTACAGAGGAAGTTAAAAGGCTTTGTGCAACGCAGTTCAACAACATTTTCTTCCTGGACTGACGGAGATTCACCACACTAAGAACTGTCAACACTGCAGGGTATCATGACAGCATCAGCGTAATGCAATAATTGCATTGTAAAATAAAATAATAAAAAAAAAACAATAAAAGGCTTTCTCACTAAGTTTTTTTTTTTTTTTTTTAGTTGGCCTATAAAAATTGCAAAAAAAAGAGATTTTTGACTGCACATGTCCTTAATTTCTTTATTTTTCTTTGTACAAACTTGGGTTTTTGTGAATGTTTTGATTTTTAATAATTTTCATTAATTGCTATTTTATTTTTTAAAGCAACTCATCTTGACAACCTACCATGATAATTTAAGAACTGACTCGGCCCAAACGGTTTATCGGCGTAGAATGATGATTTCATAATGTTTTGTGGTTTGTACAAAGCTGGGTTAACTTTAAATAAATTAAGATGGAATTTTAAAAAAAATTGTCCAACTGTTTGTCATGTTTACCACCAAGTGAGTGAAGCTATGCAGCGACCACATGTCCAGAAAATCTCTTTATTTTTTTTTTTAGGACTGGAGTCCATGGGACAAGCTGGGGATTAGAGATATCTACTGTTTCAACCCTCGTGTTGAATTATTGTGAGAGGACACAGGATTTCATGCCCTGGTGCCCCTCTAATCATCCGATATGTTATAAGTGGAGAACTGCAGTGCGACATTACTCCACAACTAAATAATCTCTAAAGGCAACAGAGTATTGAGTCTGAATTTGATTTGTTCATAGCTCAATGACCCACGACCTGTGCAGAACTGAATGGTTTGATGACCCAACACTTCTTTTCTTATTCCTATTTCATAAGGAGATGGATTTCTCGTCTCCAGGCTGGAAATCAGTCGGGCTCATAAGACATGCTGGAAAAACGAGCTCAAAGAGAAGGATAATAATATGGATTTTATCTGACTTGCACACGTTTCTGTTGAATTTTGGGTAAAAACTGTGTTTTGTTGCTGGAAAAAATTGTGATCCATCCGATTTTTCGTTGAAAGCTGAACTTTCTCATGTGCTAAAAATAAATTTTCCTTTTGTTCCCTTGTAAACAATAAAAAAGCACTTAATTTTTTCAAGTTATATAATAATTTGTCCCCCTCCATATTATATCCCTATATTTGTTGTTCTTTAGATTTTTTTTAATTTAATTTAATTGATTACGTTTTACAACATTTTTCACAATATATTTTATTTTCCAGATTTATATAAAAGCGGCGATTTTAATTTCCTGTAATGAAAATATCCGGAGACAAAGAAGAAAAAGAACCAATCAAACGTCTGGATAGATTGTCATATCAGCCAATCAGAGCGAGGCACCGCTCCTGCTGGCAGCCAATCAGCGGGCGTGGGTTTAGTTTTGAAAACGATACCGCGTTTCTCGACGTGCTCTTGTTTTTGGTCCTCGTTTGAAGTTTCCGTCGAGCTGCTTTTAGTTACTCCTCCGGTGAGTTTTTGCTTCTAAGTGTTATTTTGTGACGCGAGAGGAAGGAAGTTATACGTTTACACCATTTTTTAGCCGCCGTTTGCTTCTATAGACGTTTGGTTTTGTTAGCTTTTCGGTTGAGTCGTGAAACATTTCCTCCTAATTTGCTACGTGACTTTGTTGAGGAAGAATATTTATATTCTAGTTAGTCTTTCTATGTGATCGTAATATCGGCTAATTTAACATAACCCCCTCAAAATTACGTTATTCTGTGATTAAGTCGATTGGAACCCTAAAAATAGCCTCCTATCGATACATTGTTTACGCAGCTGCTGCAAAAAGGAAATTAGTTCCAGTCAAATGTAGTTTATCGATATGCTTTTGTACTGTTTAGAGTGCAAACATGCGTCGTCCAGAATAGGTTTGCACAATAGTTTAGGACACGGATTGAAATACACAATAAGCTGTCCAGGTCCTCTGATTTCCTCATCTGGAGGAAATCCCATGATCTGAACTCTTTGGCCTTCATGCCTGAAAAGACGCTAAAGTATAAAATAATGTGAACTTCATGAAGTCCACGTGGATGAAACCCTCTCTGATGTTGTGGAGATTTAAAGGGGATCTGGTGAGATGGAGGCAGAGGAGCCCTTGATGGGATCAGCCTGAACATGTCTCTGAAGGAATGATCTGCTTTGCTTCGTAAGATGATTGATGGTGTTTTAATCTTCACGAATGTTCCAGGTGTCTGAACATGGAGTCTCGGTTTGCTCACCTGCGCCAGCGGGACACCAGCGTGTCCATGCTGAGAACCAAAATGTCCCGCAGACGGTCTCAGTCCCAGAAGGAAAACCGTGAGCGGACTGTGAACACCCGCCGGCAGCTCCGAGAGCTGGACCAGATCCCGGAGACAAAACCTGCTCCAAGTATGCCTTCTTATTTAGAACCACTCAGCTGATTGTTCTAGGTTTTTTCTTCCTCTGAAACTCTTTGAAATCAGTCATTTGTGTTGGTCTTTTAACCTGTCGTGCTCTCCTTTATTTACAGGTAAAGGAGAAGACAGGATGAAGCAGCTGGAATGCTGGAAAGAGAGAAAAGCCCTTGAGAAAGAGAAGGCGAAGAGGGAAAAGGAGGGTAAAGGTGTGTTTAAGACGGGCCTGTACCATCCGAAGGACACCCTGGAGGCCGCCCCGCTGCCCGACGTCCCAGGGGCTTCGGCCAGAGCCAAGGGGGTGAGGATCTGAGGATCTCGGTTCGCTGCTCCTCCAGGTTCTGTTGGGGTTCAGCGTCCAGTGACCACGGTGTGTTTCTTCATCTCTTTCAGAAGAAGGTGGATTTGAGCCAGAGCACCCGAGTCACTCGCTCCACGAGGCAGCAGGTAGTGCAGACGTTCAGCCTTGTCCTCATATTAACCTCCTTGAAAGTCAAAGGTCAAACTTATGTTCTTTATCCTCGCTGTGAAGCCTCTGAAGATGGAGGATCCAAACATCACAAGGGGAGGTACGTCTGATTGCTTCCTTTAGTTTTTATATCATGTGATTTGAGTTGCAGATGGTTGTGTTCTAAGTATGACTCTCCGCCCTCGTTTCAGCACAACAAATAGAAAAGGTCTCCAGAACCCGGATAGCGCCCGTTAAACCTGCAGCAGCCAAGACCAACTCGAGTGGAGGTGAGCGAAAGCAGGGAGACCCCGTCGGTGGAGTGAGTGTCCAGATCCAGGCCTGTCTGTGACTCTGTCTGTGTTGTGGATCCAGCTGCTCCAGCCTTGTCGACCCGCTCGGCCAAGCGGCCTCCAGCCAGAGCAGCTCCTCCTGAGAAGACCAAGCCGGCGATCCCGGCTGCAGGTACGCACAGAGCGCAGGCTGTGGGAGAATGGCTGAAAGCAGCAGAGAGACGTGTGGAAAGACGGCTAAACATGTCCTCTTCAGGTGGAAGAGTCACCAGAAGCAGAGCCACCGGCGGTCCTGTGGCTCCTTCTGCTGGCAGAGGAAAGAGCAAAGGTACAGAAGGGAAATGTTTACTGGAACATCTGGCAGAGATTGAAGAACTTTCAGTTCCCTTTATTTCTCTCTCTGTTTTCTTTGAATCGCTTCCAGAAACGGTCCAGCCTGCTGTCGTCAAGGTGAGCAGCAAACCCTCCACCTTTTTCAATAACAGTTTTAAAGTTGATTTTGATTCTAAATATTCCTTGACCTTGATAAACTTGGGGCACATGACCTCTGACCCCTGCCCCGGCTCTCCCTCCACCACTGACTGTTGTGTTTTCGTTGTGCAGGATGCAGCGCAGGTGGAGGCTGTGCTCTCCGAGGTGGAGGAGGTTCCTCCTCCTCCTGCTGCCGACCAGACCGCCGGTCCTCAGGAGGAAGACATGGCGGTGGACCCGGCCCCTCCTGCTGACCCCGCGCAGCCCTCTCTCTCTTCGTTCGCCCCAGCGGGCTTCGTCTTCCAGGCTCCGGTCGGACTGGCGGCGTTTAAGTTTGAGCCTATGACCCCTCGATCAGCGGACGCCTTCCTGACACCGAGGTCAGTTCTGCATCCCTCTGATTGGCTCGCTGCTGGAAGAACTTGAACCTTTACAGAGAGTTTGATCCCGTCCTGCTGTCCAGCCCCAGCTTCGTCCTGCCTCCAGCTCCCGTCTTCACCGACGTCCCTCAGGCTGAACCGTCTCCTCCGGCTCCCTGCAGCTCTCAGGAGTCGGAGCACGACGTGCCGTACTTCAGGTATCCTCTCTTTCGTTTATTTCGTCCTCTTGAGTCGCCAGACGATTGAATCTGTTCTTCTCTTCAGGTCAGAAATCGCCAGAGAAACGGAGAGACTGACGGCTTTAAGTCTCCTCTGGGAGTCGAAGGTGGAGGACGAGTCCATCCCGGAGGACAGTGAGTGTGTCTCCCGTTCTGAAGTCTCTCTGGCCTCCGATCGGCCTCAGACTCCACCGTCCCTCCCGCTGCCTCTCCGTTCCAGTGAGGGACGGCATGCGCACGGCGGTGGGCCAGGCCCGGCTGCTGATGAAGGAGCGCTTCGGCCAGTTCGCCGGCCTGGTGGACGACTGCGAGCTGGGCCGGGGGGACAGGGTGACCACCTGCAGCGACCTGCAGGGCTTCTGGGACATGGTCCACTACCAGGTGGAGGACGTCGGCAGGAAGTTCGACGCTCTGAAGGAGGCGGAGGGCCGAGGCTGGGCGGAGGAGCATCGACCTCCACCGCGGCAGAGGAAGGCAGTGAAGGTGAGGAGCTCTTCAACAGCATCGCAGTTATAAAGTTTTACTGATGAAATTCCTTGCGAGAGGAAATGAGTCTAGACTTTATCTCGTGTTTCTCGTCCCGATGACAGAAACCATCAGCAGCACCCGCCAAACCCGCTGCAGGCCGAGCGGCGGCAGCGAAGTCCCGCCTAGCGGCCGTGAAGGCTGCCATGAAAGCCCGGCAGCAGGCGGCCGAGGCGGAACCTGCTGGAAAGACCGAAGACGAGCCTGAGCCGAGTCCCGAGGAGGCTCGGCCCGGTCCAGAGGTCCCGGCGCAGGACGGAGGATTCTTCAAACTGGAGAGTCCCGCCAAACCGCCAGGTGAAGGAATCCCAGCCAGACGAGACCTCGATGCTGGTTTTGACGTCTGAGTCGGTTCAGTTCTGTGGTTTTCTGTAGGACTGAGTCCGACCCCGCCCGTGTCCCTGCAGGTCCTCTCAGGAGGTCCAGCCGTCTGAGCGCCGCCGTTCTGCCTCAGCAGTCCCCCTGCTCCACTCCGTCGCCGAGAAGAGTCACCCGCCGCTCTCTGGCTCTGGCCCGGACCCCGGCCCGGACCCCGGCCCGCGTCGATGCTCAGACCCCTGCACAGCTCCCCCTGGTCCTCCAGCAGACCCCGGGCCCGGAGTCCCAGGTGGACGCCCCTCAGGGCGAGGCTGGACCCGGGTCTCTCTGCTTCTCGCCGGTCAGCGAGGCGCTGTCAGACGACGCCCAGCCGGAGGGAGGCTCTGCAGGACCGGAGACCGTCGCCGCTCCAGGACTGAGCACGCCCAAACCCGCGCTGCCCACCATCACGGTGGTGGAAGCTGCTGACGGTCGCCTCCGTCAGTCCCCCCTCCCGGCAGCAGAGAACGCCTGGTCCCGCCCCCCCCAGTGGAACTCCCACCCAGCCTCCACCCGACTCCCCGGCTGTGAGCGCCCAGCGTTCCCCGGCCCCCACTCCAGACGTGAGACGCTTCTCTGCTGCCAGGATCTTTGCATCGTGACGCTCCGACTTCCTCTAATTAACATTTATTTGTTTGTTTGAATCTTCAGGAGCTTCCCGGGCTGGACTTCGAGCGTTACCTCCAGCCGTCTCTCAGAGGCAGCCTGTCGCCACGAGCGATGGACAGCCCAGAGATGTGGTCGCCCACGGCAACGGACATCTCGATGGAGAGTCCCCGAGGTCAACGAGAGGAGCCGACCCCTCAGGAGACTCCAGGTAACAAGACTCTGCTCTCCATCACCTCAGCCTTCATCCTGTGATAACTGCTTTATTGAAAACGGTCTGCAGGTTTATCCTGAACTGGATCTGCCTCTAAACTCTCTCTTCCCCGTCTCCTCAGAGCCGTCTTCACTGTCCAGTCTCCAGCCACCACAGGTTTGTCCTCTGCTTCTCAAATATGGACAAACTCAACACTTTATGCCTTGATTTCCTTGTTTCTTCATTCCCTTGTCTTTATTTCCTCCAGGTTCAGACGGCGGAGGCTGCGATGCTTCTTTTCACCCCAGACATGAGCGACAGGATCCGTCAGTCCGTCTGTCCCAGCGACCTGATGGTTTTCACGCCTCCCATCTAGAACTTGTTTATTTGAAAATGTTTACCCACAAAAACTGTTCTTATTCAATAATAAAAAAAAATATTTTACCCCTGAAATGGCCAGTAGTTGTTCTTAGTAAGGAATTAGAAGTTGTAATAAATGATTGTGTTGCTATAAGTCATTCATCCTTTGAAGTATGGAAATGCAGTAGAAAGAGAAGAAATGAGTATTTTACAGTGAAAGCCAGTGAGCGCCATCTAGTGGCAGAGGAGCAAAGTTTGTCCACTGAGAATCAAACTAAAGAATCCTGGAAGCGCCATCGTATTAGGAGTTTATAACACGGTGAATGAATCAGTTTGATGTGAACATGGAAGGCAGGAAGTGTGAACGCACCCTGAAGACGGAGAAACGGGACGAACGGACGCTTGTGTTGAACCCGACACTTCTTTATTCAAGCTGCAAAGATAAACGTGCCTGCTGTGGTTGAAGATGTGGATCACACTGGATTGTACAGGGATGCGTAATAAAGTTGTACAGTGTGTGCTGATGAACACGTTGACTGAACCCGGTTCATTCTCCGTCCTGTGACCGGAGCAGCCTCTCCTCTTCCAGGCTCGCCATCAGTAGCCGGTGTCGTTCAAACGCCGGGAACAAACAGCTGTTAAAGAACTGATGGACTGATCGGATCCTGGCCTCCGTTCGGCTGCTCTCTCTGTCCTTTGCTTCAGTGCCTTCGCAGGAGGAGTCCTCCGTCTGTGACCCACGACAAAAAATACCAAAATCAGACATTTGCTCGAAGCTGCCTTGTGAGTTAAAAGGTTCGTCATCAGAACATGAGAAAAGGCCTGACCTGCGGACACTTCACCTCCGCACAGGCCAGGAGAACCTCAAAGACCTCCAGGAAGCTCATCTAAACCGAAACCAAAGCTGAGATCATGAATATCTGAGAGGGGAAAGGACCAGACGCTTTTATTTTGGCGTGGAGACAGCAGTCTGACCTCCAGGTCCAGACAGGAGGACGGCTCGGCGGCGTCGCGGCTCTCTG
The DNA here is from genome assembly GCF_902148845.1 of Salarias fasciatus. NCBI lineage: Eukaryota > Metazoa > Chordata > Actinopteri > Blenniiformes > Blenniidae > Salarias > Salarias fasciatus. The sequence goes on along the minus strand of NC_043752.1, from coordinate 18,448,702 downwards.
CAGTCATAAACTCCACCAGTCTCGCTGTGGTCAACCGGTCGTCCAGCAGGTGGAGATCCTGGCCACAAACAATGGTTCTGGTCTCTGAATATGCCTTAAGTCAGGGGTCCAGCAGGGGAAGCGGCGTTCGGAGGAGAGTTTCCAGCACCTTGAACATCCAGAGCAGCTGCCTGCAGGTCACGGTCCGCTGGTCCCTGCAGTGAGCCTGATAAACCTCCCAGCTCTCCTCCACATGCTGCAGAGCCGCCGCCGCAAAGCCCGGCTGCTGGAACAGAAACCCTGAACAACATGGCCGCCGCTGAGTTACCGGTACTACTGCAACAAGAACTAAACCTGAACGTAAATGTTCTGAAAACAGAGACCAGCATTCACATTCAGCACTGAATCTTTTATTTCTGCCTTGTCTGGCGTCTTCGTCCTAATCAAAGTCAAACCTATGACACCTTTCTTCAGTACCTTTGACATTCTTAGCATTCGGGAGGATATTCTCTGTCAGCAGTTTGGACAAGCAGGCAGCCAGAACGTGTTTCTGTGACCTGTGAGATGAAGAAATCCCCGACTCAAGGAAGAACTTTCATTGTTGTGTTTTGAATTTTTTAAGTTTTCTTCCTCACGGGATGTCGTTCTTGTAGATGCGGTAGGCCACAGTCACCAGACAGTTCAGCAGATCGCGAAGAAGCATGGCGGTGAAAGGAGAGTGAGCGTCTCCTGAACTGGAATCTCCTGAAACGCACAGGATTCTCATTCCAGTCAAACGCACTGAGGCCTGGAAGACGAACCGGCGGACTCGGAGAGCGTCGGGACGACTCACCGTGGACGAAACGGTCGATCTGTGTGAGGGTGAAGCCGTGACGGTGAACGCCGCAGTCCTTGAGCAGGCGCCACAGCTGCATGCGGGTCAGCAGGGAGGAGCTGTCGGGGCGGCGGGCACAGCCCAGGCTGCTGTAGAAGCTGTAGATGGACCGGAGCTCCGTGTTTTGCCTCAGCACCACAAACTCCACCTGGCAGGCGTGACGGTGGTTACGGTCCAGTCCGCAGAAGCTGACGGTGGCGTCCTCCCTACCTGTCTGCGTTCAGCGTCTCGGATTTTCTCGGGGAACCCGTCCAGGAGGCGTTCCACGTTCAGAGCCATGTCTTGACCGAGAGTCTCTGAGTCACGACCCGACGGAAGAGCAGCATCTGCAACGACACACAATTCACGCTGGAGCATTTCTGCCCGTCTCCGTGGAGAGTTTGAACGTTTCCAGGCATCGTGTACCGAGAGGAGCGTCGTCTCTCATCTGCTGCTCGCTGGGCGCCATCATCCTGTCATCCAGGAACTCTCCTTCAAACACTCGCCCATCCCTGAAGGTGAATTTCCCCTTTGAGCCACAAAGAAGGCAGATTTTTAGAAGCGATCATGTCGAATATGCTTCATCAAAATGCGGTGAGCTTTGTGCGAACCTGTCCGTGCTTCTTATTGCTCTTCCACTGGCCTTCATACTTGGCTCCGCCGGCATACAGGAAGGTTCCCTCTCCGTGCCTCCGACCGTCCAGGAATCCCCCCCTGTACTGATTACTCTGAGAGTAGCGGGATCCATCCGCTCTGCCCAGCATCCACACGTGAGTGCCTTGGCCGTGCTGACAGAGGAATCCCTCAGGTGAGCAGTGTTTTCACCTCACCAGGTTAAACCTGACTGTGTGAAGGGAGACTTCCATACCTGTACCCCACCCTGCCACTCCCCGACATAGCGCTGTCCCAGCTTCAGCCATTTCATCGTCCCCTCTCCATGCCTCAGGTTGTTCTTCCACTCACCACAGTAAGTATTACCTGAAGGGTAGCTTTTAAAACAATTAAATAATTGGAAACTTTGACAAAACCACATGAAACTCTCAAGATGTAGAGAAGGTACTCAGCAGATACCGTCGCTCTCCCCATCCCTCCCGGTTGTTGTTTATCCAGTCTCCTTTGTACCAAGAGCTCATTTCCTCGTTGTAATACACTGTGCCCTGCCACACAATTGGCCCCTTGAACAAATTAACACACACACAGTCTTTAATAACTTAGAGCTTCACCTGAAGAGAGCGTACCTGGCCATGTCTCCTCCCCATGCGCCACTGGCCTCGGTAAAGGGCGCCATTTCTGCCACATCTGTAGGACCCCATGCCGTTTCTCATCCCATTGCAGACTTCCCCCTCATAGCAGCTGCCGTCTGGCCAGGTGTATTTCCCTTTGCCCATGGGCATGTTGGCCACAAATTCTCCCTGTTGGCAAAGAACCGACAAACAAGCCGAGTTCCATCTTGCATTTCAAGAGATTAATTATAATAAAGTTAAGTTCATAATGTATCATTACTTCATATTTCAGTCCAGACGCATGTGTGAAGACTCCAGCTCCGTTCATCAGTCCTCTGGAAAACACACCCTGACCACAAACAACACACACAGGCTAAAGCGATCACTTTCAACACCCATGCATTAGAAATGTAGACGTTTCTGACATTCCACAATACTTTTTATTTCTTCATGGTAATTGTTTATGCAGCAGAACCACATATCAAGAGGCGGCAATTTACAAGAGTGTCCTGTTATATTATTTCAACACCATTTTAGTTACTGATTCATCCAGCAGCACTAAAGTGATTTATCCTCTGGTAATATTTGGACAGAGGAGGAAAGAGAACTGTAAATGTATACTCTGATAGGCTACAGTCACTCAATTAAAAGTAAAGTAGTGTTTTTCACAGTTCTTCAACCCAGAGCTACTCTTGGAATTATTTACTATTTAACCAGATCTAGAACATCATCAGTCACAGTTAGATCAATGTTAGATCAATTCACCTGTGCAAAGTATTTATGTTCAGAGCACAAGTCTAAGACAACCCAAAATTAATATTACAGTAAACAAATTTAGATATAAACCATGATTTTTCAGAACACATTCACCGACTATGAAAGTATATTAAAATGTTTCACTACTACTTCTATTAATAAAAAATATCAAATAATAATAATAATTAGGCTAATATCCATATTATTATAAAAACATATTCAGTAGAATATGAAGCATCCAGAGCCCTGAGGTCCTCAGAATTTTTATGCTTCCCTACATTTCGCTGTCTGTGATGTGATGATAATAAATGGGATTATTATTCAGATTGAACCTTGAACTCGTGAGCTCCTTCAAATCGCGCCAGTCCTTCTCCGTCCTGCTGCCATCCGCTCCATTCCCCCTCAACCCTGTCAGCGACACGCCAGCATGTCAGCATCCGCTGACAGCTTCTTCTAGATAAACTCGTGAAGTTTGTGACTGCTGAGGATGTGAAATCACCTTTGAACGGCCAGTTTTAAAAGAGCGATGTTGTCGTTTCCGGTCGGCTCGCGCTCAGAGTCGCTCTGAAGGTTAGCTTCCTCCATAGCGGCTCCGTCTACTTCTAAAGTCTGAAAGCAACTCGGCGGGTTCCTGCTGTCTTTCTTATTTTATCTACAACAATTTTTTATAATCGCTTCTATAACATTTTACGATCTGCAGCCAGACGCATCTCCATAGCAACGAGATGGACACATGTACGGAAGCCTCGCTGAGCCAAAAAGGCAAAACACAACAAATATACGGAAACACTTTTAAGGCAGGTTTTTTTATATTTATCTGTAAAATAACCTTGAAATGAAATCAAACAAAACGTATAAGACTGAATCAAACTTTTATTATACATTAAAACAAAATAAGAAGCACAATTCTAATAAAATCAAAGTATTTCTCAATTAAAAAAAAAAGAGTTCTTGTTTTTATGCCCACTCAAAATGACAGTAATGCTTCACTCTAATGAACTGGACAGAGGGGAAATCTGTGAGTGCATCCATCTCTGCCGGCGGCTCAGTCCTGTGAGATGACGTCCAGGTTGGCCAGGTGCCTCATGGTGGGCCGGCCGTGAGGACAGTTCCACGGATGCTCGATCTCCCCCATGTGCACCACCAGCTTCTTCATCTCCCCGACGCTCAGAGCCGTCCCGATCATCACCTGGAGACAGAATGAATCAAATTGCGTCATAAATGAAACTCAAAATGTCTATTGAAGCTGATATGCACAAAGTTATTGAAAAAGAACTGTCAAAGTGTGAGAAGACAGCTGTAGAAAAGCTAAATATGACTACAGCAATGTAAAACACATAGGATTCCTGGCAGACTATCGGTCAAACTGTTACCAATATTCGCAGCGAGTCTCGGAAATAAACTCACAGACTTGCGACAGGCTCGGGAGGCGAACATCTGCCGGACTCTGGATGGGCGGCACATGACCCCCGGACTGTCGCTCAGCATGAAGATCAGCTCCTCGATGTCGGCCGGGCCGAACGTCCAGTTTTTACTGGTGGGCAGCGACACCAGTCGGACTCTCTCCATGACCTGAGCTGCAGACAACGTGGGAGATGCTCATTCTGGACCCGAAGGTTCTGTTTCTGCTGCTTGTATTCAGGGTTGAGCAAGGAATATATACTGACTGACAACATGAATAAGGAATACTCTACATTTTACAGATCATCAGGGTGTAAAACGTCACATTTCTGTGATTTTAGTCAACTTTTTTTTCCAGATTTCTGTCTTTATGAGGCCAGAAAATTGAAAAGGTTGAAGGAGCAAACTGTTCGTACCATCCTCATCAATCAGGAACTCGAAGCCGTTCTTCCTGAAGATCTCGATGTTCTCTATGAGGACGTTCTCGCTGACCGCCGTGAGGCCAAGCTTCTGTGGGCTACAGAGAGAAGACGCAGGTGAAGGGGTGAGGAGAGGAAGGGATGGAAAGCCGTGTGTTGGTGTGGATTCTCACGCGATGAGCTTCTGTCCCTGGATGGCCGTGTGCTGCTGCAGCATCTCGAAGTTGTACTTCTCGTCTGAGGCGTGCTGGTCGATCATGAAGATGTCCGAGTTGAGCTTGGTGATGATGAATCCCAGGTTAAACTGACCGATGATCTCCATCTCTTTGAACATGTCCTTACTGCGGGGAGACAGGAAAGCCGCGTGACTCTAGCGCTCTGCGGCTCAGCAATTCAGACGTTCAGGCGAAGTCCTACCTGATCTCCTTCTTCAGCTCCTCCTCTGCGCTCTGGTTTTCTCCCGGGTCGATCTTGGCCCTGAAGCGCCGGTACCTGAGCGCCGCGCCGCCGCTCTGCTTCTGACGGTCGTGCAGCCTCTTCACTCTGGCAGCCAGCGCCGGTAAAGAGAAGCGCAGCGGCACCGTCCTCCTCTGCAGACGGACGGGGGCGTCCAGCTCCTGGAGACGGGCGGACCGGAGCTGTGGATCCTCCGTCCGGGCCCGCTTCGCCTCCGGGCTCGCCGGGTCTCCATCAGCGATGCACGCTTCAGTCTGCGACTCCTCACTGCTGCCGGCTGTTTCTGGTTCATGTTTCCTATCAGAGAGATCAGGCGCCGCTTCAGGAGGGTCGGAACAGCCAGGATCAGCTTCTGCTTCCGTTAATTCACAAGCGGACACGACGCTTTCTCTCTCAGAATCTGCGTCGCCGCCGGACCGGCTTCCATATCTGAACCCGTCCAGCAGCGACCTGCCCGCCGTGGGGCGGCCGGCTTCAGCTGTAGGAGGTTTGATTGGAGATTTGACACTTGGAGAAAGCCTTCCAGGGCCTTGAAAAAAAGACTGCAGGGTTTTCTGAGTCGGGCCGCCGATGGAGGCCTTTTCCCCGCTCGATCTGGAGCCGTGATGATTTGAAAAGGCGGCTTTCAGGCCGGCCAGGTTCAGGGACGTCTTGGGGCTGAGGATCGCCGCTGGGACGGTTTCAGCGGATTCGTCCCTGCTTCCATTGGACGAGACGCCTTGATGGAGATCCCCACTGCTGCTGGGCGACGGCGTGTAATTCATGCTGAGCTTGTTGACTCCAGCTTCGTACATCGCGACGAGGGAAGACTTCAGAATGGTGAGCAGGAGTTTCTCCTCCTGGAGGAAAATCTGGCGCTTATCTGGCGTCACGTTCACATCCACGCACTCTGCGAAGACGACGCGAAACACACACAGAGCCTCAGATCATCAAGTGGGAGTCAGAAATAACTAAAAACCTTTTATTTATGGACATTTTCTCACCTGAGGCAACCGCTATGTTCAAGGCAACGAACGGATACTGATGTCTGTTGTACATGTGATACACTTCGTTCACCAGTTTGATCACCTGCAGCGGGAGAAAACAGAAAAAGCATTCCTCATGCAGAACGACACAGTTCAAAGTTTGGAAGTTCATACAGAGAAGAAATCGAGGAAGAGCAAAGAAACAGAAAAGAAAGAAAGAATGCAGTAAAAAAGCTCTAAGAGATGATTAAACCTGAGAGGAGGACAAGGATAAAGATTTTTATCAAATGAATGCCGTGTCCCGTTCTACCTTCAGCGGGTCACACGGCCGGTTGTTGATGAAGAAGAACTGCCGGTCCGTGGCGCTCCTCCCAACGCCGTGCTCACCGTGTGACACGAACCCGGAGATCCTGCCAAAATGACTTCTTTTAGTCATCTCCAACAAAAACAACAAAACCACAGAGGACTTCCATGGCTCACGTGAAAAGCTGCTGGGGCAAATCTGTGTCTCTGAGGCCGTATTCCTCAAGAACATTTTCTGTAGGAGACACTTGGTGGAATGGTAGAAGACTCTGTAGCTGCACAACAAAAAACAAAGATGATAAAGGAAATAAAAATGATGAAATAACAGGACAAATTTATATTTTATAATCTGTAGAGCCAGAAATGTTACGTAACGGTTTGAAGTGAAAGAGGGTTTGACCCCATGTGTGACGAACGTGTCTGAACCTGTTTTGGTCCGAATATGGCTCCGATGTTGTCCCTCATGCTCTGACTGCCGCTGGTGCTCAGGACCGTGCTGCGCTTCCCCTGGCCGTTCTGGTTGGAGCAGGTGATTCGCACGCCGGTGGAGATGACGCAGTAGGACTGCAGGACGTGGATCATTTTGGCGAACTCCTGAAAAAACACGCAACAAGTGTGCCTTTGACATGCAAGGACAGGCGACGGCGGCCGTTTAACGGGCGATCGGAGGTAACTCTGGAGCAGAAAGGGGGGCGATGTGGGACCTTCTTGATGTTGCGCTGGAACTCCTTGTGTCGAACAGGCAGCGTGTAGAAGAGCTGCTGCAGGCTGACCGTGGTGCCCTGCTGCCGGGGATGAGGACACCGCTGCACCAGGTGGCCCTTCTGGTCAAACAGCAGCCTGGTGCCCACCTGGCTGGACTCGTGGCAGGTGATCACGCTCAGGTTACTGCGGCAGGAAAATCAAAGATCATTATTTTAAAGGTGGAAACGAGCGGATTCCGTGTGAGCGGCAGCTGAAACGTTTTACCTCAGAGCACACAGAGAACTGAGCGCTTCACCTCTGAAGCCAAACGTCTCCACGTGAATGAGGTCTGAGAAGTCCCTCAGCTTCGACGTGTGATGCTTCAGTGCTGAGGAAGAAACAGAACCGGGTCTCCTTAACCACAGAGAACACACACAACACGACTGATTATAGGAGAAAATACACTAAAGACACCGACTCAGTCCCTCGAAGTTCGCTTCCTCGACACCTCTGCCATTGTCTGACACTTCCACAAGTTCAGTGCCAGAGTCTTTCAGTCTCACATCTGCAAGATCAAAAAATAATAAAATCCACAGTTGAAAAAAAGCAGAAAGCAGCCTCCTTCGTCATTTCATAAAAACAGATATATGCGTCTCCTCACCCACACTGGTGGCTCCAGCGTCAATACTGTTCTCCACCAGCTCCTTCACCGCAGTGGCCAGAGTCAGCACCACCTGGCCCGAGCAGATCTGATGCACTGAGTGCTTGTCAATCGCCTTGATGGCTCCAGCAGGTTCAGAACTGCAAAGACACATCTCAGCGATGCTACACATATACAATTCAAGGTAGGAAATCAGACAGGCAGTCACTAGTTTCAACAACACCTTATCAAACTCAGCTTGCAGGGGATCACAGACAGGTTGTCATAAACATATAATATTCATTTCTTCTGCGCAACAATAACATCGTATCTGGTATATTACCAATCACTAATAACATTATCATGTAAGAATGTAAATAAAGCCATGGTTATTATCTTGATACTGTTTTTCGTTCTTATTATTTATTGTTTGTGTTCTTTTCTTTGCTACTCTTTTTTTAGTCAGCTGGTCCTGGATCCAGCACCCTGCAATCCTGCAAAGGATTCGGATGAGTGGACAGAAAACTGGGTGGGTTTGTATGTTCTCCCTGTTGCTCTGGACTAGAATTTGCACGTGCTTTTACCATGCACTATTAATAATAGTATATTGGGAGATCAACACTGTGTTGAGATGAATGAGTAGTTGCCATTCATGTTTGAGTTAAACCATCTGATCAGTCTGAAAGAGACTTTCTGAATCAGTCTGGCTTTGCAGCTAAACACAGATTTCACACTAAAACCAGCAGCAGCGCAGTGAAAGAGAAGGTTGGAGCTTACCAGGCGTCAGACATCTCCAGTCTTCACTTCGACCCTCTGACAAACATTTAAAGCGAAGAAGAGCAGACTGACATCCTGCCGCTGTCAAGTCTTTTCGGTTTAAATCTTGTTGACACGAGATTTTCCTCTTCCAGCATCCCGTTGTAAACACACCAGCGTGAGAGAGTCCCGCGCGCACTGCGCGGGTTGTTCACGAGCGTCACTACTGCGCAAAGCGGCGCACTGTACACGGAAATATCACATTTTAAGTGTTTGAACAGAAAATATTTAATATATACGTAGGGAATAACAGCGCCACGATAACGTTCCATGAATTATATTACTGGATAGAATCTTTTGCAAAAGCGCTTACAATGAAATATGAAGTATTTCATCACCAACACACAGCCAACCTGTCGAGATATTAGGACATGTGTGCAAATGTCATGCTAAAAAAAAACGCAAAAACTTTTTATAAATTTACACTTCGTTCTTTCCTTCAATAAATTTGTGTTTCCTTCATCAATAACATAGTTTCGTCATTGTAGGTTAAATTTTTAATAGTGAATTTCTAATTTGTACAATTTATAAATCACTTACTTTTTGAATGTTTGTGTTGTGATGTTTTCAGAAAAAGTGTTTTAAAAAAATTGGGGTGTGTATAGTTTTTGTTCGATTTAAAATTCATGTACACAAATTCATAGTTCGGAAAATGTCTCCAGCTTTTAGAATATTTTTAAAAATGTAAAAACAAAAAAAGAAAAAGGGAGCAGGGGCGGTTATTTGTGTGCGTACATTGTCAGACGGTCCCTGACTGTTCAATCATGGCCGCCCGCTGGGTGGACGGAGGGAGAGCCCCTTCGCTCGGAGGTTTTCTTCTCTAACACTTCACCACCTCGCTTTTTGACCGACCGAGATTCGCCGAGCGGGTCGGGGCGGAGGCATGGGATAGCTGGCCCGGTGTGTTCGGATCGCTCGAGCCGGTGTCATGTTGAGGCTCCGCGGGGAGAGCGGGGCTCTGCGGGCGGAGGAATGTTCTGGCAGCTCGGAGGGGGCTCGCGGCTTCATCACCCTGGCCAGTTTAGCCAGCGAGGACGACGACGAGGTTCACTTCGACAGTAAGATCACTTTACCCGCTGCTGCTATTTTTAATGTCCCCGGCCGCGGTTAAACATTAACTCATACACCGGTTATACAATAAAGCGAGGCGGACCCTGCAGAAATCCTTTTTATTATTATCTGGATGTCACATCCTACCACGAGTCGCAATATAAAACACATTAAAAGTACTTTTTCTAAAAGTTTTAAACTCTGGGAACTCTTAAATCCACTTCTTCATTCAGTGTTTTAGTGTCCTGTGATTTTTAACCCCCCATTCAGACACACACAATCTCAAATAACCACAGAAGAAGTGAATAAACAGCGTGTGAAAACACCTCCTGTAGCTCCACCCTGCTGCCTGACTGTGAACCCTGCTCACACTGCTTCCTCCTGGGACACGTTCAGCCTGCAGACACACGGCAGCGCACAGTGCTCTGATGAAATGCAATGAAACTCAGCGAGTGAGGCCCGCCAGGAGCGTAGGAACGAGAAGTGAGAGTCTGAAGTGGATCCTTTGGCTCACAGGCGGTGGGAGCAGGATGTGCTCCACCCTCCTTATGATGGATGAATTTCAGCTGCTTCACAGATTCTTAACTCAGACCTCTAAACACACTGCCAGCTTGAAAGACTGGAGTCAAGATGAGCCCTGACCTTTAACCTTAACCTTTCCCGGAAACAATTACCCCAGATTTTTCAGGGTGAAATTGTTAAAAGTTCTGACAAATCCACTCATAAAATGATCCAACAGGAAGTCACAGTATGACCAGAAGTCTGGACCCCTCTTCCCTTCAAATACAAGCATGAATTTAGTTTACAGTTGAAGTAAAAAGTAGGGACAGACTGAAATGGGTTTTTTAGCGCTGATGCCCATACCAATTTTTTTCCATCACCCTCAGGCGTTGGCCGATTATGGACTGCCGATTTTCATGAGCTGATACTGTGGGACAATACTGCTTTTGCTTCCTCAATTTACATCAAAAAATGACACAATAACAAATACTACAGGTCTGAAGCTTAAAATAAACATTTATTAAACAGTAAAAAATCATAACAGATTTGTTCAACTTTGCGCAACATGCTTTAAAATGAACAGAAAGTGTTTGGTGCTTTTAAAAATTCAAATAATGTCTATGAAATCAATTAAAACAAATATTTAGGTATCATTAAAATGAAAAAGAAATCTGCGAATCCTCGCGCGTATCGGCCAATGCCGATACAAGTAAAAAAACTCAAATATCGGCCCGATATATCGGCCGGCTGATGTATCGGTCTATCCTTAGTTTTAATGTTCATGGTGTTATTGTTGTAATTCATGATTTTATTGCTGTAGTTATTGGTTGTAACGCTGTGGTTCATAGTTGTAATGCTGTAATTAGTGGTTTTAATGCTGCAGTCACAAGTTTGAAAGCTGCAGTTAGTGGTTTTAATGTATTTCATGTTACGTTAGTGTAATTACATGCATGTTACAGTGTAATTACATGCCTTTTAAGGTATGACATGCATGTGAAAGCGTAACTACGTGCGTTTTAAAGCGTAATTACATGTGCGTTACAGTGTAATAACAAGTATGTTACAGTGTAGTTGCATGCATGTTACAGCGTAATAACATGCGTGTTAGTGTAAATATATGCGCATTGCAATGTAATTGCATTTGTTTGAAATCATAATGATTACATGCGCATTACAGCGTAATTGCATGCGTTTTTAATTGTAAATACAATGCGTGTTACAGTGTAATGACATGCACGTTGCAAAGTAATTATATGCGTGTTACGGTTTAATTACATGCGCGTTACAGTGTAATTTTATGCGTGTTACAATGTAATTATGTTTTATAGTGTAATTACATGCATGTTACAGCATAATGACATGTTTTAGAGTGTAATTACATGTGCATTACAGTTTAATTACATGCATTTTTAAAGTGTGTGCGATACAGATACAACTAAAAAACTCAAATATCGACCCAATATATCGGCTGGCCGACGTATCAGTCAGTCCTTGGTAAAAAGTGACCACTGTCGTCTCAGTGAACCTCTCTCAGTGCAGCCCCGCTGGGTGGGGCAGAGGCTAATCAGGTCATCGCCCCTCTTCCTGTCCACTAGATCTTTCTCCTTCTTTCTAGTTCTTTCTCAAGCTTTCTTGCTTTCTCCCTCTCACTTTCCCTCTCGACCATCACATTGTGAAAAATACGATATTTTATTTGAAAGTGTAAAACCATCTTCTGCAGGTTTGCAATACATTTCATGTCTTATGGTGTTGTTGTTTTTTTTTTTGTTTTGTTTTGTTTTTTGTTCTTCATTTGTTTCCAAAATCAAAATAGATAAAACAGATTTTTCCTTTGTCATTTTAATTTAAAACATTTTCCAGTTTCTTTGGAGCTGTGGCTTTATTGGCAGGTTTCTCATCCGGTCCATTCATTGAAATGTGCATGATAGCCCTCAGCATAGACGTATGAGAGTGTAGATATATGAAATGACTTAAAAATCTCAAAATACTTTCAACCTAAACTACTTTTTGAGGAAAAGCTTAAAATAGTTGAGCTGAAATCCTCACGTCTGTGTGTGTAGATGGTTTGAAACGGTCAGGATGTGAGATGAAGTCAGATTGTTAATAATTCTTGAGTCAAGATGTCACCGCACACATCCTGCTGAATAATAGCAGAACAGAGACTAGGGGGAAGCGGAGCAGAGCCCTGTGGCTGCTGTGTGGTAGGTGGAGGGGCCTCGAGTCCGCTGGCCATGGCAGATAAGCGTTGCTGCGGCGCACGCCCCCCCCGATGCAAAAACAAGATGATTGCTTTCACATCGATAGTAAAAATTCTCGAATAGCTGTGACGGCATGACACCCGATCGGCAGGATTCACACACCTCACAATGGACCTAGGAGAGAAAAACATTGTTCAGATGATTGATAAATTTATTGAAGAAGGTAAGAAGAACGTGTTGTTTCATATTGATGATCTGTTCAGGCTCATCCGCTCACTTTTAACCTTTTTTATTGAACTTGTATCGAGGTGAGTCCCATTGAAATTACAGGATCTGTTTTTCATGAGAGCCCTGCGTTAAATGTTTAAAAAGGCTGAGGATGGATTTATAAATAAGATTGTTTTGTTGTGTAATATATATATAAGTCATATCATTTTAAATACTTATATTTTTTTCTCAACTTATTCTTTTCCTCCGTTTTTTTCTGATTTCAGCTTCAGATGCAGAAAATAACCACGAGGTGCTGGTGGCTGGCAGACACAGCTCGTCCATCCAGGACTTCACCTCCGTCATTCCCAACCACCTGCTGTTCGGCTCCCTGCTGGAGCACCTGTGCTTCCTGTACGAGAGCAACCCAGCTCGCTCGCGCACGCTCTTCAAAGGTATTTCATAGAAACATACGCGTTTGTGAGACATCCTTAAAGGTGTGGTTTTGCCGTGTTTAACTATTGTGTCGTTGTTTCCTCCTGCAGTCATTGGCCAGCGTCTGGCCGCCATGAACCTCCTGTCGCCGCTGGCCATCAGCGACGAGTTCAGCACCGTCAGGCTGCAGCACAACCGGGCGTTCACGGAGCTGCTCAGCGCCGCCAGCAGCTCCTTGTTTCCGCAGGTGAGAGCGGAGAGCAGCGCTGCACGTAACTGTCTGCTTCAGAGCCGAGTTTCCACAGTTTCCTGACTGATGCAGTTTATTTTCTGTCTTTTCTGCTGTGTTTCGTTTGTGTCTGTTCGCAGGGCCAGCAGCGATTAGGAGGCTCACACAGCCTGACCCTGAGGTAAATGAGTGGTCTTTAAAGGGAACTCTGAGGAATCCTTCTGGTCTCTGATGTGTTTGTGTTTTCGCTTCGCTGCAGACCGAAGGACGAACTCTTTCAGGCACAGACGTCACGATATCTCAGTGAATTTGAGGAAATTTGTAAACTTGGAAAAGGGGCATATGGGAATGTTTTTCAGGTAATAAACTGTTGTTTATGTTTATGCGCTTGTGAAGCAGATTTTTGTTCAGGACGGATGTGAATTGATCAATTTTCACACACCTTCTAGGTGCTGAACAAACTGGATGGACAGTATTACGCCATGAAGAAAATCCTGATCAAAAAAGTCTCGAAAGAAGACTGCATGAGGGTGAGTGATCCGCTGTCCGGAGGCCAGCAGGTCGCTGCCGGGCTCCGTGTATCAGGCGGTGAATCATGTTACTTTCTGTTTAGGTTCTCAGAGAGGTGAAGGTGTTGTCCAGCCTGCAGCACATCCACGTGGTGGGTTACCACACTGCGTGGATGGAGCACGTCCAGCCGGCCACCTGTGAGTGTTCAACACGTCTCCTGAAATGAGGGCGGCGGCGGTGAATGATCAAAACTGTGCTAACCCGTGTTCTCTGCAGATCCAGAGACGCTGCTTCCTGCTCTGGAGTCTGCCGGACAGCACGACAGGTGGGATTAATGCAGTGGGATTTAGAATAATCCCTCAACGTTTTCTGGACAGTGCTTAATTAGTCTGTTTCCTCCTGCATTTGCAGCTCTGATGAGAGCTTCGACAGCAATGGTTCCAGCTCCTCTATAGTTTTCCAAAGCCTCAGCCGAGCCAGACAAGAAGCTGCTGTCAGTGCCAGAGCTCCTCAGAGGGATTCGCCGCCGGTCACCGCCGTGGTCGCCGCCCAGCAGGGCCCGGTGGTCTGCCCCAAGACCATGCGCCGCATCCCGGAGAACTACGTCCCGTGCGTGTTCCTGGGGCAGCGAGGCCCCCCGGAGGCCTCCCGGTGTCCCGCCATGAGCCTGGACGCCTCCCTGCTGCTGGAGGAGGAGTCCTGCCGGAGCAGCGTGCCGCTGAACGACAACGAGCGTCCGCCGCGCGCGGAGAAACGCGCGGCGAAGCCCTCCAAGGAGGTGCAGTTTCACCTGATGCTCTACATCCAGATGCAGCTGTGCGAGCGCTCACTGAAGGACTGGATCTCCGAGAGGAACGCCAGGCCCCAGGAGTCTTCCACAGGTCAGCGTTCAGCGCAGAGCGCGTGACTCCAGCCCTCTGCTGAGTCGTTTTTATTGAAAGACTTGGTTTTGTTGCCAGGTCCTTACGGCCGTGTCGACGCTGAACACACTCTGAACCTGCTGAGATACATACTTGAAGGAGTGGACTACATCCACTCCCGGGGAATCATGCACAGAGACCTGAAGGTAAGACTCGATGAGCTCGTGATGCTGGTGTGAAATTACAAGTGCCTTGGCTCTGTTTACTGAAAAGTGTCCTGACAGCTGGATTTCAGGTCAACAAAGGAGATTTAATAATAAATAGTGAATATTTCAACGCAGTTTCACACAGAACAGTATAAAATCTAAAACTCCTCTTTATTTGTATCAAAATAAATGTTTTCTATATTCTCCCACTGATTGAAGACAAAGTCATGTAACTTCGTGGGCAGCACTTCTCTTAAATCGTCCTGCTTCCCCACATATTTCAGATAAATAACAGTCTTACAGATGTCCTTGAGCCTCTTTGGCTGCTGAGTGAGTCTGAGCAGTCGGTCCCTCTGCGGGGAGAAGCAGGGCTCGGTCAGCGCCGCCGGCAGCCGGCCCTGCTGGCTGCAGACGGCGAGCGGAGTCACCAGGCCGAGCAGCTTGACCAGCAGCGACTTCTTCTTCACGTTGGGCCGGTGGTTCAGGAACAGGAAGAGGCAGTTCTCTCCTGCTGCGCTCCGCCGGTTGATGTCGGCGCCGTGCCGCAGCAGCAGGTCCACCAGCGCCTCCGTGCCCGTGACGCACGCCATGTGCAGCGGACTCAGCCCGGCCCGGTTCAGGATGTCCGGGTCGGCTCCGCAGCCGAACAGGGCGGACACGAAGCGGAGGTGGTCCTCTGGGGGGTCGGGGGTGCGGAGGGCCACCGTCACCGCGGCGACGTGCAGAGGAGTGTCTCCAGAGTGCAGCGTCCTCTGGACAGGAAACAGTCGTGAACAGTCGGAACACACACGATCGAGGACCGCCCGCCGAGCGCCTCCCTCCAGACTCACCTGGTTGACCCGGGCTTCGTGTGAAATCAGGCTCTTCATGATGTCCTCGTGGCACATCGCGGCGGCGGTGTGCAGGGGCGTCATCCCGCTGCTGTCCACAGCGTGGACGTCGGCGCCGTAGCTGGTCAGGATGTGGACTGCAGGCAGAGCCCTGCGGCGCACCGACACGTGGAGCGCCGTCTGATGAGTGCTCCCCTCCACCTGCAGAGACAGACCGACAGGTTAAACGCATGATCCACAACCAAATCCACTCGCACCGCTGCCCTTTACACAACTCAAAGTTGAAACTCCGAGTTTCACAAAAAGAGGCGTGCAGTCGCCGGATAGACTCACCAGCTTGGCGTTCACGTCAGCCCCGTGCTGGCAGAGCAGCCGTAAGCATGCCTCGGCCTGCAGACACACGTCCATCACAGCTCTGTGGAATCTGGAATTCGGTTTGGGCCCTGCAGCGGGGGTGTTTGGCCAGCGAGTTACTAGCAAGTGGAGCGGGTTACGACCCAGCTGGTCCCTGCGACAGCGACGGCGAGACAAATGTCCTTTAGTGTCATTGATGAGCCGGTTATGGTCACATCTGGTTACGCCTCAAACAGGAAGTTACTCTGCTCCAGTCAAAACATGTAATGAGCTGTTTCATTACATAGTGGTGCCTTTTTTTGACGGATTGATTCGCCCAGCAGGCGTTGGTGTGTGCGACCAGGTGCGTGTTTGTCCAAACCTCAGCTCAGCATCTGCCCCAGCTGACAGGAGGCTCTGCATGCTCTGCAGTCTTCTGTGAGAAGCAGCCAGATGAAGAGGAAAAGTAGAAATGTTCTACAGGAAGACAAGTAGAGCGAGATGAACAGGAAGAGTGTGAAGCGCCACCGTTCTCATCATATCGCCACCGATTCATTCAACTTAAGAGGACTGAAGGATCAGCCAAAGTTTTGCGGCGTCATATTTGTGATCAGCAGTTATAGTAAAATACTCTGAGTAGTACGTTCAAGTTAGTTTCTGTTTGAGGAAGTTTCCAAGTTCTCCTTTCTCTCTCTCTCTCTTTTTAATGGTTGTGTTTACCTTACAAAAAACGCCTCGAGCCGTTCCGCCTTCTCCCTCAATGGGAGAGTTGCTCCCGTGCTTCTCAGCCAGGTCTCGAATGCGTCCCACGTCTTGGTCCATCACCGCCGTGTAGAAGTCTCTGCTGTCAGAGTCGGCCGCCACACGTCTCTCTCCGGAGCGTGGCGGCCGCTGCTCCTCCGCCGCGCCGCCGGCGTGTCGAGACATTGCCGCAGTCTGATTGTGCTTTTAGCGCCTCGGAAGCCCGGTGATGATCCGCATCTGGTTATTCTGGTTTGTGGATGCGCACGCATTTCTCAGAAGCACGAGCGGTGGTGAAGAGGGACAATCAGAGCTACTCCCGACTGCGGCTCGCGTCTGCTTGTGGTTGTTTTTGAAAGTTCTGAGTCTGATTTCGTCACGTGAGTTTGAGAGTTGTGCCTCCAGCTTTGACGCACAGCTGTCCTGTCACAGCTGATAACTTGTTGCTGCATGCGGGGCCTTTTCTGGGGACCGGCCACGCCCACTCTGGTCTCTCACTGTTTGCTGAACAATTTTGTGCCACTTCTCTGTTTTTTTTGACAGAGGAGGAAGTATATTTATTGTCACCAAATTTCTTATAGAAGCTTAATTACCTTCAATAAACCCTTTAAGGACGGAGGAATCTTCCTGATCTGGGCTGGCTACCATCTGCTCTCCTTTAGGGGAAAAAGATGAAACAATTCATGTTTTAGATGTAATGACTGCTCTGTTCCGGGACTCATTATCACACCGCTTGTTTCCTTCTGCAGCCCAGGAACATCTTCCTTCACGGTCAGGACCGCCATGTTCGCATCGGGGACTTCGGCTTAGCCTGCAAAGACATCATCCTGGACGGCCGGGCGGACGCCTCCTCTCCTGGCACAGGTAACACACTGCCTGGCCTCCTTTTTTTTCATAACATGTTGTGTCGGCTTGTGACCAGAAGATGGCGCCATCTGCTTCTGAGTTACCGGTACATGCGTGTTTTGCAGATTTGAACCATACTACTGGTGTTGGCACCTTCGTTTATGCAGCTCCAGAGCAGCTGAACGGCTCGCATTACGATTCAAAGGTAAAGATTTCATCGATCTGTACTATAGTTTTTATCACAGGTGATTTAATCGTTTGTAACTGGTTTGTCATTTATATCCGTTTAGTTTGCTGATGTGATATTTTAGCGCTTTGACTGAATTTGAATGTGACTGCGGTTGGCGTTGCTCTTCCAGTCAGACATGTACAGCGTCGGCGTGCTGGCCCTCGAGATGTTCCAGCCGTTCGGGACCGAGATGGAGCGGGTCCGCACCCTCGGGGATTTGAGGGAAGGGAAGATCCCGGACTCTTTCAGCGACAGATGGCCGGTTCTGACCAAGTACATCGGGAAGCTGACGAGCAAAGAGCCCAGCGATCGGCCCACGGCTGGCCAGCTGCTGCAGAGCGAACTCTTCTGCAGCAAAGACAGGGTATTCTGAGATCCATGGATTTCTTCTTGGTGGAATTTTGATTCCCGGTTCGATCCCAGGCTCGGGACACGTCTTGAAAGTTTTTGTCTACTGAATGAAGGTGCCTCCTGCATGCTTGTGCTGGCCGTAAAACTGAACTTTCTGCCCCTCCAGGTGATCCACGGTTTGCAGAAAAGAGTGGAGGAGCAGGAGGAGGAGATCATGCAGCTGAGGCAGCGGATCAGCCAGCTCCAGAGCTCCCAGTTCACAGTCAGTTTCCCCGAGCTGGACGACACCTGAGCCTTAAAAACCCTGACAGAACGTCAACTTGATGAACTTGAACTCACTCACTGCTTTATCTTGTTTTGCTGACTAGGTATGATTGGCAGAGAGGTGGGTGGATGTGTGCGAGTGAGTGAGAGAACATTTAAATGTCTTGTTATACTGAGTTGAAGGGTACATTTTCCTTCATGCAGCTGTTCAATAAAGTCTATTTATTGTGTTTTTATTGCCATTCTTAAGCAATGTGTGACTATTGTTCATTTGTTATTTCTGTTGATTGGCTGACCTTTGTACTGATGAAATCAATTTTGATTAGTTTATTCATCAATGGTATTATGGTTGATTGTTTTTTGATCACATGTGGAGTATCAGGGCACCAAATTTAGTCTTCTGATCACATCATACTACATATTTTAGTATGAATAATTTTCTACCCTTGTACATCTCAAGGAGTGTAACCTATAGGTGTGTAACTGTATTACGTATGGGCTTTAAACTAAGTTCATGCTGCTCGAGAAGGATGGGCCTAAATCAAGCCATGTAACTGGATTTAAGGCTTCTCGTGTTGGATAAGGGAGTGGGGCTGGGAAAGCCGAGCAATGGTTGAAGCAGTGATTGAATTTCCAGGTGTATTAGAATTGAATCAAAACGCCAGTCCAGTGCCAACTCCAGTCAAACTCTGCAACCCTAATTTTATGGGTTTTTTTCCCTATGAGGTGATATAATTTTGGATTATATCTGAGGTAGATAGAAAATGATTATAGAAATGTTCATTATTTTAATTTTATTCATATACTATTCAAAATAAAAATGCAGCAAATTGTAATTTATTCAGACTTATCGAGGGAACTGCAGCGCAGAATTTACAAACAAAATTAAAAAAATAAAAGGAAAAAAACTAATGTGGGCTGCACGTCTTGCAGAGGTCAGAGGTTTGTACACATGCGACGGATCTTTCCGAAACACGTTCCTCCCGGAGCCGCGAGCCAATCAGGAGGCGCGTTTCATTTCAGGTACCCGGATGTACCCGTGGGGCAATTAGCTACGTCATTGTTCACCGCCGGACACCCGCTGGAAATAAGGAATGGATTTACAACCGCTATTTACGCCTTCATAACAGATTCCAGGTGAGTGCCGCGTCGCCGGGGCGGTCGAGCGTCGCTTTAGGGAGGCGGCCGCGGTGTGCGGAGGGGTCCGGGCGGCCGGGATGAGCTGTAGTAGTCTTACACCGGTTCTGTGTGTCATGTCGGAGAGAGCGGCGCAGGGAGCACACACAAGCCGCCGGTGCCGAGCCCCTCCTTTCCCCCTCCGAGCCGGACGCCCCGTTACTCGGCCCCGCATGTTTCTACATCTATCCGATGTGAAAACGGACCCCCGAACAGTCACCGCGAGCCGCTGGGCCGCAGCTGCGCCCGCCGCCCCGCGCGGTGCCAGCCAAAGTCCACAGCGCCGAGCTAGCTCGCTCTGTAGCCATCCGCATTAGCCGCGGCGCCGCCGCACGTTAGCAAGTGTTCGCACTGTGACGTCCTCCGTTTCCATGGAGAACGAGGATTCCGTGACGGCTCGCGCGGCGCGTCTCGTCCCGGTTCCACCGGGCGCTCGGCTGGGGCCGACCGGCCGGCCTGCCTCTCCCCGGCCCGGCGCTTCCCCCGCGCCAGAGAGGACTCGCTTGCTGCGTGTTTGACGGAGGTTTTAGCGGCGCTGCGTGTTAAAGGCCTCGCCGCCTCCCGTTAGCCAATGCGAGGCGCCGTGCCTGAGCAGGTGGGAGGGAACAGCTGCTGCTTCCGACCTTTTCAAATCCCAGCTCTGGACTGTGACGAGCTTTTTCACGAGTTTATCGATTATCGCACACGTAAGTTGCTAACCGAGGATGTATAAATAACACACTTCTGTCCTCTCACCTTTGTTTTCTCTATGACCCAGAACCAACCTGAGCGGAGCAGCAGTTTATAAGTTCCCAAACACCAGAGGGCTGCTCAGACTTCCCCTTTATTCAAAGTGGGGCTGGAAACCTCACTGTTTACCGCAGCGTCTCATACATTACTCCTATTTCCTATTTTTTCCCGCTTTAACTGGCGTTTGTTTTGTTGTATTGTTAGTGTGATTTTAATGTAATTTTACGTACTTCTCGGCCTTTGTGAAACACTTAGTGTTGCCTTGTTTATGTACAGTTACACTCTTGTAGGTTGGATTCAAGTCAACCTAATTTCCCCTTGTCTGTTTAATATAAGTGTATTATCATGCAGTGGAACTTCTTGGCGGGTGTTGTGGTGTGTGTGTGTGTTTTTGATATTGTTTTGCATGTTTTACTTGCCAACAACATTTTTGAAATAGATTCTAACCATCCCGCCTTTCATTTGAGACAGTTGTATACGTGATTGTTCCAGTGTGAAAAGACTGAATCAGGATCATAATTTACTGCCTTTTTAACAGAGTTAAATCTTCAGTGATCAAAGATAAAGTGTGCAGGACTTTGGTTTCTGATGAAGAGGAATGAAGAACCTCCATAACCGATGTGCTTCTTTGTGTTTCTGCAGCTATGAACAATGACAATAGTTGACAAATCTTCAGAGAAGTCTGACCACGAGTCAGTCGGGTGTAACGGACCCTCCATCGCCAGTGGAGACGTGGGGATGGACAGCAGTTGTCCCAGCAGCTGGGCAGTGGGCCCCACCATGCCCAGCGACTCTCCGAGGCTGAGATCTCCGGCAGGCTGCCTGGGACCGACGCCTGGAGCTGCTGTCTATAACGGCACACCCTCCTCTGTGGAACGGCCCAAGGAGCAAGGTAACAGCCGGGCTTTTCTCAGCTGTTCAGTGGTTTGAAAGCAGAGCGGAGACTGAAGGATAGTGGCTGTTCAGACATATTGCATGATGTTTGGATCAAGTGTTGCCGTGTGTCTTCCCCTCCATTTGTCATTCCTACTCTACCCTGGAGGATTCCTCTAGTTATTAGTTTTTACCCCTACACGAATACTTTCATACAAATGCATCAGGAATACAAAAAGTTGTTGAGTAATGTACTTTTGTGAGCAAACTAAGAACTACAGTGACTAAAATGTGTCCACAGCACCAAGCTTCACTGACGAAATGTATTTCTTTCTTTCTAGTCTATTTTTGTGCATGAGTGTGACACAGCCGTTTTTGTGGGTGTTGTGGTGCTGCTTCCATTCTACTTTCATTCATTTTGTTATGTAACCTGACCAGTGTTGAAGCGAGAGCATGATCAATCACTTGAGCTGGTGTGACGCATTCGGTGTTTTCATTCGAGGACCAGCGGTCTAAATCTGTTTGTGCAGAAACACAACAGCAAACAGATTCCGTTATGTGTTTCTATATTGCTCAGAATTCGGAATCTCCTCACATCACTGTTAACAGACATTTATTAATGCACAGTTATCATCTGATATAGAAGCAATGTGTCGAATCCAAATGTGGTTTTGTGTGTCCAGGGATAAACAATGGGGATGGAATTGAGCTGCCTCAGAAGGTCCTCTTCCCTCCGGATCGGCTCAACCTGAAGTGGACCCAGGTTCATCGCATTGGTGCAGGCCTGCAGAACATGGGGAACACGTGTTTCCTCAACTCGGCCCTTCAGTGTCTCTCCTACACCCCCCCTCTGGTCAACTACATGCTGACGCGGGAGCACTCCAAAACATGTGGGTTTTATCCTACATTAATGCAGCAGATGACACACACTTCTCGATCGGTTCACTTCACAGCTTGGTCATTTGCCCCTCTGTCCGTGCCGCAGGTCACGAGCCGGGGTTCTGTATGATGTGCACCATGCAAAACCACATCGTTCAGGTTTACGCCAACTCTGGGAATGTCATCAAGCCGATCGGTGTACTCAATGAGCTCAAAAGTAAGTGGACATTTGTCAGGATGTAAAATGAAAGGTAGGAGGCGCTGTGCAGCTGTTTACCTTTTATTTTGGAGGGAACCGCTCCGGTGCATGTTTCTCTGTACCTGATGAAAAAGGTTTATATATATATCGCTGCAAAGCTCTGATATGAAACATTATTTTCCGCTCCTCTCGCAGGGATTGCAAAGCACTTCCGTTTTGGAAGCCAGGAGGACGCGCACGAGTTCCTGCGGTACACAGTGGATGCTATGCAAAAGTCCTGCTTGCCTGGAACCAAGTAAGACTCGGATCTTCTACATTCAGCATTAAACGCTGCGTGCAGTTTCCACTGGAAGCGCCAGCGGTTCAGGTTTAATGTACATCTGGCTGGCTAACGGCTCTCACGAGACTCCTCCAACTTGAAGCATCACCTCAATTTTCATCCAGTAGTTACAGGTGGCCTCTGATCTAATTGCTCTCCCTCTCCGTCTCTCCTGGAATAGCTGTAATAAGTTGTTAGCTGTCATTATAAACTCTCATGAAGTGGCTTTCTCTTTCCACTGGAGGTATTTGTTGGGTTCTTCGGACAGCCGGTGAATTTATTCTCTTCATTTTAATCTCTGCTGCAGATTGGACAGGCACACGCAGGCAACCACTTTAATCCATCAAGTGTTTGGCGGGTACTTGCGGTCCAGAGGTGAGCCGTCATTACACACGTCTCTCCTCGGAACGACGGTCGATGTTGATGTTTTACTACGTTGCTGAATGCTTCGCGCTCGTTTGTGTTTTTCAGTTAAATGTTTAAACTGCAAAGCAGTTTCAGACACATTTGAGCCCTTTTTGGACATCACTCTAGAAATCAAGGTAACTGGACGTCCTTCTTCAGTCCTTGTTTGGCTGACCTGTCTTTAGAACAGACCTAGACATTGAATTTGTTTTATTTCTCTCTCTCTCTCCGTGCAGACGGCTTCCAGTGTCTCCAAGGCTCTGGAGCAGTTTGTCAAACCCGAACAGCTGGATGGGGAGAACGCCTACAAATGTACCAAGTAAGTCACGCGCTTGAAAAATCAAAGGATGCTGATTTTTCGTCCAGACCGCGGTTTCCCAGCTCACCGAAAATAATTACTTCCTTCAGGTGCAAGAAAATGGTCACAGCCTCAAAGAGATTTACAATCCACCGCAGCTCCAACGTGCTGACGCTCTCGCTCAAACGCTTCGCGAACTTCAGCGGAGGCAAAATCACGAAGGTACGGTCGCACGCGGACAGGAAGGCTTCCCGTGTTTCCTGTAACGTTGAACTTGACCGGCTGTGTGTGTCTGCGGCGAACAGGAAGTGAAGTATCCAGAGTACCTGGACCTGCGGCCGTTCATGTCTCAGTCTCAAGGGGAGAGCCAGCCGTACGGGCTGTACGCCGTGCTGGTCCACTCCGGGTTCAGCTGCCACGCCGGACACTACTTCTGCTACATTAAGGTAGTGACCGAGCCGCCGGCCCGGCTCCATCGGCACCTCCACGGCGTGTCAACCCTCCCTCCTGTGTGTCTGCAGGCGAGTAACGGTCAGTGGTATCAGATGAACGACTCCTCCGTGTCCGTCAGCGACGTCAGGACTGTCCTCAACCAGCAGGCCTACCTCCTTTTCTACATCAAGTGAGTTCCTGGAGCCGGCGTCGGCCGTCTTTCTGCCTCGGGGCGGCGCTTAATGCAGAACCGCTCTGTGTTTCTCCCTCAGGTGTGGCGATGGGAAGAAGAACGGAGACTACAGCCACTTGAATCACAACCCGGGTATCTCTGGCCAGTCGTCTCCGCGGCCGGTGGTCATCCCGCGCAGCAACGCCGCCGTGCACAGCAACAACGGCAGCGGCGGCGGCGGCGTGGGCTTCATCGGGCCGCAGCTGCCTCCTCACATGAACAAGGTACTGCCGGTTCTCCGACCCGACAGCAGCCGGCTGTGTCGGCGCCGTGCGGCTGACGGCTGTCTCCTGTCCGCAGGGCGCCCTCCACATCAACGGGAACGGGTCTCTGAGGGACTTCCCCAGCAGCTCCAAGCCCAGCACCAGCAGCGGCGGGATGGGGAAGCCGGGCCACGGGCCGGCCGCCTCCTCCGTCTCCCACTCCATCAGCCGGCCCACGGCCATCCCAGACCACGACAAGCGGCAGAAGCTTTCTTTTTTCATCGGGCAGAGCAAACCGACCCGGCCGGCCTGCTCTTCCTCCTCCTCCTCCTCCTCCTCCTCCTCCTCCTCCTCGTCCTCGTCTTCGTACAGCCTGCAGTCCTCCGCCAGCAGCTCCTCCTCCAGCGCTCTGTCCTCCTCTCAGTCTACCTCAGACCTTCACTTCGTCCCCCGTCAGCTCAACCACGTCAACGGCACGTCCTGCAGTAACGGGGACGTCCACCCCGGAGGGAACGGCGCGGCGTTCCTGGTGCCGTACGGCCAGGAGTCCTCGGAGGAGTCGGACCAGGAGAACTGCGGCAATCTGGACAGTAACGGCATCTTCCCCCACGCTCACCCGAGGGGCGGCAACGCCCCGAGGGACGTCTTCGACACATTTCCAAAAACCAACGGGGAGTCGGTCGCGCATCACAACGGTAACGGATTATATGGTCCGTCGTACGGCGCCGCCAAGTCCGCCCCGAACGGAGCTCACTACAAGATGAACGGACACGGCGGGCCGGACAAGGTGCGGTCAGCCTTCAGCCGCGGAGCCGAGCGCATCCTTCCCTTCACTGGAAACGAGAATGATGGTGTCTCGATGGTGTCTTTTCAGGTTTCTGGTCTTAATCCAGGAAGTTCCTCCTCGGTGGCGGCTGCTCCCGTCAACGGATTAAGCAGCGACTGCAGCCAACCACAGTAAGTTCCGGAGCTGTCGGAGCGCCGCCGTTCCCTCGGGTCCGCTCGGACAGCGCTGCTCACTTGCTTGTTTGTGTTTTCTAGCAGAGAGAGCCGCGGCCCGTCCTCGTCCCAGGCCAGCTCGGCTCCTGCTGCTGCTGAAGGCCAGCTCTTCTCCCCTCCGTGTGGACCCCAGCCCCCCCACGCTGCTTCCGCCGCCGCCGCAGCTCCGCCGCCTCCGGCCTCTGCCGCCTCCCAGCCCGTCCCGTCGACGGAACCCGCCTCCTCCTGCTCTTCCTCCGGGCATCACGGCAAACCTGTGGCCTTACCCAGCATCCCCGCCGGCTCGCAGGACTCCCAGGGCTCCCCCGGGGCGTCCGCCGCGCCGCCCAAGGCCGGCGAGAGCAAAGCGCAGGTCAAGAGTCTGCCGCACTGCAACGGGCCGACGGCGGCGCCCGAGACCCGGACCGACGCCAAGGACCAGCACCAGTCCAAGACCGGCTCCCGAGGCGGCGAGAGACAGTCCTCACGAGACCGAGACAGACGGCACCACGACCGGGACCGGGACCGGGACCGGGACCGGGACCGGGAGAGGCACTACAGGGACAGAAGCCACGAATGGGACGGCGACGGCGACCGGTACCGATACAGGCGGGACTACAGAGACCACCACTACCACCGGTCCTACCGGGACCGCCTGCCGCCTCCGGACCGCCACCACCGAGACCGCGAGGCGGAGCGGCGCTGGGACCGGCCCGCCCAGCACCCGCGGGACCGCGACCGCGACCGCTGCTCCCACCACTACCACTACTACCGGCACCGCGAGGAGGCGGAGCACGAGCGGCGGCCGCACGGCCACTCCCACCGCCGCGACCCGCACGGCGGCCGCAGGCGGCGCCACGACAGCCGCGACTCCCGGCCCGCCAGGGACCGGA
Organism: Salarias fasciatus; assembly: GCF_902148845.1. Classification (NCBI taxonomy): domain Eukaryota; kingdom Metazoa; phylum Chordata; class Actinopteri; order Blenniiformes; family Blenniidae; genus Salarias; species Salarias fasciatus. The sequence continues at coordinate 18,422,801 of NC_043752.1, read as the reverse complement.
GCGGCGGCCGGGACAGGGACGCTCACGCCTCCAAGGACAGGAGCTCCTCGCCCAAAGGCTCCCCGGCGCCGGCGGGCCGGGCCTCGGACGCCGAGGAGGAGAACCGCAGGAGGAGCGACACTTATGCAAACAAGGAGAGGGAGGACAGCGCCGAGGAACGCCACTCCAGGAAACACAAAAAGAGCAAGAAGAAGAAGAAATCCAAGGACAAAGACAGAGACAGCGGGTGAGCGGCGCCGCCCTCGTCTTCCTGCTGTGTTGTGTTTGTGGTCAATAACATGTTTTCACTTGTCCTCCTGCCAGAAGCTCGGACGCCGACTCGGACCGAGCCGCCGACACCAAGAAGAAGAAGAAGAAGAAGCGGCGGCACCGCCACAGCGACTCGGAGCCGCGCAGCCCCGCCCCCGCCAGCGGCGAGGAGCGGGAGAGCCGCAAGCGACGGCGCTCGGACTCCAGAGACTCCAAACACGACGAGTTCCCCCCGGACAAACGCCGCCGCACGGATCAGGCCGACGGCGGCGCCCCCCGCCCCCCCTCACGTCACGCCTCGCCCGCCAGCGGTTCGTCCCACCGCCTCGTCAACGGGTTCACAGGTAACGGCGCCGCGCCGCGCCGCGCCGCCCGCCGGCGGACGTCTGTCCGCACGGGTTCAAGTCTCCACTCTGTTCCTGCAGGGAGCGGCCACAGTCAGTCCAGTGAAAACTCCAGTGGACCCTCCAGCTGCCTCAAGTACTGACGGTGAGCACACACACACACACACACACACACACACACACACACACACACTCACTCTGTAAACCGCCCCTGTGCACCAGCCTGACGGGTTTCCGTTTGATTTCAGACCATCAGCGCCGTTTTTAACAGCAGAGGAATGGCGCCTGCGCCGTGGTGCTTCTCCATGCCGACTAAACTCTCTTTTTACCACGACTCAAGTGTTTTCACGCGCAAAAACTGTTCTTATTATTTTGGCGGCGTCCGGTCTGACGCGCCGCTAACCCCTGACTGCGGTTTTAAAGGAAGACTGTAACCTGTCGGACATTTACGATGAGAAATATTAATATATATAACTTGTAACGAACCCGAAACGAAGCCTGGAGCTTAAAACATCTCAACTGCTGCTCAGTGGAACTCAGGACTTGAAAACTTGTTCACATCCCATCACCGAAACCCGCCTGCCCGGAGCCAAGCAGGAACACAAAAAGGGAAGAAGAAGAAAAAGAAAAAAACTAAAGCAAACACGGAGAACGAATCAAGTTAAAGATGTCACCATATCTACAGAGCTGCAACGTTTTTAATTCAACTCTTTCTTCTTTCAAACCAACGGAGGGAAACGCTGGTGAACGAGTGCATCGCTGACTGATACCTCCTCCTGAACCCTGGACAGACTTGAGAACATTTCCCTGCTATACTTTGCTTCATGGTTTCTGATTCACTGTCATTTTCCCCCCCCCCCATTATTAAGACTTTTTTCACAGGATACTGAAGTTTTCTTTGTCTCCTTTATTTTATTTTTATTTTTTAACATTTAAAAAGAGAATCGTCGGAACTTTTTATCATGGCTGTGGACCATTTGTGTTTAGCTTTTTGATGAAAAATACCGTTTGTGTCTGCTAGCATCATAAAAAAAAATACTGTGAATTTAATTTTCAACTGTACTATCAGTTATTTTTTTATACGTAAAGATCCTGTATCAGGATTCCCAGAGGTTTTGTCAGTTTTGCTTTGTTTTTAGAAGACCTTGTGTTATTTTCAGACCATATTCTCTGGATTGAAGTCAGTGATGGGTGTGGTCGGCCGTTTTATTTGTTTCCGTTTGTTTTTCTCGGCACAGGAGTTGGAAGAAAAACTGCTGTTATACTATTAGTTTAGCATGTCAGAATTTATACATTGTATGAGGTAAAACGCCTTAAAAAATACATTTGTTAATGTCAGAAATTGTAATTTGTGCTTGGACTTTTGTTTATGGGCTGCGTTGGAACGGATGAAGTGTGTGTGGAGTTGGATGGATGTGAGAGAAACAAACATCTGGAATAAGCTTTTAGTGCATTAGTTGTTTTTTTTTTTTTTATTATTCAAAAGTCTACGTCAAAGTATCGAGGTGCTGAAAACTTAAAACGCAGCAAAACAACACTTCCAGTTTTAAAGTCCAGTCTGTCTGAGCCTCACTGCTCCACGGAGAACAGCCACAGCCAGGACTTACACTACATGAACACAACATAGGAGAAAAAAAACCCCTCAGTATGTACATTATAGGCTACACATGCATGATGGAGGCCGGAGGAAAAACAAATAAATATAAAGGAAATGAACTTGATCAGGAAGCTGGATGTTCAGAGTGAAGTGCAGCTTCTCCACGGAATGGTTGCATAATTCAGCCCGGTCAGACCAGCTGACTCCTGAGGATGAGCGGTGCTGGCGGCGGATGCGGAAGGCTCCGGGGGTCCGGGGCTGTCTGTTCCAGCCTCCAGCAGAGGGCGCTCTCGGGCATGGCTGCAGTCCTTCCAGTTCATTCAGCCCTGAGAGGCAGGAGGCTTCAGACAGGTGATCTGAGGTTCCCGGTGTGTGTGCGGCTCATCCTCATCGTCGCACCTGACAGACCGGACGGGGGGGAAGGCCTCCCGAAACACACACTGACACACACACACACACACACACACACACACACGCTCGACGGCGCCCCGTCGGACAGGCGCAGCAGGAGGCGGGCGGTCATCATTTCTTATTGGCTATCCTCCTCTTCCTGGTGGCCAGCATGTCGTAGAAGGGGTCCCTGCTGATGCTCGCCCTGCGGAGGAGAGCAGGGAGTTAGCATGTGAAGCGGGGGTGGGGGGGGGACTGGGACCAGAACACATCAGATCCAGGTCTAAAGATGAGGTCAGGCTGGTCTGAGCTGCTGCCACTCTGAGGACGGGAAACAGTTCAGTCAGAGAAATCAGCCCGTCTCTTTTGTTTCCAATCACTTTAACAGCCCCCCTCCCCCCCCCCGAAGCCCACCACTTCCTCTTCACAGACCCCCCCTATCAGAGCTAAGTACTTCTTTTTATAACATTATTCGAGCCTGTTGAAATCGAGTTATGTCATTTTCTGCCCTGATATTGATCAGATCAGCCAGTGGAGCTCCGGCTGAGTGGAGCTTAACCAGCGAGGAGATCAATCACCCACTGGCTCGGGTTTAACCCCCCCACCCCGCCCCCCCGGCCGGCGCTGGGCTGTGCAGAGCGAAGGGAGGAGGTGTGAGAATCTTCCTTCAGCTGGCTGAGCGCTAATCAAAGGGAAGTGAGCACAAGTGTTATCTGCATGGGAGTGTGAGAAACACACACACATTTAGCCATCTGCTTCCGTGTGTGTGTGTGTGTGTGTGTCTCCTCCCAGTCAAGGTCAGCCGTGGGCCGCCGCCCCCCCGGGAGCCGAGCGCCCTCCGGGTGTAAATGGATCCAGACTCACTTGATGGATTTGATCCACTCCTCCTTCTCCTCGGGGGTGGGGGCCGATATCCGGTACACCACGTGGTTCCCCTCCACCACCCGGCCGTCCGCCTCCGTCTTGCAGGCCTTGATCACCTGGCCTTTGTGGCTGGGGTTGTAGAGCTCGAAGCAGTTCTGGGGGACACAGGCGGAGAGAGTCGCTTCAGACGGAGGAAGAAACTAAACCAAAGCAGACGGCCTGAAAACTCAGTTTCAGGATTTTGTTTCTATTTTCTTTTATAAGCAAATAAAAGTGGAGGACTGGATCCGTACTGGCTTTCGGGGCTCGTCCACCTCCCTGATGCTGAGGTTCTCCAGTGGTATGATCCCACGAGGCTCTTTATCCTGAGGACACATGGAAACAACCCGTCACACCTCTACCCCACGATAAGAAGAAGAAAGAAACACTGGAGGAGGAATCCAGGAACATTGTCAGCATCCAAACGTTCATTTGGCTGCTTCTTCACTGGAAGATCTTCATTAAAAATTTCCAGGACATTTATTTGAAGTGGAGCCAAGTTGTAAATTTACTGATTTATGGAGCTAGTCGGGTGTTTCATCAGGATTTAATCGATCAGAAATGTCCAGTTGTAAAAACAATGTTTGTTCTGTTTTCTCTGAGAGGACGATATCATTACTGTTTTTTACATTATAACGAGCATGTGACTGAAAATCAAGGTGTGTGTGTGTGTGTGTGCGTGCGTGCGTGCGTGCGTGCGTGCGTTCTCGTATTTCTATCCTTGTCGGGGCCAAATGTCCCCACAAGGATAGCAAAACGTGAAACGACGTGCCTTGTGGGGACCTTTTTCCGGTCCTAAGTAGGAGAAACAGTGTTTTCTTGACCATGTTGTTGTTACTGAAAAAAGTAAAAGTGCAAAAACATTTCTTTAGGGTTAGGCTTTGTTGTGGTGTGGGTTAGGGTTAGGGTAAGGGTCAGGGTTAGGGGCTAGACATGAATGGGAGTCAATGGAAGGTCCCCACAAGGATAGAAATACAAGACTGTGCGTGCGTGTGTGCGTGTCAGTGGAGGGTTTGCTTCATCCGGGTCATGAGCAGTACACCACCCGGGGGAGGAGGGACCCCACTCTTCATGCTCCTTCTTCCGGCGGTTGCCATCGTGTCTGGGAGGCCAGATGTGAGGAGTGTGTATGTGTGTGAGTGTGTGAGTGTGTAGGGGGGGGCAGACCTTGAGGAATCGCCCGGTGCTGTGCTTGTCATCTTCCTCCTAATGAGGGAGCGAGGCAGGGGGAGGAAATGCCCAGGGACAGCTGCTCACAGCTGGCTCCATGTGCGCCTTTTGGAGTGTGTGCACCCCGTCTGTGTGTGTGTGTGTGTGGTGGAGGGAGCCGTGGTTTCAGGGTTGTGGGGGGGGCTTGACTTATGGCTTAGCGGGACCAGATGTGTGTGTGCAGATGTTTCCGACCATGGCTCATGTTAATTGCTGGGGTGAGGTTCATTTAGGTCAAAGGGGCTGCAGCTGCTGAACAGCAGAGCTGGAAGGCAGACGTGTGTGTGTGTGTGTGTCAGACTAAACACACACCCTAAAATCTCATCTTCCACTGTATGTATTCACATTTCCGATCTCAGCTACCGCCGGTATTGTGTGTGCAGTTGTGTCAAGCCTTGAAATGTGAGCGAGCAGCAGCGCCGGGCGAGGCCTTCACATCCATCGACCCGCATCCAGGCACACTTACTGTTGTGTACTCAAAGTAATAGAGGCAGTTGTCGGTCAGAATGAACCACCTTCTCTTCCACGTCTTGACCCGGCCGCCTGCGTGGGGAGACACACACACACACACACACACTCTCAATGCCTGAGCGGGCCCTGAGGAGGGACAGTGTTTGTACGTGCAGCATGAAAACCCTGCAGGAGAGCCCGGCTCCACGTGCCACCTCTGGTTCTGCTCTGAGGCTGGAAGGAACTGTAATTATTCATAGAAGGTCAAGTGAACCCGAATCGGCATGACCCTAGCGTCGGACGTAATCTCTCCATCTGTCTCGGTCAGAAGATAATGGGGATTATTGGAGTTTGTGTTAACGACACCATGAAGGAGGAACTCGGCGTGGCTGATGTCAGTGCTCAATCTGCGCGGCGGCGGCGGTAATAGCGGGCGTGCTGACTGGAGGGATTGAGCGCCAGGCAGCCGTTACTGATGTAATCAATATGTAATGTTCACTTGGCCCACATTTCCAGCGCATGTGCTCCGCTAAAGGAGCATCCTGCATCACTCCATTCAGGAGAAACACCGTCAGCCTCTCACCCCAGACATACACAACAACAAGAGGGAGAATAAAAACCTTTGTCTCACAGCCGGGAATAAAACGTGTCTTCCTCAAGCTCAGCTGCTGAACTGTTTGAAGCTGTGAGCACGCAGGACAGAGCGGTCTGAACGTCATGCACCGGCGCTAAATATGGATCAGATGTTCGTCTGCATGCAACACGTCTGAAAATGTGAAAAGTGTCGGTTGAGTCAGTTCGAGCACCAACACGCCCTCTTGCTTCGTACACCTCAGTGCAGAAATGTGAATTCGTCACCTGCTCAGCTGAAATAACTAAATAAAGACACATTCTGACGTGCAGCGGGGTTTGACGGCGATGGAATAAAGCGTCACGTTGTGGTTTGAGGACAGCAAGTCTTCCAGTCCAGTGTTCAGCCTCCTTCAAAGCCATGGAGATTATGCAGCCAATCAGCATGCAGAATGAGCGCGACCCCTGACCTTATCAGCTCCAGCTCCCAGTGAAGGAATTAACCCATCACCCGACAGCGATTGATAACTTATTCTGCCCACTTGCAGCTCGGACACGACAGGCAACTCATTGCAGGAGGTGAACAGCATGTTTAGAGCCCGGCAGCACTTCGGGGGAAAATGGCAGCCAACGCCAGAACGCCAGAGCGAGGGCGCCGCGGGGTGAGCTGGGAAAACGGAGGAGGAGGAAGCGTCACCTACCTCCTAATACAGAGAGGTAAGAGAGAACAGCCATCACAAAACAGAGCAAGAGAGCAGAGCAGAGGGCGACAAAGGACAGAGAGTGAGAGGTGGAAACACAGAAGCACTGGGAAAAGACAGCAATCATCAACATCACCAGAGGGAGGGAGAGGAGGGCGGCGGAGAGCCGGCGAGGAGGCAGGGACAGCAGATCAGAGCCGGCGGACAAAGACAGAAACGACACTCTGCAGCTTCATCACAATCCGGCGCCATCAGGAGGGTCGACGGAAAACTTCACCTCGCAAAACGAAGCGACCTGCGCCGAGCTTTCCTCCCTCCTTTTCTCTCTCTCTCCATACATTCACAAGTTAACCAGGGGCAATCTGACACCAATACCAGCATCAGCAACACTGATCAGGCTGATCGACACCTCAGTCTCCTGAGCCCTCATCGGAGGACCACGCCTGGCCCCGGAGAGCCGGCGGCGGCCGGGCCGTACCGAGCTTCAGCAGCCAGCCCTCCCTGTCGGGGTTGAAGAACGTGTGCGTCAGGTCGTTCCCGTCGTCCTCCGGGATCTTGAAGGGCTCGTTCTTGATGCTGTCGTAAAGGTTCTGCGGGACGGACGAGGAGCGGAGCCGTTAATCACCCGGGAGGAGAGAGGGGGAACACACAGACACACACACACACACACACACACACACACACCCTGAGCAGCTCCTCGGGCAGGTCTCCCCCCTCGTTGATGCCTCTGTTCATGGAGATGAAGCGCTCCACGGGGGGCTTGTCTCTGACGTTGGGGTTGTGCAGGCTGGTGTTCAGCATGATGATGGCGAAGGACAGCACGTAGCAGGTATCTGACGGCGCGCACACACACACACACACACACACACACACACGCATGAGGCATCATCACAAATCACTTTGACCCGACCCTCCAGACTGAAGGCGGTGTGTGTGTGTGTGTGTGTGTGTGTGTGTGTGTGTGTGTGTTTCCCGGCTCCCGGCTGCGTGTTAATGCTCAGCCTCACACGGGTCAGCGGCTGCCTGTAAATGAATCATTCATCCCCCTCTGTCTGTCTGTCTGCGCTCGCTGACACACTTTGGCCGTCCTGCATTGTGATCGTCCTCCGAGCCGCACCACTCTCTCCTGGTGGTTGAGGGTGTGTGTTTGTGTCACACACGCACACACACACACACACACACGGCCTCATGCAGACGCACCAACTTTCACACATAAACACGCCTTCCTGTCACAGCGCAGATTGTGTTTCAGACTTTATGAGCAGCGGAGAAGAGAAGCACGCTTCATAAGTCGCGTCGTCTCGGCTGCTTCCTGTATTCACTCTGCATCTATAAACACGTCTCCTACTTTCTAGAATTAATGGAAACGTGGGAAGTGGCTGAGCCTGGTCTGAGAAGGTCAGGAATCAGCTGAAGGTCGGAGAACTGGGACCGCCTCTACCTGTTACAACAGATCGTTCCTCCCCACTTTAATTATTCACGGACAGATGTAGCCGCCGGCCTGTTCATCAGCAGACCGTGTTTCACTCAGCCAGGTTGAGTCGCCCTGAATAATAGATGACCGCTGTTTGCCGCTGATGTTTACTCAGCTGCAGAGGAACGCGGTCTGTGGTTACTGTAATCCGGCTGAGTTACAGTAACTCTTACAGCTTAGTGATGGTGATGAATTTAAAAAAAGGAAAAGTAGAAGAAGAAATGAGGCCATCACTCATGCGTCCTGGCTCTCAGCCCCGGGCGGTGTTCTGTTCACACGTTGGACTGTCAGAGCACCCGAAATCCCAGCGGCCAGTCTGACCTGTGGACTGGAAGACGCCGGCGTTGCACTGGCAGTACCGCGAGGCGAAGGCCTCCATCATGCGATCGATCTTCTGAGCTTCGCCCGGCAGGCGGAAGCTCCACAGGAACTGCCTGCAACAGAGAGGGAGGGCGGGTTCCACGCCATGTCACCGCCGCTCGCTCCACACCCCGGCGTTCGTACCGTCGGCTCCACTGACCGTAGCGCCTGGACCAGGTTCAGATCCGCAAACTCGTGCAGCTCCACGAACGCCTGGAGCACCTTGATGTTGAAGTCGTCCCTGCAGGAAACACACAACATGGAAACCGAGCGTTTTTCAGGCCTGAAGAACCAAAGTCTTGGTTATTTTTAGCCCCACTCGGGGTTTTTCCAATGTGAGAGTGTGTTTTATAGGATTACTGCTGAACAAAGCTCAACACTCAGCTTTAAAAATAACTAAACCAACAAACCTAACTCATCCAGTAAACCAGGAGCTAATCTCCCCCCCCCCGGTTATTTCTCCCCTCCACGGCCTCCGCCTCCCTCTCAGCAGGTCCTGATGGGTCTCTGCTCCTCGCAGGAGCTTAATTAGTGATAATTACTGGGTGTAAACCACAGCCTGCCGTTACTGTGCTGTGAGTGGGTGGGCGGCCGCTTTGATGATCTTCTGGATGAAGCCTGTTGGCAAAGAGAAGCCCCCCCTCCTCCGCCCTGACCTCCTGCCTCATTTCAGGTGTGTGTGTGTGTGTGTGTGTGTGTGTGTGTGTTATTGATTCAGTCAGTGCTGCGCTGCACAAGCAGCAGCTGCCCTGTGTTTGATGATATCTGGAGACGTCAAAAACCAGCCGAGAGCAGAGAAACAGAGCTGCGTGTTCACAGCCGCGGCCCTGAGGACGTCTGCAGCTCGTCCAGTGTCACAGGAAAATCGTGAAAGTTGTCAGTTTTTAACAATATTACCGCAATAAACCCAACATAAATGCCGCCAGTGAGGCGGTGAAAGGGTTAAAGTGACACACGCGCTCTGATAACGGCGTTTTCTCTGTTTCCTGGTGACATTTGTCAGGCTGCCTGCTGATTGTTGTTCAGTCGCCTCTGAAATATCAGCCATCAGTCACAGCGTGAGTCCGACGGCGTCCCTTCAGGATGAAGTCTGTATTTCTCAGAGCGCGCCGCCGTGAACTCTGCTGTCGGGAGCACATGAGGGCGCGAGCTGACGGCGGTCTGGATATAAACTGTTTCATTTGGTGTAATGTTGATGCTCTTCACCGTCTTTATCCTCCACGTTTAACCATCTCGTCCACCGACCCTTCCTCTCCTTTTTCCGTGACCCGGCAGTCTGACCCGAGACGGGAGAGGACTGGACGGCCGTTTTACTACCAGCTGTAAGTCAGCATGGCTGGACTGTGACAGGACACCCACAGGAGGGGGGTCAAGTCATGTTCCCGCGCTGTAATCAGTAAATCCAGGCCGTAATTTCCTTCTTTAATCATGAGATGGAGTGTGTGTGTGTGTGTGTGGGGGGGTGTAAATCCCGTGTAAGGAGGGCTCGTTCTGTCTCACCGCTCGCCTAAATAGTCTCCGATGACGGTCTTGTTGAGCCCCTCGCCTTTGTAGAGGAACTGGGCGATGTCCTCGGGCGTGTGCTGGAGGAGGTCGTTCTCCAGCAGGAACTGGATTCCCTGGAGAGGAAGAGGGGAGGGCGGGACCACGGGTCGTCTCAGGCACGGATGCATGATGGGAAAAGAGGCTCCCGCACCGCGCAGGTCTGCGTCTTAAATGAAAGCCAGACTACCTTTTTGGGGTCCATGTTGAACTTCTTCCTGCCCATGGCGATCTGTTTGTTCCTCTGGGACGTTTTGCTGAAAAAACAAACACAAGCGAGGAGATTTCAGCCGCGTTCACGCAGAAACGGCGCCGACGGTCGTCCTCAAACAAATCACACGTCAAAATGTGCTCAGGAGATTATTTCCCACCACAGCTGTCCTGATTAGAAGCCTGTGTGAATCTAATCTGAAAACACTGAGTACACAGACAAAACACAGACGTCTGTCATGTCGCTGATAAAAGTCACACTGTGACAACACACACACACACACACACACACACACACACACACACACACACACACACACACACAGAGGATTTATGATTGATTTCTACGGCTCCAGGGACCGGGACGTCTGGAAGTGTTGGTTTAACAGAGTCTGTTATCAAGCAGAGGTGATGGACAAGATGTGTAATAACACACCCAGGATGCACTGAGCCTTCTGCAGGGGGGGGGGAAGTGAAATATGGAGTCGTGTGAGTGAAACACGTCCAGAAAGCCGAGGCTCTTACCTCTCTCCGACGCACGTCAGCTGCTCGATCTCCGTCATGACCTCTGCGATCTCGAACTTCAGCCTCTGAGAGGCCGAGAGGAGAAAGCAGGCCATGAGACGGGACCAAGAATGAAGTGTATAGTGGGTTTTTTTCTTCTACAGGTACCGTCAGTGTTTACTGAGTAATAAGTCATTCCAGCTCACACACACCTCGATGTCGTCGAGCAGCTCCCGCTTCCTCCGCCGGATGTTTGAAAGCTCGTCCCTCTCCTCCAGGGACAGGTCCTCGGGAACTGAAACACACGATGGAGAAAGCAGCAGCCCGTCAGTCTGGCTCACACACACACACACACACACACACACACAAGATGAACACTCGGGACGCAGTGAGGAGAGAGGAGTGTGTTTCTCCGCCGCCTCCTTCAGCAGATACAAAGAGTGTTCGTCTTCATTACCTCCAGAACCAGAGCAGGCCAGGGGTCTTCATTATTCCACTTGAAAGTGTTTGCCCCTTCCTCCCTGCTCCGTTCGGCTCGGGGGAATATTCTATTAATAAAGCCAATCCAGATTAAGCTTTTCCCCCATTAAATGTGAACCTGGCAGTTTAGCACAGCCTGCGAGCCGGGTGGGCGGATCGGCGCTCAGGGCAGGAAGGAGGCTGTGATGAGCCGCTCTGCTCCGCTTTCCTTCATTATTTTACTTCTCTTCACACTTTCTTCATCTCCTGGGATGATGCGAGTCTGTGCAGTCTCGCTTTAATAAGCCGGGAAGGCAAGCAGCTCAACAGGAAAACAGAAGATCCACCATCGCCATCAGGTCTGAGCTACGTGCTGCAAAGAAAACGCTTGTTGTTGAAAAATCTGCGTCAGTTAAAGTGAAACAAGGTCGCTGTGCTCATGAGGAAACATTCAACCCGTTTCTAATCCAGCGGCTCGTAAAAGAGAGGCGTCCGGAGCAGCCCAGCATTGTCATGGACGGACTTATTATGTAACCCATGATGAGGGTCAGGTAAACGCCGGGGCTTCCTGAGCAGAGCGGGAGCTGGAAGCACCATGCAGGGGACGATAAAGACGCCGATTAGCACTGCTCACCTCAAGACACCTCCGCAAAACGGCCGTGACTGTGGCTGCAGGCCAAAACAGCGCTCTCAGTCGTCCTGAAGGCTGCTGGCTCACACAGGCCCTTCATATTTTACCTCTTCTGTGTTTGGAAATTGTTGGGTCAGGGGAATCAAACTCCAAAATTACAACCAACATCAAACAAAAAATAACCTAAATGTTTCTCTTCAGGTCATTTCTCTATCCTGCTGCATGCAAGCTTGACAACAAGATAATAATATTACCCCGTGTCTGTTTTTATGGATGAAATAACACTAAATGTGTGATTTCCCGCTGGTTTGCAGAAACACTTTCCTACAGCTAAAACTGCCTCGATCACTTTAAAAATCCGTCCTGGTGACTTGGTTGGACGAGGTAAGAAATAAAAAACTCATTTAAATGCAGTTTGAACTCCAGGAAAACACACTGGCTCGGTCTTAAACGGAAGCATTACGTTTCCCGCCTCTCTCCTAAAACAGCTAAACAAAAACAAGGCCATGTCGCTGGACGTGGCGCTGCGCCTTTAACCTGCGCTGAGCGGAGCCATCGCTCGAAATGTCGACATATTTGACTCACATGTCACCAGCCGCCTGCAGGCCTGGATGACGCATCGACGGAGTTCCAGCTCCAGTGAACCCCGGACACACAGGAGCACAGTTCCTTTTCCCTCAGTCGACTGTCAACAAACTTTTTTCAATGAAAACAGAGTTATCGCAGCCACAATGTGAGGGCTCTTCTCCGTGTTCTGCTGTCCCAGCCTCTCGTTAGCCTCCGGCTGTGCATTAGCAGATTGAGATTTCCAATAAACTGAAACGAGGAGCGTGATTACAATCTGGATTCGTTACAAATCTAATGAAAGGCAGCGGCTGCTCCCCTTTAATAAAAATCTCACGCGCTTAATGGAATAGCGCGGTCATTACCTTCGATCTGGCCTTTCTAAGAGGATCTGTGTTCTGCTAGCAGAGTGTCTCAAACCACACGGTTCTTCACAAAGGATGGCGGTGCTTCACCAATCACATTATCAGCACGCCGCCCCCCGTGACCTTGTTCGGGTCTCTGAGGGAATGAGTTGAACACAGAATCCGTCCGCTGCAGTAATTTCACCCCTCCTAAAAACAAAATCCCTCAAAATCTACTTTGAGGACTAAATCCGCCGCGTCTCCTCACACCCAAAACTAACAACTGTCGCCCAGGGGCTTTGGACGGCCTTTAAACCGGTGTCAGGAAGGCCAGACCGCCCTGTCGGGACGCCGGACCCGGCGCCGCAGCGGGGACAGTCGGAACGGCCTCAGATTCAGGACGGCGGAGAGGTGCCGGGTGCAAATCCCACGCTCTCTTAACCCTGGCCGCCGTCCCAGGCGTCATGGACTCGTGTGACTGAGAGGAGATTTGTCCAGATCCGCCGGTTTTAAACGGTCCACTGCGACCGCTCTAATATCTCTTTAAAGTAGATGAGCTCTGTTTTTAAAAGAGAGAGAGAGAGAGAGAGAGAGGAGCAGATAACCCCGCTACCCCGCTCGGCCGTGTCACATGCAAGGAAGCCGCAACGGAAGGACAACTTTCACTGGATCCAGACTCTAATCTGCAGCCCGCTGCCCCAAATCCCTCTAACTGTGGACAAAGACCGCCCAGGTCCCACACACACACACACACACACACACACACCACGGCACGGCCAGCTGGCATTAATCCCACACACTCATCCTCGTCCCCGCGGCTCTGTCAGGGAGGGTGAGGCGTCGCTTCACCTTCCCCACGCCGGGGAAACCGGGGTGTGTGAAACAGTGTGTGTGTGTGTGTGTCTGCTGGGACACTCTGGCACCGAGCCAGGGGGCAGGAATGCCGGGACCGTCAGGGTGGCGGCGATACGGAGGGGCAGCGACATGTACGGGCATGGAGCGGCGCTCACACCAGCATGCGGCGGTCAGGAGGAACTTCCTGTGTCCTGGCAGAACGACGTCTAGCGTGACCCAGTGGGCGAACATTCACACCTTCCTCTATTCAACATGACATTTCAAAGCTAAAGAAGTATAATAAAGTAAAATTAGATTGTTTATTATTGTTTTTAGCTGTTCAAGCTCCTTTTTTTTAACATGTTTAGTCGGTTAAGACATTTCAGCAACTTTCATTGTTTTAGCCATTTCTAGCCAGAGAAGCCGTTTTAGTCGTTTTTGCTGATTTAGGCATCTGTTTTATCAATCAATCAATCAATCAATCAATCAATCAATCAATCAATCAACCAATCAATCAATCTCTTTATCTGAGCAACAACAATATCAGCAGATTGTCCATTTATGAAGTAATATTTGAACTGTGCTCAAAAAGGAGCAGGTAGAGTTCGAAGAACTTATTAACTCTACCCCTTCACATTTAAGTATCACACACACTGAATCCCACATCCATTAGAAAAAAGGCAAAAAAAGAGAAGAAAAAAATGCTTACAAACCTTACATACAAACTCTTACATCAGACAAGTTACAATTATAATTAATGTGTATTCTTTTCAGTATTGCTTTTTAGTGCAAACATATCCTTAAATTTACAATATTAAGACAGCATCTCAATGAACATTATAATATTATCGGGCTTTAGACAGTGTAATAATGTTCACCAGCCACCTGGGGTTTGGATCACACATATTTCTTAAGTAATTCTGTTTTTTAGTTTCTTTTTTAATACAGTTTTAATACTGTTATAGCAGGTTTACTGTTTTCGCTCATAGCCCTTCCAATCATGAGTTTTTTGGGGTTTTTTTTTTTTTTTGATGTGACGCACCAGATGATGCATTCAAACCACTGTTTCTCCAAATGCCCGAAAAACTCCAATTTGCTTTGTCAAATGACATAAAAAGCTGGTCTCAGTCACATCTCCTCGACGGGTGACTCACATGATGCGGCGAGGATGAAAATAGCTTTTTAATCTCAGCCCTCTGCTCTTTTCACTCACGGCCCGGAAATTCAATTTGACTGTATTTACAGGGCGCGCTGTATGAATTATGCAGGGCATTATTGCAGCTTGTCCATAATTCAGGCTTCGCGTGAGAAGCGGAGATTTGGGGAGCCGCCGTGGCTCCGCCCCCGGGCCATGGGGCAGAGTCCGGGAGGGCCTGGCGCTGATTGCTCGGGTTAATCTGCCGTTTTGGGGAGGAGGCCCCCTGCTGTGAGCGCCGGGACGCCTCGGCGGTGGTCCGCTCACAACGTCCTCCTTACAGCACACATCTGCTCGGCATCAGCGGCGTGTCGATGTTTGACTGGGCGGGATCAGAGGGGGGCTTCCCTGTCCAAAGTAACCACAACCTGATGATCTGATTGGCCGGAGAGCGAGACAGACAAAAGGTGTTTCTTCCGGCGTCTGGGCAGGATGAGGGGCTTCCACTGAGTGGAGCGCCGCTGAGCATCCTGAGAAAGCAGAGAGAAGCTGGAGAGGTGAAGCTTCAGACCCTCGCCCTCGTCCCTGCCGGAACACATCAGACAGCGAGTCCAGGGAGGCGACATGCGTCCCTCTGATGATTTCCTCTGCTGCTTCCTGTGACTGGCGAATCACAAAAGGTGTTTATCTTCCTTCATCTGCTGCCAGCGCCGCTCACCTACGTTATTGCGATAGATATCGGGCCTCTGAGCCGTTTCCAGCGCCGTATTAGACGCTTTTCATTCTGCACACAGCGACAGGATCTGATGTTTCCAGAGAAGCCGGTGACGTCCGGGTGCTGACAGGAAACCGGAGGGTCGGCCGCAGAAACCCCCCACAGTGTGAAAGGACTGGAAATGGTGCTACATCTCTCACGACCACCTGAAGAGCATCTTCGTTCTCGTCCAAGTCGGGTCAAAACAGGAGAACATTCGCAGGAAATTAAATGAAGAGCGGCCAGGAAATGATCCAGATCTAGAGCTGCATGACGGCCACATGTTGAGTCTGCAAAGCAGCATCTGATCCCATTTTCCTACAATTCATTCAGCATTTTAAAGTACAAAATATAAAGTATTGTTGAAGGGAATCAGACTTTATCTCCGTTTATGTCACCATAACCTAATAACAGTAACCCCCTCCCCCCCCACTGTGTGGTCAGCCCTGTCCGCTCTCTCTCCTCCCTCCACAGAAATTAGGTGTGGATTACTCGAAGGCGGAGCGCCTCCTCCTCAGACTCCTTTAATTTGCGGCGCCTTTTGTCTCCCGCCTGTCTCTGTGGAAGAGCCGCTCCTCCCTCCAGCTCCCGGCCGGGCCGTCCTCCGCTCGCCTCGCCGCCTCACTGCCATGGAGATGGGAGCGAGCTGGGAAGCCTCCGGTCTCCCCTCTAATGGGGTCCATATGCAGTCAGTCCTCCCTCTCAGCACTCCAAACCGTCGCCGTTCGCCTCGCCTCGCCTCGACTCCGCCGCTGAGTTTGTGTCCTGGTCGTGTTACACGCGGCGTCACGTCCTGCGCGTTTAATCTTCTGGTGTTGCACCACAGAAACCCATAATCTTGGCAGGCAAAATGAATTTCTGTCTCTCTCCAAATCTCCCCTTAAGCCTGTAAACAACAGGGTCAACCAGGCGGGCCGTAAAGAGCTCGTTTTAGCACATTTTAGACGTCGGCGTCAACACGAGTAAGACACACATTAGCAGGAACCCGAGCAGACGCTGCAGGTCGTGTGGAAGAGCCAGTTATATCCAGCGCCGTGATTTTCATAAAGGATGCACCAACTGAGTACCAGGACAGCTCGTAGCCGTTAGCTACCTGCTGGTATCGAGTGTGGATCTGAGCCGGATTCACACTGCATGTGGAAACAATGCATATTTCAGTGGAGTCCAGATCCGAAAAGCCTGCTGGTGTTCAGTTTCTCCAGCCTCCAGCGCGCACGTTTCCACTAACTCATTCTTCTGGAGTGGCCGTAACGCTAATGCGCCGCTCCTCTCCTGCATCGCTGATGCCTCGGCTGCTGCTTCGGATTCTCGGCGTGAGGCTGTGTCCTCCGGCTCCACTGAAACATCTATTTAGCAGAAAATAGATTCTACTTATGCAGCACGTTCTCACCGCTTCAGCAGTCTCTGGGATTCAGGGAGCTCCACACAGCTGAGCCACAGTGTCCCTTCAGCTCTCAAACCCTGACATTATTCTGGTTTTATATAGTATTTACACTTTTCATTCAGTCTTGCAGACACTACTGTATTCGTTTCATTGAATATGGTTGAGTTGAAATGTTTATGATGTGCAAACCGTCTCATGAAACTGAACTGTGGGGAAAGATAAAACATGCAGATGTGGAGAGAAACAGATGTTTGAGCGTTCTGTCGGCGGCCGCTCGCTGTAATCCAGCCTGTCTCCGGGTTTTTGTTCTGGTTTCGCTGTCTGGAGAGCAGTTCCGAAGGCGCAGAACGGGTCTGGGGTTCCACACGGACGGAGTCGGCCGCAGCAGTCAGATGCCATTTGTTATTTTAGCCCACGCTCACACGTCCAGTCCAGCGAGAGCCGGAGAACTGAAGGAAAAGGCCTTTCCCATTCCACTTTTCTCACGGTCTGATAGCAAAAAGAAGAGCGCCGGGTGAGATATTCAGGTTATTCCAACACTCCGACAGGAAATACGGCGAGGAAAGACTCCCAGGTCCTCGAAGACAAACATTTTATGCATATTTTTCTTGGATTTGTACCTTTAAAAGCAAGGCTGGTTCCGTACGGACGCCTCATTCAAGCTGCGAAGGTTGGAAAATCTCTAAGAGGAAAGAATGAATTCTATTCATTTCTTCATTTTAATGTGCCTGGCCGACCCAAAACAAGCATTTACTCGCTCGCATAATAAATCTGAGCTGCTGTAGAGAGGAGAAAGTACAAGAGAGCCAAGTGTTAAAGCCCGTGGAATCAGTCCAGGCGCTCAGTTTGTGCTCCTGTGTTCTTTCCACTTCTCCATCCAGCCATACAATGACGCTAAAAATAGACGCCGGCAATAAAAACACTTTGGAGCCTGTTGCTGATTTCATCCATTTTGGGGCCAGGCCCTGTCTGTCTGCGCCGTGGCGTGTAAACTGAGCGCCAGCTCTGATTATCGAGAGCCGTAAACATGCTCTAATGAATCCCAGGCAGCGACGGGGTGCTGGGTGATCGCAGCGAGGAGGCAGGCTCGCCGTGCAGCTCGTCATCTGCACGCCAATCACGGCCGCAGATACGTGATTCAATTAGCACAATTCAATCAAAGCTCACCTCAAAAGCTAAAACAACGGCCTCGGTTTGCCTCATTCGTTCACACACACTGAAGAAGCCCAGATCATCTGTGCACCAACAGGTCTGAGTTCCTGATCCTGGAGAAACTCGCCGCTCCCTCAACCTGCTGCTGCTGCACCGCTTCAGCTGGTTGTACGCCGCACCGTGGATTAATCCTCTAACATGACGGCATCTGTTGGCTCGGCAGCCTGTTGTTCTCAGACTGGTTTAATCATGCAGAACGAAGCACGGCCTCAACTTTGAACATATGCTTTGCACGCCTTCAGTACAGTGTGCACACAGGAGGATGACGTGCACATTTGCTGTCACGCAAAACAAGAACTCAGGCCCACAAAGCACAGCTTTGATACTTTCAAAAAGTTTTACACTGAAGAGAAACTACAGATTTTGACACTTAATCTGGTAAATATCATTTATTAATGGCCACTGTATTCCATCAGTGAAGGTATAAATGATGAGACTTTAATCTGACGCCGAACTTGAAGGGAACCAGTTCTGGTTGGCGTGAACCCAGAGCGGCGACAGATTTAGCAACAAGTGTGTCTGCGCCGCGCCGCGTCGCGCTGCGTGATCGCAGCAGATCAAGGTGTGCATGTGAACAATGTCAAGTGACACGCAGCGAGTACGCAGCGCACACCTCTTAATTGGTTTATTTAGGGTAAGTTATTCTGATACTTCACTCTCTGCCTTATCAGGGCAGACACGCCTCCTCCGGTCACGCCATCCAGGCGCGAAATGTTGGCTTCCTGGCGATGAGTTCGGCGACAGCAGGATGTGACGGGTTAACGTTCAGAGTTTCTGAACCCTGCAGTCCCTGTTCGACCAGCATGAGCAGAAGTGTGACTGATCCACGCCACATCCTGCATCCTTCCATATACATGTGTACCTTTTTACTTCCAGATGTCTGAAGACAGAAAACTCCTGCTCACAACCTCCCAACACTGGAAATGCCATCTGTACCTGCAGACACAGACCCCCGATCGCCCACCAGTGAAACGTAGAATCAGCCGCTGCCTGGACAAAATTAACCTTTTTGAGGAATCCATTAGGTCCATGAAATAAAAACAGTCCCCCGCCCAGTGGATTATGAATATGCTCAGTCAATTTCATGGCACATTACGTCCCGATCTCCTCCATTCATCACAGCCACACAGGAGCAAGACACATTAAAACAGCAGAGGAAGACGTTTATGTAGGCTGACGAATTAAAAATGCTCTGAATTATTATGAAAAAAGAAACAATACTAGTTGGTAATAGAAACTGAATGACTGGAGAGAGCAGGCTGGCTCACATGTGAATCATGTGAAGAGGAAAACCTGGGAGCAGAGGCGAGCATGTGGGCCTGCAGCTCCGCTAATCTCCCAGCCGAACTGACAAACTCTTATCAGACGGCGGCCATTTGTTTACCCCACGCTGCCTGGGAAGCCGCGGGCCCGGCAGACAGTTTGGATTATCTGCTCAGGAGCGTGCTGCATGTGTGCGTTTCCACGCTTATCGCGGAATAACTGACTCCGAGCTGCAGCAGTAATCTGCATTGTGCAGCTGCGGCGGCGGAGTCCGTTCAGTCACCTGGACACACACACCAGCCTGAAATGTTATCCTGCAGTGTGTGAGGGCATCACGGCAGCCTGTTTCTGACACACACTGAGATTTTATATTACTTTACTTCCACTTTATCTCCCTCTATGGGCGCTGAGATGTTTTATAGCCACTTCAACACCAAGTTCAAGGCTTAATGCTCCAGCTACGCTGATAAATAGTTAAAAGATCAGGCTCTGGGGCAACTCGGTGGTTTCGCCTGAGAATTTCCTCATTTACAGTTGCAACAGTTTGCATGTTCTCCCTGGGTTTCCTCTGGGAACTCCAGTTCAGACAGTGCGGCGTCCGTCCCTTCGCTCCGGGATGGACTGATGTGTCTGAGCTGCAGGCCTCGGCTGGACGGAGGCTCTCAGAAGACGGACGGATGGACGGATATCAGAAACAGTCGTCTGAGATGAAAAGCAGCTGCGGCCGCTTCACGCTGAAGAAACGCCTCATTCATTCTGAACCAGCTCAACGTTAAAAACAACATGAACACTCAGCCCTCCGTGTCCTCTGCTGTTTTGTTGTCCAGACCTTAAAAAGATGGATGAATATCAGATTCAGCTGTTCACACTTAGTGAGATTTCAACAGCAGTTATTTCCAATTCCAAGAGGTTTTACACCACAACTGAAATAATGTATTTCCTCCAGTTTTAGGTGAGTTGTATAGCTGAATAAAAACATCAAACTCTGTCCTGTGTCCACACGGACGGTATCTTATCACTTTCCTCCGGTTTTCAGGCTTCAAACGACTCAGATAGAGACTTCAAAGCCTGGCAGCAGATGGAAAAAGCAGGAGCAGGGAGAGGAAAGGGAAAAGTCCCCGTGTGCAGTTTCTGCTTTTTCTCACCGCCTTTTCCAAACATGCGTCTGTCTGACTTTCACCTGCAGGACGCGCGGAGAGCAGAGCGCCGCTTCACTGTCATTTACACAGATCTGGACGAATGACAGTCGATTCATGGGTTGGTTTGTGGCAGCTGATTGAAGAACCTCATGTCTTCCGTGCGCCCGGACTCGCACACATTCATCCACATAATAATAAAAAATAATAAAGATAATAATATTAAATAAAAAAAACATCCATCCTTACCGTGATTGTCCTCATCCATGTCGACAGAAACAGGCGGTCCGTCAGCCTCCGGGGAGCAGAAGGGTTTTTTTCTGAGTGTTAACGGGCTTTTCTCCGCCTGGACGGACGGAGACGCGCCGCTCGGGCGGACGGAGCAGAGACGGAGCAGAGACGGAGCAGAGCGCCGCTGTCAGCGGCTGAAACCGGAGGAAATGAAGCGGAGGCTGCCGGGAGAGCGCAGGAGCGAGGTCCGAGATGTCATGGAGACGAGATGAGAGGCTCCTCTCTCCTCCCGACCCATCCTCAGCTGCTCCGCTGAATAAACACACACACACACACACACACACACACACACACACACACACACACACACACACACACACACACACACACACACACACACAGTCACACAGTCACACACTGCGAGTGGAGGGACGCCAGGAAGCCCCGCCCCTGCTGCCAGCACACACACACACACACACACACACACACACACGAAATGCATACAAGCTGCATACATGTTCATGTTATATTTGTCAAAGGGTTAATAATAATTTAAGGTTAGAGATCCAGTCAATTAAAATTTGCGGTGTCTATCTATCTATCTATCTATCTATCTATCTATCTATCTATCTATCTATCTATCTATCTATCTATCTATCTATCTATCCGTCTGTCTGTGAAGAGTTTGAGTTTCTGATTGTGTGCAGGTTATACGAAAACAAAAACTTCATGTTTTCATTTCTCTTTGCTGGCTGTTATCTGCTTCTGAAATGTGTCCAGTCAGATTGATTATCTGCGTTTCTGCAACTAGTTATGTGGAAATTATGGAGTTTAGGTACATGTGGGGGTGGGGGGCGGGGACCCAGAGACACGACTCCAGTCGTCCTCTGTGTCCACTCCAGTCACTGACTGGACATGTCCCATTCTGCCAGCACATAGATGACGCAGGCCTCTCAGCGTCCTCGTCCTCTGGACCGTGGAAGTCCATGACCCGGGAAGCTCGTCCCAGCTCGAGCCCGACCCCACGGCTCAGGAAGGGAGGCGTACTGACCGCTCATTGTGCCACTGCCGGCGCACAATAGAAGAAAGTTTCAGGACAGGAAGTGATGTCACTTACCGCTCAGCCAGGCTTTGAGGCAATACGTTATATTATTATTACAAAGCTGGGACTGTTATACAACAGGTTTGGAGAATAGTAGAGCAACGCCCACGCTGAGTTTCCCTTCTGGTCTGCAGTCCAAACCTCTCCTGCTCTGAACGTCCACTGCTGCCTGACTCAACTGCGCTCATTGTTTCACCAGGAATTACCTCATTGTTCCTGGAAACAATCCAGACTTCTGACAAGTCTGGATGATGGACACATTACATTACATCAGACAAGAAAGTAAATGCTGATCTATCTCCATTTAAAGAATTATACCTGAGGAAGAGTTCACTGCGATAAAAAGTGTTCAATGCTCTTGACTCAAAGTGAGAGTTTGCATGTTATTCTTTTAACATGACTTTTACAGAATACCCTTGATGTGCGACTAATCAAAATGCAGGTCAACTTCATTGCTTTTGGCGCATTACTGGCTCAAATCTTACTGAATCAGAAAGATCCTCATCCACCTATGTGTGGGCACTGGGTGAAGGATATTGCATTACATTCAATTACAATTCAATTACAGCATCACCCCCAAACGGCAAGAATGGATGCCAAGCCCAATAGAAGCTCAAGGGGAGAGCAGCTGACCTGAAAGAGAAGATCATGAAGTCCTGGGGGAACATAACTACCTCCTGCTCGCCAAGGCTAAAGACAGAAGTACCAGAAAGGTCTCTACTGGACGATGCAAGCAAAGCACTGCCAAGTATCCCCACCCAGAACGTCACCGAGACCAACCAGGTGCCACACAGCACTGACACACAGTGGAGCAGACCTGCAGGCAGAACACTGCAACCTCCCAGAACCAGAGCCAGTCGTCATCACAACAACAGACACCCAGAAAAGAGGGGCGAAAATGAGGAACTGGACAGCTCAGCCAAGTGTGGGCAGATGGTATCAAGGAGAGAGAAGATGGTCACTACTGAAGGGGTTGAACAACCTGAAGGCAACATCAGAGATATGGAAGACAGCGACAAACACCTGGGGATGCCACAAACCGCGATGAAGCAGCCCGGAGGTCAGGAGGTCAGCCACAGCCAAACACCTCCAGAGGGTGAGACAGGTCCTGGACAGTCAGCTGAGTGGCAGGAACAAAATACAGGCCATTAACATGTATTCCCTATCAGTAATCAGATTACCCAGCTGGTATAATATCATGGCCACTGGAACAGATGCAAGCTACCGATATCAAGACAGGGAACCTCCTCTCAATGCAGGAGGGTTCCACCCGAACTCCAGCGTCCCGAGGCTGGACATGAAGCGGAATGAGGGAGGCCGAGGACTGGTGAGCGTCAACGCCACCGTCCAGGAGGAAACATCGTCCCCCAAGAATACATCCAGCCCAGCCCTGACAGCGTTGTGTGTGTTCACAGAGACACAACAAGAGATCTCCCCCCCCCCCCAACATGATTGGAACTTCATAGGGAAAAACCAGCCCCTCTTGATCTCACAAAAGCTCATCTGCATAGATACACAAAGTGAAGGAGAAATAATACTAAGCAGATGTATGCATGTTCTCATTACACTGATTGGCATAAAAATGTATTGCCTGAGCCATCTTTATACTTCCGGATTTGTTTGTCATTGTGGCAGTTTCGACCCTCCATAGCCGTGCACCCGCACTGGACACACACCTGGCAGGACCAGAGAACAACGTGGATGACGTTGGGGAGGACAGTCGCCGGCTGTCTCATCATCAACTCACTTTTCAGGAGCTTCTTCACCTGTTGGAGAGCTGTGGGGGGTTGATTTTTAGCAGCGGACCAATAGCGACTCTCAGACCCCATTTCCAATCTTGCATTTTCCTCCTTTATTATTTTTTCCACACATTTTTCTTTGTGTCCCTCCACGCTCCCACAGAGTACAGGAAATATCCATTCCTGTGTTTATTTAGATTTATTACTTGGCATTTCACTGTCAAACTAAATATCTTGTCTTTCCTAAAATAGAAAACCAATGGCCTCTTCTTTTTTTCTTTTTTTTTTTAATTTCTTTTACAGAAACAGCTCCAGGCATTAACAAGCGCTGTCTCCACAGAAATGACAGTTACATGGAAACTGAGGGAGGAAGTTAATCGAACGCAGACTGTGTCTATTGTCACGGCTCTGTCTCTCCAGTCGCTCTTCTCTGGAAGTGAAGGCTGTGGGTTTTGGGAATGGTTCTGGACGAAGGCAGATGTCCAGTGGAGGCTCCACTTCCACTCTGAGTGGAGCTGTGTGTGTGGTTCCATGCGTGCGGCCGGCGTGCTTCATGGCCCACGCTGCTCTAATGAGGCGCAGGTTGAAGAGATGCAGCTCAGCTTCAATCAGTCCTGTGATTAGAATATGCTGATTGCTGTAAATCTGGTTGGCACTCGGTGGAAAAACAACACGAGGAATGTCTGATCTGTTTTTTAGCAATCAGTTTTTAATTGATGTGTCATCTTTTGAAGTCAGCAGCAGTGTGTGTGTGTGTGTGTGTGTGTGTGTGTGTGTACAAAATATCATCAGATCTAACTTCTTTTTTTTTTCTGGTAAGGCTGTATGATCTGTGTTTGAGCTTGTTGACGCTCTGAGGAATTTGTGAATCCTGTGAAAGCCATTACGAGCGGCCCCACACACATTCCTGCAAACACAAACACACAAGCGGAGTAACACACATCCTGCCTCAGCGGCGGCCCACAGAGCGAAGCTTAGGAAAACCAGAGGAGAAAACGGGGGAAGGGGGGGACAAAGGAAACACGTGGGATGTCTTTCCAGGCAGAAGCAAAGTGCTGAGTGACCTGCTGGTCCAGAACTTTCCACCACAGCAGCATGTGACTCAGCAGACTCTCCGTTTTAATCTAATTATTGGACAAAATCAGAGTGGCGGAGCTTTATTAGAATGTCCTCAGAAGATAAAAAGAAACAAATGTGAGGAGATGAAACTGGACACATGAGCTGAACCACAAGACTCCCCTCATCTGCTGACTAATCTGCATATGTTTCATGTCGCCGCTGCTCCAGAACCAGGACGTCCAGAGTGGAGTTTATTTTTAGGGAGCGCTCCAGCTGCTGCCGCTGGCTGATAAACAGGCAACTCCAAACCGAGCTGAGCATCCCTCCGAAAGCACAACAGCCGGCTGAATGGGACGACTGAGGGAAGCCTTCAGGAGGCACCGAACGCCACTTCACAGCTCTCAGTGGATTAAGGAGTGATTTACTGCTGCTTCTCGGCCTCTTTCAGAGAGATGTGGAGAATCTGACAAACAGGCTGTTTGTGCCAAAAAAGCAGGGCGTGGGTGGAAAAATGTCACAGTGAATAAAGGTCGAGTTATCAAATATCACACTGATTTATTTGTTTTTATTCCTTGTCAGATTCCTTAACCCACAGTTCTCTAAGAGGTTTACCACTGACCACCATGCAAACTCCCATCAGCAGCATGACGTCTGTGATGTCTGCAGGCTCACGCTGAAAAAAAGAAGAAGGAAAAGTTTGGACTGCCTCCTCTTTGTGTGCAGACAGACCGCCATCCTGCTGCGTTATCATTACAAGCGTTCAGCTGATGCCTGCCTGTGGCCCGTCGATGCCGCTGCTGTAGAGACGAGAGCACGGCGACGGGGGTCGTTAAGTCTCAGCGCTTATTAGAGAGATAATGGTCGAACATAATGATCCGATGAAATGTCTCTGAAACGCCGTTCGGAGGATGATGCACACAGACTGAAGGCAGTGGGAGACGGAAACTCTCCAAGTGAGTCTAGCAGCATATGATCCACACATTCATGAACACCGCTCAGTCCAACAGACCTGTTTTTGAATGTTTGCACATGCATGCACAGGTAGAATATGCAAACTCTGCATGTACTGTGCACTGTACGAGAATTCTGGTGAAGTGATAAACACTGGGAGCTCTGATAGAACGGCCAGCCCTCACTGGGCCCAGTAAATCCTGCATGTCATGAACACAACACGCTGTTTCCCCTCTGGGATGAAAGATTCATCACTCATTTTAATTTTCTCAGTGTGACTTCCTCCTCTGTGTTTTACAGCCTCCCTGTTGTGCAGACACAGGCCCGCTGATCCATCATTAATCCACCGCCCCCCTGCTTTTACCCCCCACTTAATGGTGACGTTTATCCTATTAATGTGTTGTCTGATGGAAAAATCCTTCAACAACATAATCCCGAGCCAAGGGCAGTGATGAGTGCGAGCAGACAGTCATTGATTAATTGATGATGAAATAAAACCAATGGTGATCAAATAGACTTTCAATTGGAAAAACAGTGAAGACAGACAGTGTGTAAATATTCAGCAGCTGTCCTCTTTTAATGAACTGCAGAACACTGCCCTCTAGTGGCCAGACATGAGACTGCAGGCAGTCACCCTGACGGTATGGTTTTAGAGGCAGTTATCTTTCATGACAGTTTCACTGATATCTTGACTTCAGGTCTCAATATTGTGTTGTGTCTGCTACCCTAAAAACATTTTCTTTAAAAAAAAAAATTGATGCTTTGAGATTTTTACCATTTGCTTGGTGGTTTGGAGGGCCGGATTGGAGCCTCTTGTGGGCCAGTTTTTGGCCCACAGGCCTCATTTTGACATCCCTGCTGGAGGACTAGTGATCATATGTAGTGTCTTCCTCATTCCTCTGGTTATTTCACTGCAGGTTTGTAACTGCAGGATAATGTTTGAAAAGAAAGATTGAATATTGAGATTGGTGCTGCGTGTCTCCTGCAGGCTTTTGGTAAATCACGATTTTATCCCAAAGAGTGCATTTCATTACTGCATTTACCTTGACAATTAATATATAATCAAAGGCACTTGAGGGAAAAAAAATCACTTTTCAAAATGTTTCCCCAAAATAGCTTAAATAAAAGTTGTCCAAAAAGCTCATTAAATATGCTTCTTCATTTCATTTCAGTTTGAACAAACATATCATGAATACCTGTGGATAAATAAGTCACAACAGTCAGATTACACATAGTCCAGTTCCTACGGGAGCGTCGGTGATTATAGGAAATCTATATAAAGATTCTGTCTTGTTTCTGTTGCTATTTGAAGATTAAAAAAACATACTGATTAAAAAAAGTCAGAAACAACAACAAAATCTGAGTTAAAAAAAATACCTCTGATCTATTGTGCAAATTAATTTTACACACACGTGTTAAATGAGAGATATGGGCTAACTTTATTTCCGACAAAAGGCAGAAAAAATGATGTAGTAATTAACTGAGATGCTGGTGGTTATAGTGGGAATGTGCACTTGTTGACAGGTGTCAACAAGAAAACATCAGAGTAAATAAATCAGAACAGTAATAAAACCACTGCTCTGCAAGTTAAAAAAAAGTATGTCTTGTGCTAAATTTTCATATTTTAATTAAAGATGAAAGAATTATCTTTCAACATCTGTAGCTGTAGTGTTGACGGTGGGTGTATTTCCACAGTGTGGCCAGCAGGAGGCGCTGATTCTCCGCGTGCAGCTGAAACCGGAAGTGACTGGCAGGCATCTCTCCGCTGAGGGCGTCTTTTCTGCTCAGTCTTCACTCTGAGGGGTTTTTTCTGGGTGTTGCCTTCGTGATTTGCGACTTTTGGACTTTGACCGGGTTGGCGCTGAGAAGCGGAGACACGGAGAATAACTGCTGTCGCGGCACCGAAAACTCCCCGGGCCCGTTTCGTTTGTTTTTCTTTCTTTTTTCTAACTTTTAAGTTCCACTTTTCCGCAGGCTGCTGTACTTTAGCCGCTGTTAGCCCGCTAAGCTAACGACAGAGCCGTCCGATGCAGGCCATTAAGTGTGTGGTGGTGGGCGACGGGTGAGTTAAACTGCACTTTTATTCCGACTGTGGCTTCTTTAGCGGCGCGTTTCGGCCTGAAACGTGTGTGTTGAAGGCGAGACCCGGGTGTTCTGGTTGACCCAGTTATCAACAGTTGGCTAGCGGCTAACATGGGCGACAGCTGTTGTTGTGCCCGTCCAGCTGGGTCAGACAGATTTATCCACCGGCCCCTGGTTAAATGTGCCTGCACGGCTCAAAAGGGGGGCATTTATGAGACATGACGCACTCTGGCCTGTTGACAGCTTTCTGATTAATAGTTTGCTCCAAAAGAAGTTGTATCATTGTGCAGGTTGCAGCCGCTCCCAGGCTTATTGTTTCCCTGTGATATGAATTATATCTCAATATTACCGGGAACTTCCTTCTAACCTCTGGCATCCGCGTGCTTTCTAAAGAGATACAGAATCAGCCAGTCTGGTGTAGATAAGTCCTCTGAAACAGCTATGAGGAAACCCTGTCAAACTATGGGTGAATTTATAACATATTAATTCAGAATTTTGCAGAATTGAATTATATGGTTCAGAATTTTATTACTGAAATTCGTCAGTACTGGTAAATAACAGCCCACACAAGTCAACATATCATTTGATCTGTCAAATCTGGAGGACTGATACTGCTTTCTAAAGAAGAAAAACTTAATGTAAAAACTTAATCTCTTCTGTACTGGACAGGGTGAAGTGGACATTATCACTGTTTTCACCGTACTGTAAGGATGACTGTTTGAACTTTATGAAAACAGTTTGATAAAGATGATAATGGTGCAATCAGGAAGCTGCCGCATCTTTTATGTATCTCGAACTCAAGGCTTTAAATGTTTGTCACTGTATAAATCAAGCCGAAGCTCGTGTTCTCATCATCACCATTTGTTCTTCTCCTCCTCGTAGGGCTGTGGGTAAAACATGCCTGCTCATCAGCTACACGACCAACGCCTTTCCCGGGGAATACATCCCCACTGTGTAAGTAACACTCGGACTGCAGTCAGCGCAGGTCGTGTCTCACGGATCGCTTTGCAGTCGCAGTTAAAATCTTTGCTGTGTTGCACGATCATCGTGGAGCTAGCTGTGTGGCGTTGTGGCATGTGAACAGAAGAGAGGGTGGAGGTCTGACAGAGCCAGTCTTTCTGGTCTGCTGGTTTCCATGGTAACTGCTAAATGCCTTTCGGCCCCAGCTTTCTGCTTGTTAATGACAAGAAAAACGAGTGGTAGTCCTGGTGAATAGAATAGAAATGCTTTATTCATCCCAGAGGGAAGCCTGGTTTGTAGCTCATGAGTCTGAGCACTTGACATCAACACACGAGGTTTATGTCAGAGGTCCTAACTCGATCCTCTAACTGTGTCACACTTTGTTTTATATCGACTCTTCTCCTCCTTCTCTCCAGCTTCGACAACTACTCTGCCAATGTGATGGTTGATGGCAAACCAGTGAACTTGGGTCTGTGGGACACAGCAGGGCAGGAAGACTACGACAGGCTGAGGCCACTGTCCTACCCACAGACGGTACATATACACACACACACACACACACACACACACACACACACGTATGCACCCAGCGGCCGCAGCAGCTGCCCACGTCTCTCCGCTGGCCAGTGTGAGCCACACACTGTCCACATGAACACTGTTTTCACTTTGTCAGCGTTGATTCGCAGTTATTCACTGGGCTGTAGCGCCTCAGCCGAGCCTCGTATCCACAGTACCTATACACTGTCTGGAGGATTGCTGGAGGAAGTGAAAAGCAGCTCTTGTTTGCCTCTTTTGTCTTCACAACAAACCGGCCTCTGTGCCGAGAGAACGCAGGGAGCTGAAAGTGGTCCCGGCTTTGTGCTGAAGCAGGAGTGGTGCATTCAGTCTCTGTATCATTATTTTGATGGAGTGATTTGTTTCGGACGAGAAACGCCCAGCAACAGATCGCTAATGAGCTGTAATGGCCATGCCTTATATGTTGTTGTTGTCCTTTTTAATTTATGATTCCTAGGTTGTGTTTCTTTTTACTTTGTTATTTTCTTCCCCGGGATCGATACTCCTGGAAGAACCTCCACGTTTGAGACTTGAAACTGACGTTTGCTCTGTCGTTTCAGGACGTGTTCCTGATCTGCTTCTCACTCGTCAGTCCAGCTTCCTTCGAAAACGTCCGTGCCAAGGTGAGACGTTTACGCTCTGACCCAGAAACGTGCAAAGAGGAAGAAGAAAGGTGAATCTGAAGGAGCAGCTCTGCTCATGATGTCTCTGATCGCCCTCTCCCCCCTGCAGTGGTACCCCGAGGTGAGACACCACTGCCCCAACACACCCATAATCCTCGTGGGCACCAAGCTGGACCTCCGAGACGACAAGGACACCATCGAAAAGCTGAAGGAGAAGAAGCTGTCGCCCATCATCTACCCGCAGGGCCTGGCCATGGCCAAAGAAATAAGTCCGTTTCAGCTTCACGAGTTCAGCAGATTATTAGAGACCTAAACCTGAAACTAAAAAGTTTTTCTTCTGGTCCGTCCCGCCTGCAGGCTCAGTGAAGTACCTGGAGTGCTCGGCTCTGACGCAGCGCGGCCTTAAGACGGTGTTTGACGAAGCCATCCGGGCGGTCCTCTGCCCGCCGCCCGTCAAGAAGAGGAAGAGGAAATGCAGCCTGTTGTAACGCGGCGCCGCGGCCAGTAGAGGGCGCCGGTTTGCAGTCGGAACTCCCTCCGTCCTCTGGAGCAGAGGCAGCGAAGGCCGAGTTCCCCCCTAAATATCTGTTCACCCCGTGTCCTTGCTTACATAGAAGCTTTGATAGATCAGTCGTTCCTCTGAAAGGACGGGACAGTCTCCAAGCAGTCACACCTGTTTTTATCTGTTTAGTCATTTCAGATCGACTGGAATGAAGTGATTTTGCGAAGGCCTTTGGGGAATGTGAGGGTGGGAGGTTTGATTTTTAGATCTGAAGTCGTTTACGAAGGATTTTTTTTTCTTTTTCTTTTTTTTTCTGAGACATTGTGAAGAAACACTACTTGAATTTATCATCAGATGATCGTAGATGTAACTATGTAAAGAAGGAGGTCCTGCACTGCACTCTTTCCCCAAAAACACTAAGAGATTCCTGCTGCCTTGATGAAATTTTACTGAAACGTTTGTTAGAAGAAACCACACATTTCCTTTTTCTTTGTCTTCTTCTCTTCTTGTCAGCTGTTTGGGTTGGCGAGCCGTTGTGTTTACACCCGATGAGACTGTGAGGTGCTGCCAAAACTCAGTCGACGGTCGTCCCTCCGTAGTCCCTCTGTGAACACTAACATGTTTTGTTTTTTGGTTTTTGGTGGGTGGGGGGGGGGGTTCGGTTCGGGTCATAGTTTGTTTGAACAAAGTGTCACCTCGCAGTCATGAAGAAATGTTTTAACCCTCGGATGACTTGAAACGGCGTGACCGAACCCGCCGGGAAGCGTTCCGTGGTTCGGTCGTAACTCAGCAGGTCCATTGAATTTGAAGAGGAGCAGCGATCAAGTTGTGCGAGGAACGGCTCGGTCCGGACTCGGCGTTCTGAGATATCAGTGTTTGATTGGCACAGAGGAAGCTCGCTCTCTGATTTACTTTCTTACTAAATGTGGTTTCATTTTCATGTAGTTAAATGCTGATTTTCTTATTTTTAAAGCAAATAAATCCATTGAAAAGGAGTTTCTGTCATTGGTGTTGCCAGAAATAAACATGAAGCTGGAACTCGAGGAACCAAAGTTAAAGATAGAAACTATATTTTGAAATTGACAAACCAACAACCATCCAGACGTTCTTGTCAATGATTTATCAACGACATGTCTGAGTGTGTGAATCCAGCGAACGTCTGATTCAGCTTCACCGCAACGTGTCTCCCATCAGCTGGCGGGGTTCAAAGGTCAGGGGCGTCACACGCTGCTGGTTCTGTCTTCCCATTGGTCGAACACCAGCTTAGCAGACACGGCGTCTTCAACGGCCAGACCTGTTTCCAGAAGGGTTCGGTCGGTTACGATGAAGATGACGACACACAGCGTGTCAGCGGTGTGTCAGTGTGAACATGAGTGTGTGAGTGTCCCACCGAGGGATTTGAAGACGGTTGTCTTGTCTCTGTGGGCAGGTTTAGTCCCGTTAAGAACTTCTCCGAGCTCCGCGAACACCTCGGCCTGAAAGACAGCAACAGTGAGGAGTCAATAACAGACAGACACACACACACACACACACACACACACACACACACACACACGGAGAGTGTGCTGAACAAACGCACCCCGGAGAGGATGATGTCCCCGGACTCCACCATGGCGGCCTCCCTGCTGTCAGCGTAGACCACGGCCTCCTCCATCAGCCTGTCGTCCAGCTCCCTCCAGTCCGGCCTGCAGGCTCCCACCGCTGCACACACACACACACACACTTAAACGGTTGACTTACCAAACCCGGGCCTCCGTGCCGGACCGCCTCCTCTCACCGGCCACGTGGGCTCCGGGTTTGACCCAGCGACCCAGCAGCAGCGGCTCGGTGCTCCGGGTCGCCGTCACGATGGCGTCCGCTCCGCTCACCGCCGCCTCCACCAAGACGCAGGCCGACGCCGCTCCGCCGAGAGAGGCCACAAAGCTCTCCGCTCTCTCTTTAGAGTGGCTCCACACTCTCACCTGAAGGAGCAAACGCACATTGAACAGGTTAAAAACCACGATGCACTGCGGCGGCGCTGTACCTCTCTGAAGGGGAACATCTGGGTGAAGGCCTCGTAGTGGCTCCGGGCCTGTTTTCCAGTCCCCAGGATGGACAGGACCTCTGCTCCGGGACGCATCAGGAGCTGCAGGACAGACTGCAGTCAGCGACAAAGGAAGGAACGGGTGGAAGCGTGAGACTCGGGAAGGTGTGCCTGCCTTGGCGGAGATGGCTGAGACTGCAGCGGTGCGCATGGCGGTGATGACCTCTCCATCCATCACCTGCAGGGCGGAGACAGGTCAGGCTGGGCAGATGGGACCAGATCAGAGCGATCGGTCACACTCACGGCCTTGACGTTCCCGTACAGAGGGTCCAGCAGCATGACCGTGGCCTGAGTGGCCGGCAGGCTGGACTCGTCCTCCCTCTTGTAGGCACAGACTAGCTTCGTGCAGAGAACGCCGTCCTGCTCCATGTAGGCTGGCATCAGCAGGAAGAACCTGCAACAGCCGGAGCAGGTCAGCGGCTTCCAGTGTGAGCTTGTAATGATTGCCCTGAGTCGTGCGTGCAGGCTGCAGGCTTCACCCACCCTCCGTGTTTGCTCAGCGGCACGGCGGTGCGCACCGGCTGGAGCACGGCGGCCGCGTCCCGCCTGGAGAACAGGCCCAGAGCCTGCTCCAGGCGGGGAACCAGGTCCTCGTACCGCAGCAGACGCTCGACCTCTTCTCTCCAGATGACAGCGGGCGGCCCGTCCATGGCTCTGCTTCCTACTGCCAGAGAGAGAGAGAGAAAATACAGTCTGGAGCAAAGTCCAAACCTCCGATCCGCTGAGCTGCGCTCTAGAGCGACACACAGACCCAGGTCCACCATCAGGACATGCAAAAACTCAATTGCAACTTAAGGCTGGGTCTTTTCAAGAAACATGAGGTCAAACCAAGCTTGAAACCTGTGCAGGAGTTAATGGTTTGGATTACTTAACAGGTATTAAGATTTCTCTTTTGTTAGACTAATTGCAGGTGGAGTTCTCCAGAGGGAGTTCCCTGAACCGTGATGTCTGATGTGAAGCTGAAGCACACCCAGAAGTCTTTATGTCTAATGAGCAGGAATGTGGATGTTCGGGCTGTCTGCCGGCATTTCATCAGACTATTTCATCAGACAACACGAAGGGAGAGATTACAGCTGAACGGAGCAGCGACACATCTGGATGTGGGATCTCCCCTGAAAGACACACAACTGGAGGATTTTCTGTGGAAACCTGGACGGACAGTGATCTGAGAGTTTCAGAAGACATGGCTGAAGGAAGCTCTGCTCTGGAGAGGTTCCTGACCTGCCAGGTGTGTCTGGAGACATTCAGGGACCCGGTGTCTCTGAGCTGTAACCACAGCTTCTGCTCAAGCTGCCTGAAACTCTTCTGGAAGAAAGCTGGGAAACAGAACTGTCCTGTTTGCAAAAGAAGAATCTCCAAAGACATTCCTGTGAACTTTGCTCTGAAGGAGCTGGCAGAGTCGTTTGCTGGCAGGCAGAGATCTGGGTCATCTGAGGGAGAAGAGCGGGTGAAGAAGGTGGAGCTGGTGTGTGTTGAACACCGAGAGGAGCCCAGATTGTTCTGTGTGCAGGAGCAGAGGGCTCTGTGCACCGCCTGCCACTTCCCCCATGACGGCAGCCACGAGGTGCTTCCTGTGGAAGAAGCAGTGGAGGATCTGAAGGAGACGCTGAGGCGGGACTTCAAGTCTCTGCGGGACAAGAGGAAGAAATGCCAACGCCTGTGGAAAACGTACAGCGACGTGGTCCAGGAGTCCAGGAGGCAGCTGGAGTCCACAGAGACGCAGATCAGAGCCCAGTTCCACAAGCTGCACCAGTTCCTGAGAGAGGAGGAGGAGTCCAGACTGGCAGCCCTGAGGGAGGAAGAGGAGCAGAAGGCAGAGCGTCTGAGCAGAGGGATGAAGAGGGTGGAGGAGCAGACGTCCTCCCTGTCAGCCTGCATGGCCGCTGTGGAAGCAGAGCTGCAGAGGGCTGGCGGGTCGTTCCTCAGCAGCTACAGGGACGCCCAGAGCCGAGCCAGAGCCCAGTGCTCGCTGCCGGACCCACCGCCGCCCGCAGGACTGCTCATCGACGTGGCCAAACACCTGGGGAACCTGTCCTTCTCCGTCTGGAGCAGGATGAGGGACCTGGTCCACTTCACTCCTCTCATCCTGGACCCAAACACTGCAGCGCTCAGCCTCCACCTCTCTGAGGATCTGACCAGCGTGAGACGGGGAGACAGACGGCAGCAGCTTCCCGATAATCCAGAGAGATTCTCTCAGTATGTTAACGTCCTGGGCTCCGAGGGCTTCGGCTCCGGGAGGCACAGCTGGGAGGTGGAGGTGGGAGATCATCCAGAGTGGATCATCGGACTGGCCAAAGAGTCGGTGGACAGGAAGGGAAAGAGATCCGTTTCCCCAAAACACGGTCTCTGGTGTTTATGGCATCGGGACGGAAAATACACCAATGGTTGTGGTGAGCCCGTCAGGGTGAAGGACAGTCCCCAGAGGATCCGAGTCCAGCTGGACTATGACAGGGGGACGGTGTCCTTCTACGACTCTGAAGACCTGAGCCACATCTGCACTCACAGAGACGCCTTCACTGAGAAACTCTTCCCTTACCTCAGTGTTGGTGACGCTGCTGGAGCCCAAACCTCGACTCTCACCGTCTGCCAGCCTGGGCTTAAGCGGGCCACACACATCAAGAGTTTCAACATCTTAAGAGAGTATTTGTCTCTTTCAGACAACCTGATTGGACGTGACATGTCTTGGTGGTGTGAGCCTTATGTAGTATGTCCCCCTCGCTCCCACAGCGCATGAGGAATGACACGTTTTCACCATAAAAGTGATCATAAATCGATCGATTTCCAAACTGTATTCAAGGTTGTTACAAAAGGAGGGCCAGCTCTGTCCTGGGCTGTCCTCTGGACTCTGGAGGATGTTGGCCAAGCTCACATCCATGATGGACGACAGCTCTCACCCACTGCACCGGATGGTGGAGCAGCTCAGCAGCTCCTTCAGTCACTCCCGTTGCACTAAAAACATATCTGTATGTATTATAGTTCCTTGAGATTTATGTTAAACATAAATTTAGTTTTTGTCTTTTTTGGTTTTCTATTATTCTTACTACAATTTGCACTATTAGTTCTTTATTTCCTTTTTTATTAATTTTTGCACCCCCGTGTTCTACAAACCTCCGAAACTGTAAATTCCTCCACAGTGAGATAAAGTCTATTCTAAAGCAATTCATGTATTTAATTTACCTAAAATAAGGTTGAAAACAGGTTATCTCACTAGAAAACAGCTGTGTAATGATGTTAAGTGAACTATTACGGTATATTGAAAGAATGGGAAAATAAACAGTGGGTTAATCTCACCATTTAACAACCAGCTCTCCATGTTGTTCTTTACAGACACATTACCAGTAAATAGTGATTCTGCAGGAACATGGTGTGCATCTCGTGAGAATATCTATACGTGGGACAAAAGTTCAGCATCTTTTCCAGTTACATTGTATATTCGGATGGTAAAACCGGCATTTTTTTAAAACTTCAAACAGGAAAGCACCCTGTGTCATGGCTGCACATCTCAAGTCTTGATCTGAAATTTGTTAACTGAGAAGTAAAATTTCATTCTGCTATATCTCGTTCTAAAACAGCAGGAATGATAGGAAATTGGCATTCTCAAACATTTTGAAGTTTGATCTGGATCCTGGCAAAATAGTGGATAACACAATCTAGAACAGAATTAAACTGAAATCTAGTAGAAATACTGCAGTAATTACACTTCTGCAAATCAACTATCAGTACTGACACAAGAGAAGGTATGTTATGTTTTTTTATGCCAGCCCCTTTTGTGATAGCTAAAGAAAAACAATAGCACAAGTTTTGTCAGCTTTCTCACTAAATTAAGCGTTTGGGGAATATTTTCCAAGTATAATCATTTTATATCTGATGGAACATGCTTGAAAGTATTAAACACTGATTTGGAAACGGAACACAACACATCTGAAGAAAAAAGTAGCACAAATAAAGATTACATTAAAAAAAACTTTATTCCGAAGTAAGCTGTGGCACTGCAAACATAACACTCAAGTAGAGACAATGTCCTAAAAAAAAAAAAAATTCTAGACAAGGGAATTGTTTTCTCCTTTTCTTCAGCAAGAGCCTGTTACAGCAGTGTGACCAGAACTCACACCAGCAGTCTCTCAATGGCCATTTGCACAGACTGGATCTGTGGTTTGAGCTGAGATCCCTCCTTTATGGTCACCGAGGTGGCGACGACGGGACGAGAGACCCCACAGGCCCGGCCCAGGGCCTGCTTGGAGCGCACGAACACGTACGGCACGTTCTTGTCCTCACAGAGCAGCGGAAGGTGAAGGATGATCTCCAGCGGCTCGGCGTCCGCCGCCATCACAATAAACTCAGCGATGCCTCTGTTCAGGGTCTTAGTGGCTGGAGAGGAAGAAGAAGAAGAAGAGCATCATCAGTACAAGAAGGGATTTCAAATGAGTTGATTTACAAGACAGTTACAATCGACTTGCTGCCATCTGAAAAATATCGCAAGAAGTACAGGATTTCTATCTGAATTAGATTTAAAGAAACTTGTTCGTGTAGTTATTATGAGCAGGCTGGATTATTGTAGCAGTGTGTATCAATAAAAAAAATAATCTGTCAAATATCCAGAGCACAAGAGGGTGGAGCACATTACACCTGAGCTTCAATCTCTGCTGCTGACTGTCAACGGATCCAATCCAAAATCTCACTTATGGTATAAAAATATTTGAATGGTCTCAGGTCTGAACACATTTCACATTTGCTAGAAGAGCATAAAACATCCACACTCCTGAGGTATTCAAGAAGAGACAGAACAAGATGAAGCAGCTGTAACTTCTTACACTCACATTTAAGTTCTTTTAAAACACTAAAACTGTTGCTTTCACTATTTCAATTTTAATGCCTGTCACATTGTTTTAACATAGTTCATAATCTTCATTGCTTAAGTTTCTGAATGTCTAGTTTACGTCTATGTAAACCACTGGATTGCGTCGTGCCTGAATGGCGTTATATAAATTTGCCCTCTTCTAAACACAATGAAAAAGCATCTGGTATCAACATCCTCCATAAAGAGGTAACACTACATGTAACTTTGGATGTTACTTATAATCACGTGACGAGACATTAGTCATCTTCCTCACTGTGATCAGAGATATGCAGGCTGCTAGGTTAATCGTGACCACACAGGTAGTTTATGAGCGGCTCCTCACCTTCGTTGGCCCCCTTCCGCAGCTGCTTGTAGTTGGAAGCTTGCTGCACCAGGTCCAGGATGGTCTTGGTCAGCGTGGCGTCGGCCAGCGGGTAGGCCTTCGGGTTCACTTGTGCTTCAGTCTGGACAAAACAAACACAATTTAACTCAATCAACATTGCACTGACCTCGTATAAAGCGAATAAGCACACAGTTTGCGATATAAAGACATGACAGCCGAGTAGCCTCGTGCTAAAAGCGAGCTAGCATGTTAGCTCGACGGCTCATTCAGCAGCCGCTCACCATTGTGGGAGTTTTTCTCGGTTGTTCCGGCCCTCTCGGCGAAATGCTTCACGGAGGACAAATGTCTTCTGCTCCGGGTTGAAAGGGAACCAAAAAGAGAGACTTTCAAAGTTTTAAACGATTTTTAAAGCTTACAGACTTTCTCAGCTCAGTTTCATGCAGTACACCAGAAACGTTACCAACACGTGTGTGGTTACGCGCATGCGTCATAGTTACGCGCCGAGAAAGAACCGGAAGTGGGTGGGATTTATTAAGTGTTGTTTTCAATCAAGCAAGTGGAATTTAAATATTTAATAAAAGTATGATAGACTATCAAATATGATTTTTTTCCCAAATGAAGTGATAATGACTTGACAGGAGATTGAATTGTATTTTTCCTCCTATCATTATTCACATTGCAAACCAGTGTCATTGCTCACAGTTAAAATTGAATAAAATGAAATCAAATGAAGAGAAATAATTATCACATAAAGCGTACTGAATTTAATCTTTAGTGTACCAGTATAATAAAAAGACAATCTGTGGATAATCCATCCCCATCGTCTCTGCAGCCTTGCCAGGGTCATTAAGCAGTAGATACAATTCCTGTTTACTGTGGGTGAGGTCAGGAAACACCTGAACAGGTGAACAACCACACAGAACAACTAAGAATGCTAACTTTACAATTAAAAAAGTAATAAAAAAATTGTTTTGAATATTTTTGTGTCCCTAATAGCCTTCCATTAATTTAATTTAATTTAATTTAATTTAATTTAATTTAATTTAATTTAATTTAATTTAATTTAATTTAATTTAATTTAATTTAATTTAATTTAATTTAATTCCTCTCCACGCCGACAGGGCGCGCTCTCTGCCGCAGCTGCGCTTGGAGCGCAGGAAAGGTAAGCGCAATGCATTGTGGGTAGGACACTTTGAGGCCGTCCATTGCTCCGTCGTCCTGAAGGAGAGAGGAGATGAAGGGGATCCGGGGAATCAGCCAGCTCTCGGTGAGGATTCTCCCTCCTCCGCCCCGCATGGTTCACGCGTCGGGCCTCCTCCACGCTCCGCCGGCGGCTCTTGTTCCCTCCGTTCGGGGCTCGAACAGAGTTTAAAATTGAGGGTCAGGTCGGGACAGGGAGCTAAAGCTAGCTGATAACGTTATGTCACGAGCAGCACATATAAAGTGTTTTTATCCTTTAATGAGACTCAGATTTGTGTTTCAAGCTCAATGAAACCTTTCAAATAAAAACTGAGACATCCAGTAACCCCTGGCCTTTGGTTATGTGAACTGAAGCTCCAGTTTACACATCTGTCGTTCCTATTAGCAGTATTTATCTTTCCTCTTTGCCTCCAATCAGCCTCATCATTACAGTTTCCACCTAGCAAGAATAAAAGGTTGCTGATATGATTCACGATCCAAATAGTAAAATTGATTTTCTGTGCTTATGAATGGATTTTGTTTTTCATTTCCTGTCATACTGTCTGTCATGTCGACCTCAGCGCCCGAGATATCACACCAGGTCTTCATTAACGGGGTGAATTAAATTAATTTTTTCATCTCTGTTTTAGTTGGTGAGTTCATCTGAGAACTTGTCTTTCACAATGACTGCCTGGCAAAGAGACACAAAGAAAAACATTGAAACAAATGTATAACAGTGTCACACAACGTTTATAGTGACACCTGCCAAGATACAAATAAGTAAAAACTGAAAGCAAGTGCAGCAATCCTTCCTTATTATTTGTGAAAGCAGGACAGTGGAATAAATACAGAATACATAAATAAGAAGATATGAAATACCTTGGAAGTTTAGAAAATTGCTCTACATTGTTGAAACGTCTTGATTCAATACAATGTTCGCCTTATCTTCTATTACACGTGTTTATTGTAATCATTAACAACATGGTGCTACAGTTTTGGCACATGTGAGTGAAATGTGTGTGTTAATCCGTTCACCCACTGACCTCTGGAGCCCTCCTTCGCTGAAATGGGTCTATGCTCAACATCAGCCCATCATAGTGCTAACACTCTGTGAAGTTCTTGCAATTTCTATCCACAAGTTAACAAAAACACGCATGGACTTGAACTTTTGGAGTATTAATACAAACTGATTCCAACTCTCATTGTTATTTTTGAATGCCTAAAACATCAGCTGTTTGCACGTCAGAGTTCTGACCCCCTCACTTCCAGACCTGTCAAACCTCTGCTCTTCTTTCCTCCATCACACCGGCCAACCAGCCAGCAACACATTAGTTGTAATCCTCTCCTGCCTTCCCATCTTCTCTGTGTTTCCAGACGAGGCTTTATGCAGCCCAGGCTGCTCGTAAGGTGGAGGTCACTGGGTTTCAGCCTCAGGACGTGCAGGTCAGTGGTTGCTGACGTGTTTCTCTCCTCCACAGAGGCGGTTCTATGCGGCGGTCAGAGCGGGCCAGTCCCTTGTGCAGCCCCTGGCTGGCCTCAAGCTCTCGCCCGGGGCTGCCCGCTCCTACCAGGATATCCATGTATGTTGGGGAGTGACGGGGAGCAGCGGTGCTCTGGCCAGCTGCAGGCAGTGCTGCTCTGGGACCTGTTTTGAAGATATCAGTAGATTTCTAAGATATCTTGTAGAAATAGTTGCTCCTGCTTGCTTCTTTGCAAAGATGTCACATGTTGCTCACAGTATACATATGAAGATGGTTTTATGAATCTATTGGGAGTAATTTTAGGATTACAAGCAGTGATGTAATTTAAAGTAAGGTTGTACGTTTTGGAGGAGGCGTAAGCTGAAACATGTCTTTCAGGTAACCAAACTCCCCAGTGGCCTGGTGATCGCCTCACTGGAAAACTATTCTCCAGCCTCCAAGATCGGTGTGTTTGTCAAGGCTGGCTGCCGTTACGAGACCCCCGAGAACCAGGGCGTGACCCACCTGCTCCGACTGGCCTCCAGTTTGGTAAGAAAGTTAACATTTCAGCTTTTCCCCCTGAACTGGAGGAGGTAGCTCACGAGATCTAATCCTCTGTGCAAAAAGATTCAGAAATCAAGCTTGTCAAGCAGTGAGAAAAAAACAAAAGAAAAAGACGGCATTCATTATAAGTGAAACTGAAATTTTGCCATAGATGTGCATTCTTGTTAATGCCCTTTATTAAACTCATTCATTCATTCATTCATTATTACTGTGGTCCTGATGCAGCCCTTCATTTCAGCCTGACATTCTGTTGCATTGTTTCCTTTCCAGACAACCAAAGGAGCTTCGGCTTTTAAGATTTGTCGTGGTATTGAAGCAGTCGGTGGCAGTCTGAGGTCAGTAACTCTCAGTAAACAGTTTCAGCAGGTGGAAACGTTTGTCTCTTTAATGTGGATGTTTGCTTCTCTGTGCAGCGTCACGTCTTCCAGAGAAACCATGATGTATTCCGTCGACTGCCTGAGAGATGACATGTAAGTCTTTCTACTGTGAGTACTTATAAATCCTGCAGGAGATGGTGTGTTTTCAGTGTCAGTAATCAAAGTCAGAGCTGTGGGTGTGTGCAGCCTGAATGAATGTCATTTATACGATCGTTATAATCATGTTCCAGCAGGGGAAAGTCTGATTTTCTTGTGTTTCTCTGATTGATCTGCAGTGACACGGTGATGGAGTATCTGATCAACGTGACGACGGCCCCGGAGTTCCGTCCGTGGGAGGTGTCGGACCTCACGTCACGAGTCGAGCTGGACAAAGCACAGGCTGCACAGAGCCCTCAGATCGGTACGACCTCATGCATGCAGACTCCAGTTAAACTTTCTATTCCCATCTGTATTTCCACCTGAGTCACAGAACTCAGTGGGGTTGATGTGTGACTGTGTGACCGCTGCAGGCGTGGTGGAAGCCCTGCACGGAGCGGCCTATAAGAACGCCCTCTGTAACTCGCTGTACTGCCCGGACTACATGGTCGGCAACATCCAGTCTGAGCATGTGAGTGTT
Organism: Salarias fasciatus; assembly: GCF_902148845.1. Taxonomy (NCBI): domain Eukaryota; kingdom Metazoa; phylum Chordata; class Actinopteri; order Blenniiformes; family Blenniidae; genus Salarias; species Salarias fasciatus. Next base: position 18,381,319 of record NC_043752.1, on the reverse strand, counting down.
CCTCCTCGCCCGCTCAGCAGAAGAGTGACGTTACTCTTTATTCAAACTGCTCATACGTTGTTTTCTTGTCTTGTTTTTCCCCCCAGCTGCACCAGTTTGTTCAGAACAATTTCACAAGTGCCAGAATGGCTCTTCTGGGAATTGGTGAGGGTTGTTGATGAGACCACAGGGCTTTCTGTGAAGATAGTGAGTGTGTTTTCAGTGCGTCTGTGTTTCCTGCAGGTATCGACCACGCGGTGCTGAAGCAGGTGGGAGAGCAGTTCCTCAACATCCGCAGCGGCGCAGGAACCACGGGCGCCGCGGCGCAGTACCGTGGAGGTGAGGGAGGAGCCCAGAGCGGCTCTGCGTGAACCGTCCCATCAGTCTTCGGGTTTCTAACTGTCCCGTCTGGCGTGTGAAGGCGAGGTGCGCGTGGCCGGCACCGCCGGCCTGGTGCAAGCGGCGGTGGTGAGCCAGTCGGCGGCGGCCGGCACCGACGAGGCGCTGGCCTTCAGCGTGCTGCAGCACCTGCTGGGAGGCGGCCCGCACGTGAAGAGGGGCTCCAACGCTTCCAGCAAACTCATCCAGGGCGTCGCCAAGGCGACCGCCGAGCCCTTTGATGTGGGTGTCTGTCGTCTTGAAGAATAAAAACCTCTCTCACATAGTTTAGTCAGCTGAACCAGCGTCTTCCTGTGTTTTTTTCGTTTGACAGGTCAGTGCGTTCAACGCCAGCTACTCGGACTCCGGCCTCTTCGGGGTCTACACCATCGCCCACGCCGCGTCCGCCGGGGAGGTGAGTGAGCTGTGAGCGGCGCCGAGCGTCTGCAGGCAGGCAGGGTGTCTCCATGTGACGCTGTCCTCGTGTCTCTCCAGGTGATCAAGGCGGCCGTCGCTCAGGTCAACGCCGTCGCGTCCGGCGGAGTCACGGCAGCCGACCTGACCCGGGCCAAGTAAGGCCACGGTGCTCCACGGCGCCGGTGGAAACAGCGAGACGCTGTGTTGACCTCCACTGTCTGCTCCGCAGGGCGCAGCTCCAGGGTCAGTTCCTCATGTCTCTGGAAACGTCTGAAGGCCTGCTGGAGGCCATGGGCACTCAGGCGCTGGCTGCGGGGTCGTACCACTCCCCCGAGGAAATCTCCAAGAAGATCGACAACGTGTCCCTGACTGATGTTGCTAATGTGAGGCGTTTCACACCGTCCAGCCACCGTTTGGATTCCACTTCTCTTGTTTTCTAAACGTAACGGCTGCTCTCTCCTGCTTTGTTCAGGCTGCCAAGAAATTTGCGTCTGGGAAGAAGACCATGGCGTCCTCTGGAAACCTCTCAAAGGTCCCCTTCGTGGACGAGATTTGATTTGTTCCTGTTCAACTTGTATTGTACCTGATTGATAACACAGCAGGTGCATCCGGAGAAACTAGAGAAGGTCATCACAAAGTTGTTCAACGCTTTCTGTCATAACACCTCTGGGATATTTATAGGTGTTGTAAACGTTTAATTTCAGACGATGTTGCTCTGGTGCATCATGGTACACCCCCACCTCCACCCGCCATCCGTCACCATTAACTGTATAGCTGATGTAAAATAAGGAATAAATTCTATCTACCTGACACAGCTGTGAGTGTGTTTGTTTTGTTTGTAATGTTGAAATTTAGAATCAGAATGTCCTTTAAAGTCATTGTTAAAAACAAAATTCACGTTCATCTAATGTTTGGAGAGATCAGCTGTTTCCTGTCAGGGCAGCTTCAGATCAGTCCCATCACGCTGCAGCAGCCCGCTGAGTCTCTTCCGGGTTCTCGCGAGACTTCCCGCCGCGCGGCCATGGAGACGGGAGCCGGCTGGGCGTTACTCTCCCGTGCACAAGCTGCAGGAGAGGGGGAAACAGCCGCCGTGCGTCCAGATGGGAGTATCCCCGGTGGGGAAGCGGAGACCCGGGCCGTGAGGAGGCGGATCTAAAGCCGCTCCAGACCTGAACTCAGGACATCATCAGGACGAAGCCCATCGCCTCCCGGGCTGGAGAGGAGCCGCAGCGTCCCGGCCGGGCGGCGGGCACCATGACGAGCCGGGAGAGATGGATAAACTGACCGTGGTCTCGGGATGCCTCTTCCTCGCTGCGGACGTCTTCGCCATCGCGAGCCTCGCCAACCCGGACTGGATCAACACCGGAGAATCAGCTGGTAGGAGGAGGAGGCTGCACGAACACACACCTTCTGAAACACACACTGCATGAACCGAGAGCATCTGCCAGGAGAGATCCTCATGGAGTGATACTCTCATCAGTTTTATTCTCACCGCTGGCGCATCAACAAAACCGTGAACCTCCAAAACTGCAATTCTCAGCAGGGATCTTCATGAAAAATCAGAGTTAATGTTTCAGTAGAAACAGACTAGAATCGTCCTGAGTGGGTCTGACAGGTAAAATAGACAGATAATAACCTATAAATCTGAACTTTTTATAAAGTTTTCTTTTGTGTTGGTGCAGAGTCACATGATGGAAATGTATTATGTTCATGAAACCTGAAGTTTCTCAAAGAAGGGAGCAGTCCATCTCAACATGAAGCCACTTTTAACGAAACCTTCTGGTTTTCTCTTTCATGAAGAGTTCAGAAATCTGTTTCAAATAAACTTGTTTGAGATTTTCCAGGTGGTTTGGCCTGGTTGGAGCCTTTCTGTGGGCCGGTTTTGGCCCACGGGCCAAATGTTTGACCCCCCTGATCTGAACAAAATCACATTAAACCATCAGGAAAGCTTTTTTTTTCTTTGCCAACTTGAATCCAGCTCATTGCGAATGTGGGCTCCTCGGTGACATGTTGTGGTGTTCTCCAGCCGGCCTGCCCGGCCCTCAGGCCTGATAAGGGGGTAAATGTTTTATTTCCTGCAGCCTTGGCAGAGAACGTGCTCTGGGAAAGCCCATTTAAAGACAATTAAAATGCAAATCCACTGGACAAATAATGATTTTATTGAGAATACACCATTCCTAATTCACATCCCTTCTCCTGGAAAAAGACACAAAACCTGCTCGTTTTGTTATTCCTCTGCTTTAAGGTCACTTCTTCAACATTGTGGGATGAGCAGCTAAACTCTGCCTGTTCAGGTCAAGTTTTCTGTGAGGGGCTGACCTAGAATTTTTTTTCGAATCAGTTGAAGAGTGATATTGATTTTTGCGTTGAGTTGTACAGTCCAGAGCCGTCCCACATGTGTGCACAGCTGTCCCAGGTTCTCCATCCTGAAGCCACAGCAGGCAGAGATAAGCCTGAAACAGCCAGGCTGACTGGTTACTACAGGATTTTATTTGATGTAAACCCCCCCCAAAAAAATCGGCTTTATCACCAGCTGCCAGTCGAGCGCAGAACCAGCCGCTTTCTGCTGAATAGTAATGAATATTTTCACCTTTTTCTCTTGGTCGAACCAAATGCGCTGCAGTCCAGGACCGTGTGACTGTGTGGGATTTACCTGGACTCATGGAGCCACGGCAGTAAAAACCTTTTGTTCCCGTCTAATTAGCCGACCAGTGATCACCTGCAGGCAGGAAGTGAAGACATGTGACTTTTAATGAGGCCTCCTGGGAGAGAAGACTCTCCAGCTGGAGGACTGGAGCTCCTCCCAGCTGGAGCGTCTTGTCTCTGTTGTTTTGCTGGTCTCCCTCTGCTCTTTGTCGTTTTGGTTACTGTGTCTGGTGGTCTTCATTCCTCTCAGAGGGTCTAAACACATCCTCCCTGCAGGCTCCCTGACCCTGGGCCTGGTGCGGCAGTGCCAGACCCTCCACGGCCGGGCCCGGACCTGCGTCCCGCCGCGGCTGCCCAGGGAGTGGCTGGCCGCGCTGCTCCTCATCGTCCTGGGCATCGTGTCGCTCAGCGCCGCCTGCGGCCTGCTGGTGGCGTCCCTCTGGCGCCAGGAGGCCGGCCGATACGCCCGCTGGGTGGCCTTCGCCGGCAGTAGGTGTCTCCGCCGGCCCTCCCCTCCGGGGCGTTCGGTGTTAAAGCTGCTGTCTCTCCTCTCGCAGTGGTCCTCCTCTGCATGGCGGCGCTCGTCTTCCCCGTCGGCTTCTACGCCAGCGAGGTGGGGGGGCAGCCCTACAAGCTGCCCAGCGGCACGGCGGTGGGCTCCTCCTACGTGCTCTTCATCCTCTCCATCTTCTTCGCCATGGTGGGGCTGCTGTTCGCCGGGAAGATCTGCCTGCCCGGCTGACGCCGCTCCGCTGACCGCTCCAACTTCCTCTTAGCCTTACAATGTCTTTAAAAAACCACCTCAAAGCTGTTGTCTCTTCTCAAACGGACCGTGAGCCTGAGCTGAAGCCTTGTTCCTCAGAAAGATGTTAGTTCCGCTGCTCCATGAGGGTGTTGGTGTTTTAGAAACCTTGCCTTAAAGACCTGCTGACCTTAACTCTCTGAGGGTTTCGTATCGTGGAAGGAGTCGGTCCGGCGGTCCGGTGGAGCAGTGGAGCGGCGTGGAGGCCGTTCCCAGCAGGTCAGACCGTCTGTGGCCTCTCTGTTACCTCTTCCTGTTGATGCCTGTGTGTGTGTATACATGAGGGGACGGTCGCTGTACGCCGTTACCCAGAAGCACCGGTGTTTGTGAATCAGCATGAGCGGCGTCGGCGCATTAAACTGAAGCACCAACTGCACGGCCGTGTCCTGACTTCTCTCTGCAGCGGAGCTCAGGTTTGAGCCCACATGTCCCTACAGTTAGAACAGAGAAAGCAGACAGGCTGCAGGTTTCTGCCTCTCAGTCCTCCTCTGTGCTCTTTAACAGCCTCTGAGCTTCATACAGCATTAGAATGTACACTGTAGCGCAAAAGAAATCCTGAATGATGAACCAATCTGCTGTTCAGAGAAAACACTAAAACACACAGTTTGTTGTTTATTTTCTATTAACTACACAACCCAGCAATGTTTAACCGCTTCCAGTTACAGTGTTGGCAGTTCGGAAGAAGCTTGTTGAGGCCAGCTGAAGACAGGAGGAGCAGCGGACGGGAGACAGAACAACTCCTCTCACGCTATTGTGACATCTGTGGTGAAATTCGATTCCAGTTCTTATGAAGCAAAAACAAAATTCCACACAGCATTGTGAAAACACACAACGTTCACATCAAATCAGAGAATATTGATGCGTTATTGACTGATCAGCTTGTCTGATATGTGCGCCACCAGAGGGCGCCACCAGAGGGCGCACGCGGTTAGATTGAACCCAGAGGAGCTGCTGCTCAGGATCCTCAGGTTCAGTTAATGAGGTAAAAAGATGAAGCATGTCAGGGTGAGCTTGCCCTTTGACCTCTCTCGGTCCAGATCGGTCCCCGTCCGCCCCGGGGGGCCGGGTCAGGCCCGGGTCAGGACCGGGTCAGGCCCTGGTGGGACGGCTCTGCCGCCGCCGGATCAGCTGTGCGGCGGCGAGCAGCAGCGCCCCGGTGAGCAGCTCCAGGCCGTAGGAGAGCCAGGCCAGGGCGAAGGACCAGCCGAAGGACGTGCGCACGAAGGCCAGGCTCTCCGGGCCCGCCAGGGCCTCCGCCTGGGACGAGTACACCACGTAGAGGGAGGCTCCACACACCGTCAGCACGCCTGGGGGGCCGGAAGACACACACACACACACACACACACAGAAGAAAAACCATTAACTCACCTGCTAAAATCAGGAGAGCAACACACACACACACACACACAGATTCACAGTGTTGCCATTGGAAACCCTTTTAATTTTGACAGCCTGCTACTGGTTTTAAAAGCACGCTGCCCAGGGTGGGACTAATAAAAATGTTATTACAATCACAACCAGAGGTGCAACATGATGAGGAAACGGCGCCTCGGGGATAATCTTGATGCAACTTTATGAAACAAGCGGAGGAGACGAAGAGAGAGAGAGAGAGAGAGAGAGAGAGAGAGAGAGAGAAGAAAACAGAAGGAAACAGTGCTTTAATGAACCCACTGTGAGTCCTATACAGACTGTCCATCCGACTCGCCTCGGCTCCGGAGCCGATCCCAGCTGTCAGTGAAGACAGGACACACTCCGGAGAGGACACCGGTCCGTCACACTGACAAACAGTCACCCCCCCCAACCCACCCACCCACCCACAGCGAGGCAGTTTAGACTCGCCAACTAAAGTCAAAGACAGGAGGTCAGAGGTCAGAGCAGACCTACCTAGTCATGGGCCAATGTGCAAACCCCCCCCTGCTGGAGTGGAACTACTAACCACTGCAGCGTTCTGCAGCCTGGCGGTGAAAATAGAGCAGAAAGCGAAGGGAAAGCCCCGCAAAACGACCCCTCTGGCTGCTTAATGGAGGGGAAGGAAAGTGGAAGCAGGATAAGACGGAGGACAAAGGAAGAAGAGAACGCCATTAGAGGGGAGTGTAATCGTCAGCTATTTACCAACACAGGTGTGTGTGTGTCTGTGTGTGTGAGTCAGTAACACACTATAATTTCCCTCTCTTCTTCAGTGTGTTAACACCGTCCCTGCTGACTGAGGATGTTAAAGACTTGATTCGCACTTCAGCTAAAACAACGGCGTCGGAGCGGAGCGGCCGGCCGACCCGGCGGAGCGGTGTGAGAACGCCGAGCGGCCAGAAGATCTAATCACAGCCTTCATCTCATTCCACACGTGGTCATGCGCTGCTCGTTGGAGACTGGAGAGTCTTTGACAGAGTCTGTCCGGCGCGGCGCCGGGTCAGGAGGTGTTGGCAGAACACAGAGAGGACAGGCTAACTCGATAACCGCAAACACACACGTTTAACACGGTTAGCAGGAAACTCGGGGGGGGGGGGGAAGAAAGGAATGATGAGGACGCACGGAATACAACCACCGTTTGAACTGCTTCACTCAGTTCAGACTCAGGATCAGCAGGAGAAACATGATTCCTCTCAAACATCGATTAGATGAGATACTGTCTGATAAAGAGAAAAACTCTGTCAAGAGCAGCACTGAGGAACCTGGGAGAGACTCCAGACTGCGACTGAGCCTCCGTCTCACACATTAACGCTGCTTAATCTCTCTGAAATTAGGAATACGTTGACTCAGAGTGACTCTGGGAAATGAACCAGTTCCCTCCAGAGCGGAGGACTGCCGTTCCCTGAGATCAGCCGGTCTGAAGAAGTGAGTAAGTCACTTCCTGACTTTCAGCAGAGGTTCAGTAGAACCGGAGGCAGAACCTCCAGCCACACACACACACACACACACACACACACACACACACACACACACACACACACACACACGCCTGCCTGTCCATGCGTTCGCAGCCAATATGGCCAAATGAAACGGCCTGGGCGATCCCGGGTGATAAACTGCAGAACCTTTGGCCAGATGAAGTAAATTAGAGTGCGGCCCCATAAAGCGGTCCAGTCTGGCTGAATTACCCACAAGGCTGCACTTCGCTGCCTCATTACACCCTCAGTATCCTCCACCACAGCCTCTTTATCTCTGGATTAAGTTGGGGCATGAATGAAGGATTTTCTCGTCCACGGATAAAAAAAGAAGCCCTCGCGGTTTGTTTCCAGAGGAAGAGAAAGGAGAGGACGCCACGCGCGTGTTCGTGATCACAACAAGAGGAATGATTTCTCTCCCGTTCACATAATGTGACAGCGCCTATTTAACAACGTGATGGATTATTTCTGGGTGTTACTGCCTCCGTGCACACCTCTTTCTCACATCTGCTTCTCCTGCAGCGGTGATAACCGAGAGCTTTCTCAGCAGTAAATACAAAATCTGATCCAAGAACCAAGAACAGAGTCATGGTGGCCGTTCAGCAGCCGCTGAGTGGAGGCTGGACGTCCAGTGGAATATCTGGGAAAATATATCGAAGACTCATCAGGAATCACACCCGACGCCAGGTCTGCAGCCTGCGGCTCCATGAAGCCTTCACCACATGATCCCTCAATAAACATTGAACTTATTTGGATGTTACTATATGATTCGTCACTCTTGGTTCAAAAGGGATTAAAAAAGGTACAGGTAAAATTGGGAAAATAGCAAAACCACAAAAAATGGGGAAAAAATGATAGAACTGCTTAAAAAACCTAAGCGGCTACAATCTAACGTAAGAAAATGAAATATGGCAGGGAAAAGGCAAAGGAAACTGTTTAAAAAAGAGGTAAATGGATAAAAGAGCTAAAATTCAGATCATTTGTGCATCAAGACCAAGAATGAAACGTCCTGATTTTAAAGGTTAAATGTTCTTTGCGGCTCCAGAACAACCTGACTTGACGGAAAGTCACTGAAAGGCTCTTTTGGTCCTAAAGGCTGCAGAGCCTGTCTGGAGAGACTTCCCTCTGCTGCTCCCTCAATCATAATTCCATCATGCCATTTGGGTGGGGGTGTGTGTGTCGTCTTCGCCCAGCCGGCTGAGAGGCTCCGGCCTAATCTGAGCCCGGCAGGCCCGGAGAGACGGATGGGCGAGGAGCACCGAGCCATAACTCACTGCAGATGAAGAAGTAGGAGGCGGCGGCGGTGAGGAGGACGGGGCTGCGGGCCAGGGAGCTGACCAGGCCGCAGATGCCCCCGAACAGCACCAGCACCAGGCTGAGGGGCAGCAGCACCACGATGGCACCGTGCATGTCTGCGGACGGGACGGACGGACAGAGGGACACGGGGTTACCATCACCATCGTCCGGCCTGAGAGGACAGAGGGCCTCCATCACTCACTCAGCATCCGCTGCTCCGACGCCGAGTATCTGGAGTAGTCAGCCGAGAAGGAGTCCATGAAGACCGAGGACTTCTCACCTGAGGGGGGGCAAAAGAAAACCAGTCTGAGAGGACAGTCAACATCATGAAACTGACTCCAGACTGTGGGAGACTTCTGATCACTGAGCAGACACACAAATAAAATAGAATAATTTTAAAAAAGCATCTTTGATTCTTTACTTCCTCACCTGCAACATGAGAATGCTCTGTCACAGTGTGTGTGTGTGTGTGTGTGTGTATACCTTCGGTGATGCTCCACAGTCCCGAGTGGGAGCTCATGTTCTCGAAGTCCGTGGTGTTCATGGCGTTGATCTCGATGATGTACCAGTAGTCGGTTCCGATGGAAGTGGCCAGGAAGGCGAAGCTGAGGATCCCGCAGATCCCAGCTGTGATCACCAGCTGACTGAAGGTTACCTTCATCCTGCGCGCGCGGGAGGAGGAAGACGAGGAAAAAAAAAGCCCCGATCGCGTTAAACTCGCGCGTAAAGCTGCTTTTCCTGCGCGCGGCGTCAGACGGAGGTGTTGTGGAGGAGTCCTGGAGCTCCCGCTGGGCTGGAGGGACGGAGCGGAGGAGCGGCGGCCGCCCGGCGGGCTGTCTGGCTGGGAGGGACTTTGATTCATCACATTTACGCACGGAGGAGGGAAAAAAAGGCGCAATAAGGGAGATTTGGAGGGACGCCGAGGTCTTTCTCACTGAGGTAATGAGACGGAGCAACGACGCACGGAGCAATGCCGGATTTATTTAGGCTCATAAAAAATAGACACACACAAAATCACACACATTTATACACACAGGTGTGTGCGTGTGGCAGTTTTCTGGCGTTAGAAAAAAAAGAAAAAAGGAAAATCAACATTTAAACCAGTTTAATGTGTAAAAACAGAAAAAAGCTTTGAAGAAGACAAATGTAAAGAAGGGACAAACTTGACTGAAGAACCAGGCACTTCCAAACTACAATCACACACACAGACACACACACAGCTCATCACTTCCGTCGTGTCACTCTTCTCCCATTGCCGTCTTAATGATATTTGCTCTTCTCTCCTTGGCATCCTCTTCAAACCTGGTGATGGCGTCTTTACAGGCTTTGTTCTGTTGGAGACAAAGTGAATCAGTCAAGGCCGAGGCTTCTTGTCACTTTCATTTACTCGTCTTGTGTAACTGACAGATTTAGCCAGACTCACAGCTTGACTGTGGTTACATTATGTGTTCTATAATTCACCACTAAAAGATGTCTTAGAGGGAAACGTACGACGGTGAACTTCTGCCGTTCTTTCTGCAGTTTGAAGAACTCCTCCATGGTCAGCTCCTCCACCTTCTTCTTCAGGGAAATGAAGTGGCAGGAGGGGGAGTGAGACTTGTGCTCCTTTCTGACAGGAAAGACAAACAAGGACGTTTGTTTTAATGTTACTGAGACAAACCATGAATCTTGCTAGACGCATACATGGGTGGAAATATTCCAGGCAAAATGACCACAACACTGGACTGTTCCCTTTAAAGTTAAACAAAAGCTGAAGTTATTACAGAAAAAAAAAGGGCAGAAGTACACACTCAGTTTGTTTTTGGCAAATCTAAAACTACACAAAAAATCTGCATAAATATTGTTAATAAAACTGTTAGAGGAAAGTATGTGACAGTGACTGTAAATGTCACCTGAAAAACTTTCACACAATTAAATATATATTTAATTTGAAAACAAGCAAGTTTAATATCTGATTAAAGAAAATACAATGCAAATACCAAAAAGACTGGAATAAAGCATGATTGGCTTCTCCTAAACGCAGATTTCATTCACAGCAGGACACAGACAGAAAACATCCTGAATTTGATGGCAGCAACAAACATTAATGTAATCTATTTATTACTAACTAAGGAGACTTTTGATCTGCGGAGAATGTGAAAAAAGTTGAATCGCTGGTAACTAGGTGCTTCATCAACCCATGTAGGAGGCATATTTTAATTTAAAGGCTGCATCTGGTTTATAAGGAGAGTGTTATGAAGAAATGTTTATTTATTGTGGAATAATGATCAACTCTGTCGAGTCTCTTGGCGTGTTCTCACATCGACACATTCAAAAGAAATGAAACTGAATCTGTTTTTCAGCGGAGACCCTTTCTGAGGACAGGAACACGACCATCTTACACTGGGTCATCCTCCGGCTCCCAGCCCTCCAGCTCCTTCAGGCAGAAGAAACACATGGCGACGTCCGGGCCGTTCTCCGAAGGTGTGTGGATGAAGCCAGCTTTGGCCATCTGGACGGAGACAAGAAGAAACACATTAAAACAAAAATCATTTAGAGCCGATAGAGCAGGAGCGTCAGACATAAGGCCTGTGGAGCAAAACTGGTATAACTATAACAGACTTTTTCTGTGTGACTGTGTGTGTGGACATTTCATTGTATTTGACATCAGGAGGTTTCATTAAAATTGGTTTCATGTTTAGATAGTCTCAATTTTCTGCAGTATTGTTTTGGCTTTCATCACAAGGAGTCTGCTTCATAACAAAAGAAAAGTTTAGTTTATATTTAAAGGTTATTGAGTCAGTGTTTTACCCGCTCAAGATGGAACTGGGCTGAATGTGGCCCGTGAGCTAAAATGTGTTTGATGTAATATAGCATGAATAAACATTAATGATACTGTAGAAATCCAGCTGAATGAAACCATATATTAAACTAAAACTAAGGTATACGAGGGATGAATGATTCTTTCCATCTCTACAAATTAAATGTTGCAGCGAATCAATGGAGAAAACAAGGATGACGTAATACAATATGTATAAACTCCGGAGCAAGTGGGTGTTCCTGTAAAAACAGAACTAACTACTGGCACATATTCTGACAATACCAACAAAAGCAGAAAAATAAATGTTCAGAGAAAGAGAATAAGTTTAAATGTGGAGCTTCAGGCTGAAATGCCAGAGTTATTTCAGAGTTTTAAGCTAAATGTTGTTGCTACGTTAGCTAACCGAACAGTGTACAATGTGTTCTCACGTTTTCCGGGGTGCACGAGCAGTCTTCATCAAAGGGCCATCCTTCGAAGGTTTTCAGCCTGTTCTCCCAAAGGTAAATTTTAAGCGATTCTTCTTTTAACATCTCCATTGAACTGAGCGTTTTAAAAGTGGGTTCTCAGCTCCGTGTAGAAGAGACGGAGAGCTCGCGAGCTGAAGGTTGTTTTTAAATCTCAGCGGTCTCTTCTCATTGGCTGTTTTCTTCTTCGTGAGCCATATATAAAGGAACCTTCTGCTCACTGGCGCCACCTATAGATAGAGTGACTGGAAAGACTAAATCCGTTTAAAAGTACTTACATTTCAATAAAGAAAAGCTAAAAAAAAAAGTCTTATATTCAGTCCTCACTCTTGAGTCTGTAGCCGGAGAGAAAGCAGGGATTTTGTACAAAACAGCAAAACATTTTCCACTCACTTCCTGTTTGATGTTGATGGGTAATGTAGTTTTTGCGCTTATTGGTCAGAAACAGACGCGCGGGAGTGTGAGTATTTTCTCTCTGTCTGCATCCGGAACACAACAAACCCGTGCTCAGCTGAAATCTGCGTTTTACCTCATGTGTCCTCGGCTTGGCCATGGAGGGACGGTGCGCTGTCGACACGTGGACTCAGCTCGGGGGCTCGGGCGCGCGCGACACGGCGAAGCTGATCAGCTGTGAGCCTCACGTGTTCATCTGCGACGGGAGCCACCAAGTCTACGTCTTCAACACTAAAGAGAGGAAACTCGCGGTAAATGTTACATCAGTCTGGCTCCATTTGAGGGAGCGTGCTCAGTGTCTGATGGTTGTTTCTGTTCAGGCGGTGCTCCAGTCACCTGCTCCAGTCACTGACCTGTCACCTGGTCCTACCTGTGACCTCCTGTCACCTGGTCCTACCTGTGACCTCCAGTCACCTGGTCCTACCTGTGACCTCCAGTCACCTGGTCCTACCTGTGACCTCCAGTCACCTGGTCCTACCTGTGACCTCCAGTCACCTGCTCCTACCTGTGACCTCCTGTCACCTGGTCCTACCTGTGACCTCCTGTCACCTGCTCCTACCTGTGACCTGGAAGCTGAAAGACAGACGCACATCCTCTTTGTGTCCTGTGCGTCTGGAGTTTATTGTGTCGACCTGCAGTGTTTGCTGGACAGGTAAGGATCTGGAGTGTAACTTTTTAAAGTGCTTTATAAATAAACTTGCTTTGGATTTATTTGGCAAACCAACTGGAAGACTTGAAAATGATCCACCACAGTGTTTCTTTATAGCTTGAGGTTCCTGCCTTGTTTCTGCAGCTGAGATGTCCTTGTGTGATTTAAGGCTGGTTGATTGGTGTGGTCTGTGGTTCCTGCAGGGCTCCAGCCTCCCCCGGCCCGGCGGAGCTGGGCGTCTCCCCGGAGCGGCTGGTGGTGGAGGCGGGCGGAGCGTCGTCCCTGCTGCTGGTCGGCTCTGTGCTCCTCACTCTCAGCCAGAGAGACGAGTCCTGGCTGCTGACGGTCCATCAAACCCAGACCCCGCCCGGCCGGTGTGAGGAGCTGGGCTCCTTCAGCCTGCCTCTGGTGCCGGAGTCCGGACCGAGGAGGAGGAGGAGGAGGACTGTGCTGATCTGCCTCCACTGTGGCGACGCTTCGCCTCCGTCCTCCTCCTCAGATTCCTCTCTGCCCGGCGGCCACTTCCGCCTGGAGCCGCTCATGTTCAGGCTGCTGTTCGGGGTGGAGGCCGCCCTGGCCGGCTCGCCGGTCGTCCTGTGCGGCCTGCCGGACGGGCGCCTGGCCTTCGCGCCGCTCCGCCTGCCGGGGTCCCGGCTCCGAGTCCTGCACAGCCTGGAGCAGCCGGTGGCCGTGGTGGCGGCTCCCGGTCCGGGACTCGCTCGCTGCTTGGTGGCGCTGGGCGAACGAGGCGGACTGGTCCTGATCGGGGCCGACCGGGGCGGCGGGCTGGGCTTCACCGAGGCCCGCGTGGCGGCGCCGGCGCCCGTGGCCTGCGGCTGCGTGGATGAGCGGCGTCTGTACTACAGCACCGGCTCGGACCTGCTGGCTCTGGATTTACCAGAGGGATCATCAGGGGGAGACGGCGGCGAGGAGGCCGCCGCCCTTCCAAGCCCCACCAGCCTGAACGTGTGCAGGGTGGCGGCCCTGTCGGAGCCCGCACGCCACACTGCAGGTGAGAACGCCGCCCCCCTGATCACCGCCTCCCGGGAAGCTCTCCGTTTCTTTGTCCTGACAGAAAGCTTTCTGCTGCGGCGCCTCAGGTGGCGTGGAGCTGCTGGCGCTCTCTGAGCGAGGACGCCTCCTCAGGATCCGCCTCCCTGAGCGCAGAGCCGAGTCGGGGGTCGCCACGCCGCCGTCCTCCCAGGCGGGCCGCAGACTCCGGGACCTGCTGTCCGCCATCGGGGACGTCTGTGAGAGGTGGAGCCAGCAGACGCCAGGTCTTCATGAAGGCTCCGTCAGCAGGTCGGCTCACGTCCCGCTTCTCGCTTCCTTTCAGGGCGTCGGCTCTGGAAACCGTCATCAAGTCCAGAAACGCCGTCCTGCGGCGCCTCAACCAGGTGATCAGCGTGAGCCTGCTGCTGGCCGCCGAGCCCCCCGCCCCGCGGCAGAGGCCCGTCCGGTGTGTGGGCGGGGCCAGCTGGAGCAGCCTGCTGCAGAGACGCGTCCTGACCCTCCGCTGCGTCCTGCACAACGCCAGTCCCTACGTCCTGGAGGCGGGCTGGACCCTGAGCCTCGCCGTGCTCCCCCTCTGCGCTCCGGCCCCGGCGGGAGGGGGGAGTCCCTCCAGGAGCTTCTCCTTCCCGCTGCGGCGTCTGTCCTCCGGGGACAAGCTGGAGGTGTCCGTCCCTTTAGCGGAGGACGGCGACGCCTGCTTCCCTCTGTCGGTGAGCTGCTCGCTCGTCTTCTCGCTCTCCGGCCTGCTGGGGGGCGAGGAGGCGGGACGCCCCGCCGGCTGTGTCAGCCTGCCTCTCGACACGCTGACAGTGGACTGGCTGCACGGCCTGCGGGTCGGCGGTCCGAGAGCCGGCGCCGTCGGAGGCGACCTGTCGGGTTTCCTGCGGTCACACGGCGGCAGACGGAACGAGAGCGGCTCCACCCAGACCTACTGCGCCTGCGTCCGGGTCTCTGCAGCGCTGCTGAGCCGCGCCCTGCTGCCGGAGCGCTCCGACCCGGACCCTGAAGAGCCCAGACCGGCGCCGCCGGACCTCCGCCTGGCCCTGCTGGACTGGCTGCTGTCCGGAGGAGGCGGAGCGGCGAGGGCGGAGCCCCGGGAGCTGCAGGCGGACCGCAGAAGCGCCGTCGTCCTCGCCTGCGCTCCCGACGGGGCGCCGGTCAGACTCTCGGCTGCAGAGGTGAAGAAGACGGTCGAAGCTCAGACGTCTTCCTGCGTTTGACCGCCTGGTATTTAAGCAGACCTGTTCTCCAGGTAGCTGCGGGGGAGGAGTCCCCGGCCGCCGTCCGGGTCCAGGCTGAGAGCCCGTCCGTGGCGGCGGTGTGTGGGCTGCACCACGCCCTGCTGAGCAGGATCCAGGTAGGAGCAGAGGAGCCGGCCGGCCTCCACGTCGTCACACCTCCAAGCCTCTGACCGTCTGACTTCCTGCCGCTTGTTTTCCTCAGACTCTGCTGCAGAAGGCTCCGGAGGAAACTTCCTCCACATCGGTCCAGAGTTTAGCACTGAGACGAGCGCTGCAGAGAGCCGAGGTGAGTCTGTTACTGTCGTCACCATGGCAACGGCCAAAACTTCTTCGTTTTTGCATTTTGGATTTAGTCATTTTCTCTTCTTTTTACGATACTCAGTGTGAGTATTGTAACTGTCTTCTCAGCTGCTCTGTTCTGAACTGTTTCTTTCCTCTCCTGCCTTCATTTGTGTCAACAGATGCATCAGAACCGGATCTCGGCGGCTCTCGCCACCGCCGCCGCGTCCGCCGGCCAGATTAACCAGCATCTCCTCGCTGTTTACAGAGAACTCAGAGAAAATCCTCTGCTCATAACGTGACGCCTGCAGCCGCCCGTCTGTGTTCAGTAATTAATATTCCTCTCCGCTGTTCGGGAAACGCTCTCGAGATCCGGAGCCTCGTGTCGGGAACGAGGCTGGAACCCTCCCGACGACCGTCTCAGGCTCTCTTTACAAACTGAAACGTTGAGTTTGAGCGACTGCAGAGCAAACCGCTGTGACGACGGCCTGTGTTCCAGGTGTGTTTCTGGTTCCCAGTCCTGAGCTGTGAACCAGGAACCAGCCACTGTTGGACTGCTGTTTGATTCCCTCCCATCAGGTTCTGATGTGCAGATGGTTGTCGTTTCACACACGGCGTTTGGGAAGCTTAAGAGAGATTTCCTTTAATAAAGATATAAAAGATAAATAAGAATGAAAAAGATGAGCCCTTCTGATATAATCCATGAAGATTTAATGGCCTGGAGCCTGAATTAAACTTATCGTAGTAGGTAAGAGGACGCCGACTCTGTCGATTTTGCAAGACAAGCATCACTTTGAGCCCACATCAGTTTTTTTTTTCCTTCCATCATCGAACCCAAGAGGGCAAACAGGAGGAGAATGGAGGCTGCTCGTTCATTACGTCCTCATGTTTTACACGTCTTACTGTAACTTCTCTCTACTGTAGTTGTAGAATATGATTACAGAAATATCAAGGGTGTTACAGAATAAGATCTACCTGTGCATCTTTTGTCTAACTTTGGGTTACCAGGTGTTTCAGACCATTAGTGAAGAGACAGACTGGACTATCAGATATTCACACGTACAAATTGATTTAGATTCACGAATGACAGAAACGGTCTTCTCTGATCTGAAGAATGAGTCTTCAGTGTAACAATAGGAGCTCGGGTTGCTTCACAATCAAACAAATCACAGCTGTCATTTCTTTACAAGCCAGTGATACTCTGTAAAAAAGAAAAAGATGAGAATGGTAAACATGTAATGTCTGTTATTGTCTTCAAGAAGCTGAGAACCAACTTATGTAAATGTTTCAAAGATATTTCAGCCATTTCATCTGTTTTCTCTGAGGTTCCAGCTACTGTATTTTTATTAATTTTAGGCTGTTTTTCACTGTTTCTTATAACAGTTTTCAGCCATTCTAATTTTTCTTTCCTTTTTTCTTTTCGGTCATTTTTCTCAAGACATAAGAGTGAAACTGGTTCTGGTGTGTAAATGGAACAAACATTAAATCAGAGTGTGTGTTGACGGGCCAGTCCTGACAGCCGGAGAGCCACTGGAGGCCGAGCAGCAGCAGCCATCAGCGTGAGCACCAACACTTTCCCCAGCGAAACCGGAGATTCCGGGATGGGGCTCCTCCACGGAGTTTCCATGTTCTCCCTGTGAGTGTGTGGGATGTCTGTGATACCTGCCGTCTCAACCTGCACCAACTGTGAAATAAAAGCTGACAACTAAACAGAATCGCTTCAGAACTGAGCCTCACAGCTCAAACCGTGAAGTTCGGGGGGGATGAGCGACTCCATGCTGCAGAGACAGATCCTGACATAAAACTTTATTTCTAAAGCTACGTTCACAAAACAAAAGAAAGATGTAGAAAACAGTAACAGCAGAGGGAATGAAACCTCCAGGGAGGAAGAGGAGGGAGGGGATGGAGTGGACCCTCTGAGTCTGTATGTCTGTGTTTTTAGAGCGGATGAAGTCCTGGGTTCACATCAGTACTCCCAGAGGGCCGAGCTGCTGGGGCCGGGCCCGTCCCCCTTCAGCGTGCCTCCCTGGTCGCCACGCAGGTACTTCCCGCTCTTGGCCCGGATGGCGAGGCGGCCGCGCTCCAGCAGCTCCAGGGAGAAGGCCTCCGGGGCCTCGCCGTCCGAACACACCAGCCCGGCGCCGTTCACGTACCAGAACCGCCCGTCGGCGCCTGGCGGGCACAAGACACACGCTTTAGACAGCAGAAGACAGGGAGGCAGCCGGGGGGTCATGAGGGGTCGTGAGGGGTCGTGACCTTTGATGTGGTAGGCCCCGCCACTGAACTCCAGGCTGAAGATGTCGTAGACGGATCTGCTGGCGTCCAGCGTGCTGGAGTTCCTGTGGCGGCAGATGAAGCCGTTCTCCCCCCTCAGGATCAGCATGGGCCGGTTGATCAGCTTCAGAGTGAGCAGCTCGTCCTCCCCTGGGAGTCAGAACCAGAACCAGAACCAGAACCTGAGTCAGACCCAGAACCTGAGCCGCCTGGCCGCTCAGAGGACACAGCCTCACCGATGGAGTCGCTGACAGCCAGCAGCTGGCCGTTCTTCTTGGTGCAGATGTATTTCCCATTGTTAGCTTTCAGCGCCACCTTGTGGCCAAGCCACTCCACTGAAAACATGGTGTCTGCAGACCTGAGGGAGAAAGATTAATTCACCTTCACAGAAGTTGGGGATGAAAAAAACAGACTGTGAGATAAAATACACCACTGGAAAAATAGAATAAAATGAGGAAATTAAAAAAAAAAAAGATCAGATCTCAGTCCTCCTCTCGTGACCGGGGTCAAAGGAGACGTGACCCCGTGAACTCACACCGCCGTGCTGGTGGTCTGGACGCCCCCGTGAGCCACCAGGGCCCAGTAGTTCCCCTGGCTGCTGCGGAAGGTGCTCTTCTTGGTGTCCCTGTCGATCTCCATCTGGAACGTCTCCGTGTCCGTCTCGTCCTCCTGGTTGGCGGCCAGGCTCACTCCTGGGGGGGGGGGCATGCTGCCATTAATACTTTACAGAGAAGCAGTGAAAGTAGAGGAGTGTGTGGAACTGGAGAGCTGCAGTGAAAGGATCTGAATCATGATCCAGAAACCAGGATGCTGCTCTGCTGAAAGCAGATTCATCCCTGTTATGAATCCTCTAACTTCCTGACGCCACTGCTTCTTTTCCTTGGGCATTTTGCTTTCCCTTGCTCTCCCTTCCCCCACCCCCCCCCCCGGTGAACCTCTGACCCCCAGGAGCCCCGCCCCCTGCCCTCGGCCCACCTCCGGCCCGGCCTCTCTGGCCTCCTCGCAGCGGGGCTCGGATATAATCAGCTTTCCAGCGCGGCCTGCCCGATCCCTCAATCCCCCCAATAAAAGAATAAAGGAGCAACAGGAAAAGACCGGAGGATTTTATGGTCCACACTTAGCAGGATGTTCAGATAATTACCAGCCGCTCTCAGACTCAAGGAACCATGGATGATCAAACACAGGCAGAACACACTCCCTCTGCAAAACCCTCTGCATCGTCTGAACTCTTTAACATCCTCACTGGGCAAAAGGCAATTAAGAAGCATTTATTTACATTTTCCGTTTATTTATTTGGGAGAAATAGAAGGATTTGCTTTTCCAATCAAACATTCCGATCAGCTGAGAGGCTGAGTATTAAAGACGTCTGAGGAACAAGGGGGGATAGTTCACTGGGGAGAATTACTGGAATCACTACAAGATTCGCTTCACTTCAGTGGCTAGTATTTTCTTAATAATCTTCCTACATAAGTAGCTTTGAAGAAGTTGTTTCAGTTCTGTGAAACTGTCCTTTAAGCGACGAGATTCCCTTTTTTTAATTCTGAAAACTGTTCAAGTGGATCAGAAACCCGGTTTCGGACAGTCTTTCTTCTAATTGAAACTCTGTTAATGTCTCACAACAGCTCAGATTAACCTGTACTACACCTAAAACTGCACCATGAAAACACTGCAGCTGCAGAACGCTCTCTGTGTGTCTGCATTAATGAGAGAAGCTCTGATTTAACTGATACTGTTTCACCGAACTCCTGTTTACCAGAGGAGGACGGAATCACTGAACCCAGAGTCTCTGTCCTGAATCCACTTTAATGTTAACCTGTGTCTGTCGAACCTGTGACTCCTGATCAGCTTTTAATAAATGTTACTTTACAATTTAAGTGCTGTCTGTGAGAGTGACTTGTTATTTGTTGGTGCAGGGCTAATAGATCAACAAATAAGTCAAAATCACATCATTACAGCTTTTAAAAGAAAGTATTAAAACTATTTTTTCCCCCAAAAGTAGTAATCTTAGAAAAAAAAAACATCTCAACAAGAAGACTGACTATAAACTTTTTGAAGTGATAGCAGAAAAAAAATCATGTTTTCCTCCTAAGTCAAAAAGAAGACACTTCCTTCAGCCCCGGATGGTTCCTGCTGCCTGATGCTCTCTGGCGTCTCCGTTGGGGGCCCGCCCCACACTTTGAGCACCGCTGCATGAAGGAGGTGCGAGGCTACTGGAAGAGACTCCACCAAACATCTGTGTGTGTGTGTGTGTGTGTGTGTGTGTGTGTGTGTGTGTGTGTGTGTTATCTCACGCCTGTTGCTAGAAGCTGTAATTTATGGTTTGTGACAGTGAATCTTACATGTTTTAACGCCATTTTCAGGCGTTTTGCTCCAGTTTGAATTGTGACTGCAGAGATAAATTGGAAAAATGGGGGGAAAGGGGGCCGAAACGTGACAAAGATGTCATGGTTGCCGAGTGACTGGGATGCTTTAATCACATCTTATTCACACCCGATAAACTAGGTCTCATGAGTTCTTACACGTGCTTAAATTATCATTGATCTTAAGTGCATCTGAAGCATGAATGTAAGTGTCTGTGCAGCGACGCCCGAGGCCCGCCGCTCCCGGCCTCTCTCATCCCCACTCAATGTCATGCTTTGTCTACCTATTCCATGTGTCCATTTCACACTAATTCAAGCCAGAAATGATCTTCAGAGAGGGCTCAGCTGGGACCGGGGAGGCACTATCAGATAGACGGGAAAGAGAGAGGGACGGAGGAAGAGAGAGCGGGAGGAGGGGGGTGAACGCTCTGATACCCGAGCCAGCAATCTGAACACATCAGTAGCTGTGTTGACGACCACCTTCTGGACAAACATGCAGATGGAGACGGTGTTGCTTGTGTCTGTTGAGGCCCTCCAGTGCTCCTCAGCACCATTCAGAAAGCTGCACTGCTGCTTCACTCTGGATCAGAACCTAAATCTAGCTCCGCTTGCCGGTGCTGTCCTACCGACAACCTCCAGACGGAGCAGGCCTAACTAATCCATCAGCGATAGAAGGGTCTGGCATCAATTATTAATGGTAAGCCGATGCCACTATCCCTTTGTCCCTTATTTTCTTCTTTCTCTCAATCCTTCATCCCACTCCGCTGTGTTTTCTGCTGGTTTTCTGCTAACACACCATGAGAGCGCGTTGGCCCGTGTTAATGGAAAGAGTGTGTGTCTTTGGGCTGTCGTCTCATGAGCGGCCCACTCAGAGCCGGGAGACGCAGGAGGGTGGAGGGAGGCACGACCTGCCCGACACGCAAAGACGTGCAAAACCACACAAAGCGACGTCAATGTTTTCGCATATTTGCATCTCAGCGCACGTCCGAGGGCAGTTCTGCTGCTACTGACCCGTTTACTGCGTCTGCGAACCACATCGGACTCCTCGGCACTAAAGGGAGGCGAAGCAGAAGTGCTAATTTATGAGCGCAGACAGAAAAGACATCTGGGAGGAAGAGGAGCCCACCTGTCTCCACACACACTCCTATTGTTCTGAAATCCTCCGGGTGTCGTCCTACAGCGGCGTCCCCCCTTCTCCCTTTCTTCTGCTTTAACCGTTATGTTGAATGTGAAGGTAAGGAGGCCAAGCGCAGAGATTCTACTTCCTCACATTTTTTCCATTTTGTACTTTTTTTTTAGTTCAAGATAACATTCAGAAACTCAGATGCTCACTTGACAAGACGTATCTTCTCAACGTGGACTTTCCCACTCAGCTCTGCTGTTACATCCTGCCTCTCTGACTGTGTTTCCTTGATTTTCGGTAACCGCATGGGCCCCGACTGGAGCTGGAGCTGGGGTGATCGGGCTGGATTAGCGGGTTAGAGCGGAACCCGGTGGGGCACAAGTTTTGGCCGCAGGTAAGAGCCGGCTTGGGTTTCTGAAAGCAGACTCCCCCCTCGCCTTCCAGGAACGGGGGCCAGCTTCATCAATAATTCAACACACCTCACCGCTCGCCGCAGCAGGACGGCGTGGTAGTGAGTGGGCGAGTGTCTTGGAGAAAGATAAAGCTTTTGTTTGGACAGAACAAGTAGAGAGAGGCCAGAGGAATGAGAGAGAGAGAGAGAGAGTACGCTGCGAGCTTTACATGAAAGAGCTCTACATGCTCATGTATGGACGTCTGAACGGGCCGCGGTCCGTACGGTAGAGTCCGTGCGTGCATCAGAATCAGGCGTGTTTTTCCCTCCCCCTCGACCAATCAGTTTACAAGGCTCCCAGTAGTTTGGTTCCTGGCTGCAGCCCCCACTGCTGACCAGGAACAATGAGCACAGAGAGATTCGGTTACAGCACCCAGGGTAGGAGAAACTCAAGCCTGCAGACAAGAATCTGCAGCTCTGGGATGGCTGTCATGGCCAAGTATGCTGACAAGCGCTGTTGGTGTATGCTAATCCACCCCAAATCCAGCCTCAAATCAGACCAGCCAGCCCTCACGACCATCAGCACTTGAAATTCAATGCAGGTCCCGCTCAGTGTGCACCTCTGCCGAGATGCAACGTGACACTCACAATTACAACCGTTCCACTTTTTACTCTGATCAAAGAAATTCAACCTTGTTTCGGAGAAGAAGTGACTTTGAAGAGAACGAGGAACAGGTGTAATCCATCAGTTCAGGAGAGTGGTGCGATGCCTGCCTGCTGATCAAATAACCCCCTCCGACAGCCCTACAACAAGACCGAGGAGTAAATACATCCTACATTATCAACAGAGCATTACTGTACAGCATATTGGTTACAAGCAGCTGTTTCAGTGGGTCCGAGGAGCAAAGCGCTGGATGTTCACACCATAAGACGACAAAGCCAGGGGGAACATTCGAGAAGGGATTTTTAAAAATATCAATATTCCTGATACATCACCTGGGAAAAGAAAAGGGAAATGGTTGAAACTTTTATATCTGCTAAATTGCAATGTTCAGGATTTTAAAACGGCTCATTTTGAGTTTTGTAACACTGATCCTTTACAACATGTGAATTGTACCTCGGGAATCTGTTCCTGTAGGTTTCTCTCTTACAATAAATTCACAGTATTAACCAAAGAAAAAGGTTTGTTTGCTGCAGGAGACTCCTCGCTACCAGTGAGCTCAACCAAATCAGTGACGAGGCTGAAAGTCTCCTCTATCACTCTCATCTATCTTGTTTTCCTGGAAAGGTCCGCCCGTCCGCCGGGCTGTCGATGCATGTTGACGCGCGGACTACATTACCCATAATTACCATGCATTCCTTATCAGCTGCCAATTTCTGCTTCATTATGTATGTGAGTGGGTCACCCTGTGTCAGCAGAAGCTCATGTGACCACCCTGAGAGGCAGCCCGGGTCAGCCTTTGTCCATTTAATCAGACACTTGGGATTCTTTGAAAGACTATGGAGGAGCTGGAAAGCTGTCAGAGGAGCAGCTTGTGCATTCATGCGAGGATTCAGGGGGGAGGTGGAAAATCAGTACGTCCTGTGGGCTCATGCGCCGTGTTTTCCTACCTTGTCTAATAGACACGTATCGGCCGTTGGCTGCTATCAGAACCACCTGTGGATGGCTCTCCTCCAAGTCAAACAGTTCGTCTTTGCCCGGTTTGGAGCAGCGTCCGGACCTCAGAGTCCCCGTCGGCCCCATGGGGGACAAATACTTCCCCTCGCAGTCTTTGAACGCCAGCTTCCCGCACTTGAACTCCAGCGTGTACGCCGTGACCCTCCCGCTCTGCGTCAGCAGCTTCCCGTCGTTGCCCAGGAAGCGGCCGTCGCACGTCTTCAGGCAGTACTTCCCGTCCAGGTAGACCAGGGTCAGGAGCGCCGCCACGCCCCAGGGGATGTTCAGGTCCACGGCGATCTCGCCGTCCTCCATGGAGAGGTGGGCGTAGCGCTTGCGGGCCACGGACAGCAGGTTGGCCTGCGGGTGCAGGGCCAGGTGCACGGCCCACAGCTCGGCGTCTGTGACGGCCTGAGCGAAGCAGGACAGGTAGTCCCGCGAGCCCCCGAAGAAGCGGAGGTACTGTTCGGACTGCAGGGCCCAGCGGCCGTCGGACTGAGCCACGATCAGGAAGCGGCAGTCCGAGTTGTGGCCGTCCGCTTCGCAGCTGACGATGCCGTCCTTGTCGGAAGCCAGGTAGCGGCCCAGGTGGCTCCGCAGATAAACCACCTGGGCGTCCTGCGAGTCCTGCTCCAGAGTCCACATCTGCTTCTTCTTCAGGCTGGGAGCGGAGGCATTCACCTAACAGACAGTCAGGGTGAAGTGAAACTCGAGTTTCATATCACAAAAATGGCAAGAACAGCGACGCTTGCTAATTCTGTACCTTGAAACCGAAGGTCTCGGCAGTGAGGTAGCGACCCTCGTGATTGATCAGACCGAACTGCAGCTTCAGAGGTCGGTTCCCATTAGAGGGCATCTTCACCTGAGCATTGGAAAGGGTGGCAGACGGAGGAGGGACAAGGAGCCAGACGAGTTAGAGGTGTGGAGAGGGAGAACCGGGAGGCGACAAGAGATGCCAAAGTGAAAGATGTGCCCTAAAAGAGGGAATAGCAGGTTTTAAAAAAGGTAATGAGGAAGGAGAGCTGTGCTGTCTGGGGGAGTGATGAAATGCAAAAGTCATAAAGGCAGGAAATCAATTCATTAAGGTACAGTATATAAAGCACTCTGAAAACCACAAATTCCTTCCCCCGCCCATGGCTTCATTATACATATTTCCAGCCACAGCCTCCTAATTTACTTACTGTGGTTTTGTGGCTTCCCCTCTGCAGCTCCTGCGGCTCTAATTCCAGCTCCCAGATTTAAGAGCCTTCTTTCACCAAGCGTCCTCTTGTAATTCTTTCTGGGATTTTTTTTTTCCCCCTACTCCTGCTGCCTCTCGCTCCCTGTTGATCAGGTCTCCCGGCTCGCCTCCACCACTACTTCTGTTCCCCCTAATCAGGTTAGAGGCAGCAAAGACTTGAGTCAACCTTGATCTCTCTTCAGTCCGGTGTCAACCCTCCTTTCTCTGTAGACTAATTTTGCCGTGGACTGCTTATCTCCGCTCCTGCAGCCTGCCCTCGCACTCTTTCTCGGTGAACAATGCACTCTCATCCAGCCTCACTCCTGCTCTTGCATGACTTGTTATTCACCCTGAAGGCTCAATCACTGGGTGCCCCCCTGACCGGGCTTCTCCGGGGTTTTGTGTTTGCCCCTCCTCTGGCGTCTTTGCCAACTATCTTTGGATCAATCAGGTGGAATTCTCTGACCTTGCCCGCCACTTTTTCTTTTCCCGGAGACCAGGCTCCTTGTTTGTCAGACATAAGTTTGATCAGTGAAGGAGAACATCCTCGAAAGTCCTACAAATTTTATGGCGACGCATTGAAGGACTCCTTCACTCCATCTCCACACATAAGCCGTCCATCACGACTGAACTCCACAACAAAAGGTGCTCGCCTCTGTAATCTTAAGCCTCTCTCTGTCGCTTTTCCCTCCCATCCTCTCCTGCTCTCCCGCTGCCTTTCTCTAACCTGCCATGTGTGTAATCCTGCCTTTCCCTGCCTCTGCACCTGATTCTGAGCTCTGCGCTTCAGCTGCCCGTGTGACACGTAAAGAGAGGCAAGAAGAAACAATGTGCAAACACACACACACACACACACTCGCGCAGAGTGGTGGGTAACCAGAGCACCCCCCACGTCTTTGGGGTAGTTGGCTGAGTGCGGCTCGCCTTACCGGCCTGAGCCGGGCTTCAGTTACACACCTTCTCTGATTGCAAGCCTGCTGGGTCAGTCCTGATGGGACGACGGTCCGAGAGGCGAATTCAGGAAAGGAGACGGCGACAATAACAAGCTGATCAACGTATGGAGTTCTTAAATGAGTGTGTGTGTGTGTGTGTGTGTGTGTGTGTAATCAGCTTGCCAATCAGCCTATTATAAGTCTTCTTTGCAGAGTAAACAGACGTGTCTGTTCCTGAATCCATCTAATCCTCAACCTAATCATCCCAACCTGGCTAATCTACTAGCGCTACCCCCAACACACACACACACACACACACACACATGTGCACACACACACACACACACACACACACACACACACACACACACACACACACACACACACACACAGAGGTCACAGGAGGGGCTCAGGGTCCACAGTGAACATCACCCACCCAAAGATTTACTCCTCCTGACCCAGACTTGAACCGCCGCACTTTCCGCAAAATGTAATGAACAATGCAGGTTCTGCACACACACACACACACACACACACACACACACACACACACACACACACACACACACACACACTCTGCACAAACACAGATGCTGAAGGACATAAGAGGTGCCATTGTTCTCTCCACTGCTGCAGTGGCAACCAGGTGCAAAACAGAAAACACGACAGTATTTCAATTAAACTGCAACACAACAAGGAAATGAAACACTCAACAAGAAAAAGCTCCCGCATTGTGTTTTGGTTGGCTGTGGCTGAGTCAAGACACTAATTTTCAATACTTTAGCCTACCAGGAATTATAATTCTGACTTTCTATTTTCCATTTTGCACACATTGGGTTGTTTACCGCGTGAATACGGTCAACATTTGGCATCAACTCATGTTTGAGTCGTTCACTGTCCATAAGGACGGAGACATCAGGGGGGAAATTTGGAGGCGATGTCAGGAATACGCGGCAGGTTTTACACCGACTTTATGAACTCTATCTGGACAAAGGCCATTGAAAAGTCATCTCCTTACACACACTTAATGATGTGGAGGAAATCACTTCTTATAAAGTTTCCCCCTGCTCCTCCTTTTTATCTGCTCTCCGGCCAGTAAAGGGAGTGTGTGTGAGAGCTCCGTGTCTCTTATCTATAAAATAAAGAAATCGCACTTTTAGGTTTAAAATCCTTTCAGCTTAAACACACCGAGACACACACACACCTTCACAGTTAAAGGGGTAGCGGTGGAGGCAGGGGGGAGACAGCCTCTCTGCTCACAAATCAAAAAACTCTTACACTGTTATTGTTATCAGTGCTATTATTTTCATTACTATCGCTATTATCACTATTACTGTACTTCCTCCTCGTACGTATCCTATCCCACGCATCATTAGCTCGCCCCGAGGCCCCCGGGGGCCGCCGCGTCGTCTGCTGATGTGCCGCCGCCGCCGCTGTCGGCGCTGTGACGCCTGTCGATAGCCAAGCAGATGTTTTCTTTTTCTTTCTTTCTCTCTTTTTTTTTTTCCCACCCCTTATTCTGGGACGGCGGCTGTGCCAGGTTCACCGTGGCAACCGTGGGATGGTGCTTTAGAAGCCATTACAGCGATCCTCTGATGACACTCAAATAGCTATCATTACACCTCCTCCAAGGAGACACAGAGAGGGGAGCAGGGAGGGAGGGAGGAGGGGAGGGAGGAGGGAGGGAGGCAGGGAGGGGGGCGACACCGGAGGAGCCGATGAGGAGCGAGCAGAGAAGAGGCGAGGACGGGGGGAACAGCTGAGGGGTGAGCGGCGGGAAAAGGGTTAAGGACGGCGTGCAGCACGGGCAGAATTTGCAAATTACAGAGGCAGGCATGGACGGGAAGAGTTAAAGACGAAGTGGGAGCCAGGAAAACCGGGCAGAGGGGCAGGAGTGATGGAGAGAGAGAATTTCAAATGACCGTTTCTGAGTTAACAGCCTCCAGCCTTTTTCTACCCTATTAAGTTCTATTCTGCCATTACTTGGGACTGCGGGGTGCTGCCTCGTACCCCACAGTGTCCCCCCCGCTCACACACACACACACACACACACACACACACACACACACACACACACACACACACACACACACACACACACACACACACACACACACAGCCACGTCCTTCCTCTCCTCCCTCACTCCGTCCTCCTCTCTCCTGCATCCAGTTCAATTCCAGAGGTGGTGAACTAAATGACAGAGAGATCATCCGGATCAATCTCTGAGTTCATGCTTGTTCTTGTTGTTGCAGAAAGCAAAACAAGCTGTAAGGGCGGCCTCTCTCTTCTTTTTGTCTGCTCTCATCCTTTGTTCATTTCTCTGCCCGTTTCCTTCTCTCTCCACAGACGTGACTCTGCTCCAGACTAAAATGAACACATTAGAACCTGATTGTTTTTCAGGGCGACCTGTTACACAATTAAACAGCTCCGTCTGATCAGCTGAGGCCAATCCAGCCTTTAAGAAGACATTTAAGAGAGAAAGTTGTTGTTAACTCATGATTAGGCCTTTGCCTGTGTGTCTAAAACTCTGTTGTACTGTCTACTAAATGAGAATTGAATAAAAGCAACGCCAGCATAGAAACGTTCAAGATGCAGAAGATGAATAATGGCACTCCTGAAAAGGCTCTTCGCTGCTTCATAGATTTGGCATATATTCATTTGCATCTCTACATCTGCAACAGTGGTGGGTCTTTTTGTTGAATGTGTTGTTCTGTCACTCAAGTTGCACTTTGCATCTTCCATTGCACACCATATTTAACTAATTGCACTGTTCCCTCTGCTCTTCATAATCACATTCTCTTTTCTCTGGTGCAGTCGAGGTTCTGCTCGTTGTAACATTTGGGAGTCGTGCCCTGAAGTGAAGCATCCACCCCTTCACCAAATGAACACGTTGTCACTGGTGAGCTGCCATTGCACTGCAGCCAGGCCATTCAGAGGTGTGTGTGATGAGGGCTACACCTGTGTGATACTGGAAGACAAATAAATTCATATTATTAATGCAATTCATTACTATTATAATATCATTATCATATAATCAATGATTATTTCTAAAAAGATGCCATTCTGGTTTAGAAGAATTTTCTGAACTTACAGGAGTCGTCCTAATTACATGACAATTGAACATCAGTTTTTTTAAATGGATGAAAGCTCAGAAACCATCAATATTCGCCCCACCCTTCTCCAAACAGGGACTACTTCGTTCCTCTTGGCCAACATTGCAGCTTTTCCTACAGGACCTCATATTTTCTTTGCTGCTGGTCATGCTGCTCTCAGTTTTAATCCACTGAGCATTTTTGAGAAGTTTGCCAGTCCGAGCCCGGGCTTCTCTGTGGGGAGTTTGTGTGGATTTCCTCCCGCAGCCTAAAAACATGCATGTGAAGCTGTCCGGCGGCTCCAGGTCGGGCGTGGGTGTGCCTGCCTGTCTCTCTGTGATGGACTGGCGACCAGGCCGGGGTGTAGCCTGCCTTTGCCCAGTGTTCACAGGAAAGTGCTGGAACACCCTGCAGCCCTGAAGAGGATGAAGCGACAGAGACGATGGATGGATGGATGGATGGATGGATGGATGGATGGATGGACTTCAGGTGAGACTTTTAAGAAGCAGTGTTTTTGCTTTTACCATATCATAAAGACCTTGTGGCCTTGTAAAAGAGGATCATCTTCTAATCCCAGTCTCATCTGTCCATGTGATGAAGTTTCCATTGACTAAACGATGATCCCTCAAACAAACTCAGATTAAACTGAATATCCTTAATGTAAGTGTGGAGCAGATGTAAAGCGAGAGGAAATCCCCTTTGCATCCATGCCTGCATCCTCACACGCTCCTTGACCTGACGCGGTGTCGGTTTTAATCCCTGCAGCCTCCACTGAGAGGCGGTATCGGCCTTTTCCTGCGACTTGCTGATGGGAACTCTCCATATATATGTTTTTTTTTTTTTGTTTTTTTTTTTGGAGGTTTCAAAAAGCGAAAGAGAAGATTGATGCCTGGTTTGTCAGTGTTGGTGCCTGTGTGACTGCATAGCGTAGGAGGGAAGGACTGTAGTGCTATTTAAAATGGCTGCTTTAATGTCTATTGGCTTTTTTTTTAAGGGGGGGGGGGCACTTTGTAGAAACTGAAAGGCGTCAACAACACATGAAGCGTTATCAACAGTAAAACATCAGTGCAATTAAAATGAGCGAGGCGGGCCGGGTGCAGGGGGGCATTTACCCCTCTTTCAATTATTTGCAGTCGCCGTGCTCGTGCGCCGTGCTCGCGCACGTGCGGGCTGCAGCGCGGTCCAACAGGAGCGGGGCTGGCCCGCACTTTTCAGAGGCTGGACGTGCGAATGTGGGTTCTACCTCACTGCTAAGCATGCACTTCTCATGTGCTTTTAATCCCTCTGGTTTTCTTGCATGCTGATTTGATTATGATCACGGGCAACACACGCGCGCGCGCGCGCGTGCGTCGCAGGGCTGCCGCGCTGCTCTTGTCGCCCCATGCGCTCCTCTATAGTGCAGTATATTACCATCGCTTTTCTTTAAATGTGTCTGAAACGAGGCTTTGAAACAGTCCGGATTAACTGATGTATCGCGTTTCTAAAAACAAACCGCCTCTGAATCATTCATTAATTCACATTTGGCTATTACAGTGCGGGTTTGTGTTTTATGGGCAGAGCAGCGCCTTCCTGTGTGGCAGGAAAGAGTTAATAACGATGGGCTAAACGTGATGAGTGAGGGGCGGATGTGAGAAGCAGCCAGCCAATCAGCGGCCAGATTAACACCTCGCCGGCCTCCGATTGGCCCGCCGTCCGCTCGTTGTCGTTAGGAGCTCAATACCCACGTGGGGGCGCGGGCCGTCATCTCGGCGCCCATTGGCTGAGAGCGCACGGTCCCGCCGCGCCATTGGTCAGTCCGCCGCCGTTGGCCACGCCCCCCTCCGCTCCAGCTCGCCTTGTTTTTCCTTCGGAGAGGAAATATCGCAGCCGCGCGGCCGCCGCTGCCGCTTCACATCTATCAGGAGACCCGCGAACTCTGATCACACGTTCCGCACCGACCCGAAATTACGCAAAAAAAAGAAGAAGAAGAAGAAGAAGAAAAATACACGATTACGCGATATGATATTTGACTCGGTGCGGACGCCTCGCGGGCGACAGGAGTTTCCCCGTAATGCCGCTTTATCGACAGTTTCCCACAGTCGCTGCTCAGTCCCGTCCGACGCCACGTTTCCTCATTTTCCCTTCAAAGCCGCGTGTAGATTCACTCTCACTGCACTGGACATCAGCCACACACACACACACACACACACACACACACACTGGGTAGTCCACGTTCACACGTGCAGCTTGCACTGACAGGATCGTTAACCTTTAATGAATTAATTATATTACTTAGATTAACAGGCATGGGGGCTTAATCAACTTTGGTGTGGGGCTATAGCCCCTGGTATCTATCTGTCTATCCATCTATCTATCTATCTATCCATCTATCTATCTATCTATCTATCTATCTATCTATCTATCTATCTATCTATCTATCTGTCCATTAAAATCAATGCAACAACATTCAAAATCTGAATATGTCTGATACAGATATCCTCTCTTGACACTCATTATTCTTCAGAATGAGAGAGACACGCATTAAAAAAAAGTTTCCATCCTTCAGGCTGATCCAGCTTGATCCCAGTTGTTGAATTATGAGGGAAATGGATGTCTACACGTGTAGCCGCTGCGTTTACAGTAATACATGCCACTCCATGCAGCCGTCACGCACACATTTCTTGCAGATCCTGTCAGTAGAAAAGGCACAAGGGTCCATTTCTTTTTAATATCTGTAGAATGATTGTTGGACTTGATGTAGATGCACACTTCATTTTTTTCTACTAACTGGAGCCACAAATTTAAGAAAAAATTGATCAATACCGATCAGAGCCATCCGCTGGAAGCTGTAAATTTCAGTTTCATGTAAGAAAAGCGGTGGCCGGTCATTAGCATTTGACAATATTTAGTGGGGTTGTGTAGCTCAGAAACTAAACAACCAAATATTCTGTTCAGCCGCAGCATAACCAACCTGATCCTACTGCTCTCTGCCACCGGTACAGCCTTGATTTACTACTAATAATAAAGTTGACCAACTGCAGACAGAGTATATTTCATTTTTAAAAATGCATAAATCAGCGAGTGCATAAAAACGGAGGCACCCAGGCCACATAAGAAGCTCGCAGAACACTTTAAACTCAAATTGAATTACAAAATGGTGAGTCTGTGTGCCAAAAATGTGCAGTGTGTTTGCTCCTAAGAGTTTAAAAGCTCTGACATTGGCATGCTGTCAAAACCTCATGAGAGCCGCGCTGGGAGCTGCTGAATGCTAACTAAATGATTGTTCTTGCAGTTTGATTCGTATGATGAGGTGTTTGGATTTCACCGCGGCTTTGAAAACGGACACAAAAATCTTCCGTGTTTCTGAAAAGTCAGTTAAAAAAAATAACTACAACAACAACAACAACAACAACAAGACAACAAACCCCACAGTAAAACAGAGCGGAGGCCGGTGGAAATTAGGTCTGTTGGCAGAGGAGAGAGCGACTCTGTTTGTGACTCATTCATCTTTCAGTCAGTATCAAATTAAATGACAAAGCTGTGTCGTTGCTTTGCCACGAGGGGACGGGGAAAAAAGAAAACAACCTGACAGATATGAGGCGAGAAACATGTGTGTTTGTGTACTTTCTCATCTCGCAGCACTTCCACTCATATTATTGGCCACCTGGTGAATGTGGTCTTAGCTCTCTTTTGGTCTTTGCCACGATCAGATGCGACTCCTCGGCTTAGCTCGCCACATGCTTTTCAAACTGCTGCTTTGCAAACTGCTGCTTGGTGCCGGTCTGGTTGTGCACAGAAGCAATGAGGTTAATAAAGGGAGCTCTCAGCTGCAGTGGCCACAGCTGACCACGTTGTCTGTTTCTGACTTAAATTTGCCTCAACAGTTACTGCAAAGTGAAGAAACCACTTCTTCAACCCATCAGTCCATTCCAGGAGTGAGCTTCAGCGGGTTTCTTCAGGGGGGGAAGCGATAATCGCCGCAGCGACAGGGACTCTTTCTGGGATTCCTCCCTCCAGAACGTCCCCCTCACCCGCCGCCCTCCTCTCGAGGCGTTGGATAACGCTCAGACTGAATCTCCCGTCCGTTCAGTTCACCTCAGAACGGAGATCAGTCGGCTCCCTCCTCGCCTCATCCCGTGCCGGCGCCGTGCTGCGGATTTAGCTCGCTTCTGATCCGGCAGCAGCGGGCGCGGCGGCCCTCGCTGCGCGGCGGCGGCAGGAGGGGACCTGCAGCCAGCGGGGAGGGGGGGGGGGGGCGCCCCCCGCCCCGTGTGGCGCTCGGCAATTGTTGTCGTGGCGATGGTGGCCATAGTGGTGGTTGCCAGGGAGATGGCGGTTGCTTGTCTGACCCGTCCCCCTCGTGCTGTCACCGGCGTTATTGATGCACGCCGCTGCTCGGCATTGTGGGAGTGCTGGAGGGAGGGCGGAGAGGACAACGGTTAATGAGTTCAGGAGGAACAGGGACTCTCCACGCTCTCTCTCTCTCTCTCTCTCTCTCTCTCTCTTCTTTATCTGTTATTCTCTCTCTCACTCCACCCCCCTTCATTTCTCATGGGTCCCTGTCTTGTGCGAGTGTGCATTAAGAATGTGGGTCTCTCATGATCCATCATGGCAAAATACACTTTCCCCTGCCTCCACACACACACACACACACACACACACACACACACACACACACACACACACACACACACACACACACACACACACACCTAGACAGTGTAGACGGTGCACTCACCAAAACATGTTCTCCAACGCCTTTACTCAAACAGCGTAACTGACTCATTCACAACCGCTACACACACACACACACACACACACACACACACACACACACACACACAGCCCTGCTGTTATGCCTGGAGGTAGGAGAGCCAGCAAGATTAATAATGACCCCTGACTCCCCATAGACAGACCCAAATATACACAGTTTGGAGAGAGAGGGGGAAAGAGCGATGGTGAAGCGAATGAAGGGAGGAACAAGGTGAGGCCAAATGCTGACTAAAAATACACAGTTTGAAAACACAGAGAGAGAAAATGTATACAGTTTAGAAAGCAATAGCGATGGGAAATGCAAAAGGAGGAGGGAGAAAAAAAGGGAAGTCAAACACATGAAAATGGGTGAGAGGCGATAGTGGCGAAGGACAAGGAGGGGTCTGTCAACACTAAGAGAGATTTAAAAGACCCCCCAACACACACACACACACACACACACACACACACACACACACACACACACACCCTCTGTAGATTTCCATTATTGAAAACTGAAAAAGAAGCTTAAAAAAACCCAGCAGATATTCAGAAAACATCCTGGCCACGCAGTGTTGAGACGAGAAGGAAAATGAGTTTAAAATCAGCGATCCGCGCCTGATAATAACGTCACAATGTGAATAATGTACAAAAAAAAAAAAAAAAAAAGGCTTTGATTTTTTTAAACTGTGAGTTCTTACTCACATTTTAGCAAAGACAAATTGAAAAAGTGTAAATAATGAATTAACAAGTTGAAATGTGCTCATCCTTAGTTATCAGTGTGAAACTTCAAACTACTAAAATTCCTCCAATTCCTTGTTTGTTCGCTATCAGATCAAATCATCTGAAAATTCTGATTTCTCTAGACTGACACCAGGTGTTTTCTATTTAACTTAGCTTTTATTCCACCTGTCCGCTGAATACAATAAACAGATCTCAGGATGAAGGCAAGTCATTCAAGCTTAATGAAGAGTTCATTTCACTCAAATCTCATGAATCATGAATTCTCCAAAAGAATCGACTGGATTCTAAACATGCAGAATTGAGACGATTTCTAAGTTTTGTGTCGCTGTTGCATCAAACCAAACAAGGAGCTGCAGGAACAGGCTGTTATCTGACAACCCGACATCTCATACCGACAATACTGGCTGGAAGGAGCCAAAAGCTTAAGAAATGAAAGTGACTGTGTGAAACGGGCCCTCCATCCACCCCAGCCTCCTCATTACGACGGTCCCTGGCTCCACATCGGTCACGTGACTTCTGTCTGACGGACAGGAGTCACATGTGATATTGGGATAGACGTGTTGGACGCGTTGAAACACTGACCAGCGCCATCGCGCCGTGATATGTGGACAAATAAACAAACAGGGAAACACACAAGCGCGCGCACGTACTCGTGCACGCACAAATTAATGGGTTTGGCTCAACTGTTTCATTCATTACTGTCGGGGTCTTTTGTGATGAGGACATTTTTCAGGTTGCTAACCATTATTCCCTCCAGGCCCCGGGGCTCCTCAGAGGGCTGCGCGCGCGTGTGTGTGTGTGTGTGTGTGTTATGGTTATAGTTATGGTCCTACCTCGTCGTCAGACCTCTTCCCCCCCCCCCCCCGTCTATTCTTCGGGGGATTCACGTTGCCATTTCTGACTGTACTTAACACTCCCTCTCCATTTGTCAACACATGTCTCAGCAGCTCCGAGCCTGTTTGTTATGCTATGAAAGGGCTTTTTTTATACCTTTATCACGCCGTGAAATATTGCTGAGTGTGCTGTATCCAT
Organism: Salarias fasciatus; assembly: GCF_902148845.1. Classification (NCBI taxonomy): domain Eukaryota; kingdom Metazoa; phylum Chordata; class Actinopteri; order Blenniiformes; family Blenniidae; genus Salarias; species Salarias fasciatus. The sequence goes on along the minus strand of NC_043752.1, from coordinate 18,346,463 downwards.
CAACCTACCAAAAGCCTCGGAAACAGCGGAGACAAAGGGAGGGAGAGAAATGTAGAGGAGAGAAATGCGACTCGTCTCTCTCCTGATCTGCTCCTCTCTCTCTCTCTCTCTCTTCCCCCAAGAGAATCAGGATTTGTTTACACAGAACTCAGATCAACGGCAGCACAAATTACACACACATAAAGATATAAACTGAAGCCACGTGGCTTTGCCTCTGATCTGAATCATTACTGGTGACGACTGGGCTCTTTCCTTGCCGATAAATTAATTTATTTGCTATTTCTAGGTTTCCTCTGTTTGCCGTCAGCTGTCGTGGGCACGAACGTGACTGACTGACATCTGGCGACACAGACTGGAGAAAGCAGCAACTCTTGTTTTTACTGTCCACCTGGAAGTGAGACACGTCCGTTTCCGTCTCCCAGCCTCATCGATGTGGAGATTTTAACCGAGCTTTGTCTGTTTCTGATTGATTACGGCAGCCAGTGAAGGTTGAAATGAGTTTACTCTCAACTTCATGCTGTCACTCCTCACCCGTCCACTCCGGCAGCGCTGCAGTCTGAGTTCACACGCCAACGGTTTCAGCCGAAAACAGAACTTTTGCTGCGTTTTGGTTGGAGGGCGTTCACCACTGTCAGTAAATCGGAAACAGACCAAAGAGCAGAAGTTGAGAAATCGACAGGACGCTGTTTTGACAATAACCGGGACAATAAAACCACAAAGACAAAGACAATTACACCAGGCTTCGGAGAATCAAAGCGATCTCAACTCCTAATCCTCGGCAAACATACCGAGGGTTTAGAAAGCTTTTAATACTTGGCATTCAGGGCTCAGCCGACCTCCTCCGGACGGGAAGCCGGTCCCATCGGGTGAAGCCGAGCCAGCGGGGACGTCAGAGCGTCCTGACCCGCCGCAGCACCGTGTGTTCGTCCAGCCGGACCTGCAGCGGGTGGAGAGGGTGGCAGAGGACGACCACACCCATCAGAGTCCGTCTCTCATGTCTCAGTTGAGGATCGAGCGACATTGAGAAGCACTTCCTCGCCTCGAAGCAATCCTCCAGTTGGATTTGTGCTGCAGTTGGCCTCAAATCACATGTAAACAAGGGTCTGGATCCATGTTGATCTGGACACTAAAAAAACGTTGACATGTTAATGATACTGTCCCGATCAATGGCTGCTTCCATGACCAGCCAGGTCCAGACTGCATGTGCAACACTCATAAAAGCCAGAAACATTCTCTTACACATTAATTTCAGGGATGAAAAGAGCCAAGAGTTAGAGTGGTTTTGTGTCAAAGCTCAGCCGTGAGAAAACACACAAACATGGACTGTAACCAGGGGCTCGGCTAAACACTGCGGGAGCGCGATGTCAAAATTCACCGAGGATTTTAATCAACCTCTCCACCCCCGTGTGACACCGTGTCAGCCGACACCGCGCACCGCCAGCGTCACCGCGCTGGTATTCAGGGCCGCCATTCACTCTCCGTCTATTACCAAGGCCAGAGCACAAAGACAGAGCCGGTACGGGAAGCGCGGAACCCGGAGGCCGGCGCCGTGCCGAGGAGCAACGCGATCTAATGAGCTTCCCTCAGGTGTCCAGCGCCGGTCCACTCTTCTCTTTATGCGGCTTGATAGCGGCTCAGATTTCCCCCCACAAAGGAAGGCGGCGCCGCCTCGCACGCCCGTACGCCGTCAAAGAAACGGAAGATGGGTTTCATGACGGATCCGGGCGTTTTTCATCGGCTCCAAACAACACTGACCTCACAAGTTTGATTGTGATCTGCTCTAATTGCCTCTTTAAGGAAAGGTTGGCTTTGCATCTCCGCGCTGTGAAAGCAGGTTTAAAGCTGTTGTGTGGGAAAACGATTCGAAAATCTCTTTCACAATTCAACATCAAATCGTCGTCAAAATCCCTTTGCTGTACGGATCTTTCAGAAAATAAAGCTGATATTTGAAACCAGCATTGTCTTGTCTCTGCCTACATCTTTCAGTCATCTGCACACCGCTCTGCTGTGCCATTAAACAGGTAATTAAATTTTTACTTTATCTTATCTATCTAAATTGAGTTTCAGGTCCTTTCCCCTGTTTAACACGCATCAAAGTTTTATTTTTTTTGTTGCTGAAGCTCCCAGATAAGTGTAAATTAAATGAAAATATAAGGAAAGCTGTCAGATTGGGTCATTTCGACGTACAGTTCGGTGTGAACTTGGGGTAAAGCTGATAATGAAATCCATTTGGATGACTGTTTCCTGAGAATGAAGACAGCTCAGCGTGATTGTTCTTGTTGAGGCTCTGCCGCGTTGGATTTAATCCTTCCAGGAGGAAATCCCAGCTTAAACACAACAATCGGCCCAGCTCTTAAGACAATCTGGCCTGTGACTCAGCGATGCGGCGCTCTCCCTCCCCGATCTCGCAGCGGCTGTGACGTTCGCACTTTGGCTCGCGATGGACTTTCTTCCAGGTGTCAGACTCGTGACTGAGCCTCCCCGTGGAGCCCGGCGGGACGGAGCGGTCAGCGATGGAGGGTCAGAGGTCAACGCTGCTGCCTGTCTCCACCTGAGCTGCAAACCTGAACCCCAACCCGGGCTACATCTGGAACAGGAGCAGCTGCAATTAGATGGTGGCAGAGTAAACCCGCGCGTCCAGTCTCTCCACCTGGTCAATAAAAGGGAAGCCGACAGGGTCCACTGACTCCCCCTCATCTGCTGTCAATCTCAGAATCCTGCTCAGAAACGACGCTGTCCACTGAAAGCAATGAAAGAGAAGCGAAAAAGAAGCGCGCACTAATTCCCAAGACAGCCAAAGGAAGCAGCAGGTCTGTAAAGCATGCGCTCGTTGTTTGCAGCGGATTCTTTATTGCAGTAATTGTGAAGCCATGAAGAAGATGTTCTTGCTCAGTTCCCAGACCCTGAGAGTGACACCGGCAGGACTCCAGACATCGGCTACACGTCTCCTGAGAGCGCCGCGGCGGACTCAGCGGGACTGCTGCCTAATCCACGCTTCATGTGCTCTTCTGACACGACTACAGTGCAGTAGTTGTGGCTATTTAAGAGAAAATGTCACAACGTGTGACTGTAGGCCGCGTATCGATGGCAGAATACCTACAGCCATCAGTCATAATATTTTACAATGCAAACAGTGGAATAGATGGCGCACTTTAATCAGTCCGCTGTTGGTGAGACGGGGCCGGGCGGTCGACGGGTCCGAGGTTCAGGCGTCAGGTCTGAGCCCGGCTGCGGTCATTAGGATTCCCAGGGTCGCCTCTTTGGCAAAGACACTTGACAACACTTGATCCATGGGAAAACAATCGCTCCATTAACGCTGAGCATGATAATGTCCTGATTGCCAGGCAGCCCGCTCAGCCGCCACCGAGGAGCCGGTCCGCGGACGTCTCCACATGAACCCTGAGCCCAGAGTGCTGCTGATTGCAAAGCACTCTTACTCACCCAGTCGACCCTTTCCTTTGTCTTTGGCGGGGCGGTGTGAGACGTTCAGAATGCTGAGCTGTTGTGGACTGGGCTGGGGCTGGGGTTCGGGGTTCGGGGTTCGGGGTTCCCCCTGCTTTACCCACCGTCAGCTGTGCGTCATCCTCCGACAGCCCGGACCAGTCGAGGTGCCACCGAAGACGGATGGACGGATCAAATCCAGCGTGAAAAATGCCACTGGCTCCATTTCAAGCAAAGCAAGCGCATGGGCGAGGTTCCTGAGAATAAAGTTGGCCTTGTTTGGCGTGTGTGTGTGTGTGTGTGTGTGTGCTCGCCACCCTGCTGCAGGTTCTTCCTGTTCTCCGCCGCACGGCTGCGGCGGGTCACCGGCCGTTCTGTGGCGTCCAGACAGAAGCGACCCCGGAGCCGTGCTGCTGAGTCGCCGCCTCACCGTCGCCGTACGCATTTTCTGTGCTGTTTATGTCTGCACAGAAATCCACCATGAAAGCCCTTACAAATCATCTCTCTTTGTTTTCTAAGTGTGTGCGCGTGTGTGAGTGTGTGCGCCTCCATTGTCTGCTTCGTGAGTGTGTGTGTGTGTGTGTGTGTGTGTGTGTGTGTGTGTGTGTGTGTGTGTGTGTGTGTGTGTGCTCTCGGTATCTCCGGCTAATGACAGAAGTAAGCAGACGTGTTCAACAGCGTTTTGCTGCATGTAAACATTGTACAGCCCCCCCCCCCCCCCTCCACCCCCCTCATGCTTTTATCTCTCCTCTTATCTGCTGCCCTCTAAATCTGCTCATCCATCGCTCCCTGCTTCCCGTCTCCTCTCGCCTCTGTTTATCCGTCTCACTTCCGAGGGCACTCCGATCCTTTTCTCTCTCTTTATTCTAATTTCCCCCTCCTCTCGCCCCCCCCCCCCCCCCCCCCCCCCCCCCCCCCCCCCCCCCAAACACCTCGGCCGACGTTATTTATTTCTGCCCGCGACTCCATCTGCCCGACGATCTGCCTGCGCTTCCAGCCATTCATCCAGCGTCACTCTGTTGCTGATGTGGTATGATGGAGGAAGTAAATACACGGCGCCGAAGCCAAGAATCCTCAAAGATCTGGTCTTTGCATGAATGACGGTAATTCATCATCCCCGTTCTGCCCCCCCCCCCCCCCCCCCCCTGTCCTCCCAGCTTCTACCACACATAGGAGATTTATCTTTAATAGCAATAGAGAGTCGGGCGATGGAGCGGGGAGGGGGTGAGGAGAGAGGGGGAATTATTAAATGTCACCTGTAGTTTGATGCCACCTGGGGCCAAGATGGCATCTTTGTTTTGGCGTGCCTGCTCGCTGCTGGTCAGATGGATGTGTTTGGTTTATTGGCAGCTCTTCTCATTTCGACTCTGCCCCATGGCGAGAGGGGGAAGCAGCAGGAGAGGAGGGGGCGCTCGGAGAGAGGCCGGGTCGTGAGCGTCTGGGTCTGAGGTGAGAGCGGCAGAGACGGCCGAGACGTGGAAACCCCCCCACAGGAAGTCTTCTCCAGAGGAACAGCGCCCCGCCAAACCCCGGCTCTCCCCGGCTTCCTCCACCCGGTCCTCCTCTCTTATCCCTCCTTCCATCCCCCACTCCCCCCCCCCCCAACATAACCAATTAGCTCTGAGGCCATAATGGATGTTGTTTGCCGTGTTTCCCTGTCAGCGGATTGAATTAGCGCCTCTGTGTGTGCGAATGTGTGTGTGTGTGCGTGAGTGATCATCTTATCGGCTCTTAGTACAGTAATGAAACACAGTTATAAATGGCTGCAATCCTGTTAACAAAACAGCACCTGAGTGCAGCCCGCCAGATAAATCAGAACTAGGCTGTCGCGAGCGCCGACCCGGCGGCTGTTGCTAAGGCGCGGAATCACCAGGAGACAATTGAATCATTTGCTCACTGTCTGATAAAGCGCCTGTCTTTAACAACCGGATCGCTGCAATAAAAAAAAACAGCACTATTTGTTATCTCTCTGCTTTTCCTTTCACGGGGTTTAGCGAAAATTTCTGTTTTTTTTGCAATCAAGTCGAAAAAAAAAAGCAGAATATTTGTTTGATTTGCTGCAATCGGTGCTTTAGAAACAACCTCTGGTGAGGCTGGGTTTTTTTCCTCACCGCACCAGGGTGATATGACTTGTTATGCATGCACACACACACACACACACACACACACACACACACTGCTCTGTCTTCATGCTGGGGGACTATTAAGACAGTGTCTAATGCTGCGACATACTCCAGTGCTCACACACTTAATTGTGTTAATGTTTGAGTTCACATAATCTTTCAGGGCTGTCATTCTCCCAGATTATTCAGCCCTGTTTTCAATTACTGAACGCCTCGGCACTGTAGGCCCCGAATTCATGATATACCTGTGTGTGTGTGTGTGTGTGTGTGTGTGTGTGTGTGTGTGTGTGTGTGTGTTTGGGCATGTGAGCAAAACGGATAAAATGACTTGGTTCAGCTAAACAAAGATTTAGTATGATCAGCATGTATTATCTTTATGCTGCCTTTTTTATCAGTTACTTATTTCCCCTCAAGGTTGTGTGTGTGTGTGTGTGTGTGTGTGTGTGTGTGTGTATCTGGATGTTTGAGCCTGCATGTACATGCATGTGTGTTTGCGCGCCGCGGCGTATTTACACAAGCAGCTCAGGCTTTCAACGGCCAGTCAGTTGAAAAATTGAGCAGCTCCTCCTCGAACCCATTTTGAAACATGTCTGCAATAGTTTTGGCTCCAGTCAGTGATCACACACACACACACACACACACACACACACACACGCACACACACGCCACATCATCGGTTATTGTGAACGCGAGAGGAGTGAACTCTGCGAGCGTTTCGACACACACGCACCGAGGCGGCGGAGCGTGAGTCAACTTTACGGGAGTAAGAAAAATAAAGAAAACCCACATAGCAGAGTCATTATGCGCCGAGCGGAGCCCACTCAAGCAGAGCGCGATGTGTGTGTGTGTGTGAGTGTGTGTGCATATCTCTGATGCATGTGAGCATGTTCTTATGTCAATCATCTTTTATCCCGTTGTTGCCGGTCGACTGCAGGAGCGTCCCCGCTGTAGTTCGCTCACCGTCGCTCAGCCGCGTGCGTCACCGCCGCGCACGGCGTGGACCGACTCCCGTGCATGGAGTCTACTCTGGGTTTGATTATTGATTGTAAGCATAATGCCATTCTCGGAAAATGCAAATGAGCTTCCCCTGCCGGTCAGGAATCCAATTTTTCCCAGAGTGAGAACCTCACCTCGCCGGCGCCGCGTTTCCCTCGCCGCCCGGCCCTTCTGACGGACGGGCTAAATGGATGTCGGGCCAGGCCCTTTGTAAACAGGCCGCGGGTCCGGTCAAGGCTGCGGGAGGCGGCGAGAAGAAGGACGGGCCGGGGAGACAACTGAGGCGGCTCGCCATCAGGTGTGTGTGAAGATATCTCCAAACATTTGGACCCTGGAGATAACAACACGCCGGAGAGGGGGCGGCCAGAGGCAGGCGGGGGCGAGCGTGTTTCCCTGGGACCACCTAAGCCGCCTAATCAAGATATGACTCTGCCGCATGGCTGTCTGTGCATGTGTGTGCGTGTGTGTGCGTGTACGAGAGAGAGAGAGAGAGAGAGAGAGAGAGAGAGAGAGAGAGACAGACAGACGGTGTGTATGTGTGTGTTTCTGTGGCTGAGATAAAAGGCGGTAAATCAGAGGTTTCCCTCATCCTGATCCCCTCTCACAGGTTCTGTGTCTGTCAGGGTGTGTGTGTGTGTGTGTGTGTGTGTGTGCGTGTGAGTGTGTGTGTGTGTCAGAAAACTGGGAAGCTGCTCCCACAGCCCCCATCACATCACCTAGACCACGGAGACCAGACCTGCACAGGAGTAATGAGCAGTGCACTGTTGTGTCTATGTCAGTCAGTGTAAGTGTGTGTGTGTGTGTGTGTGTGTGTGTGTTGCTGTGGGGGTGAGTGATAAGCATTAGCACTGTGATGTTGCATTAATTGCGTGCAGAGTCTTTGGTTCCCTCTCGCACGGTTAATGAAGACGCGGCACGCGGCGGCGGCGGCGGCGGCGGCGGCTCTGCGAGCGCCGCTGTGGCCTCCGCCGCATTCCGGCTCTGTAATTTGGCTTTTAAATGAAATAAATGAGTTATCTGGGAGATCCCAAGGATCGCCATTATCATTATTTTCCCCTCAGTGACAAACGGCGCGCTGCGATTGGCTGACGGCGTTGTGCTGAGTGGCGGCCGTCCTATGGGGTCGTCCGGAGCCGGGGAAATGGACGGGGAGTGGAAGGCGCCAATCTGTACGGCTAATGAGGCGCAATTATATGGCTGACGTGACCCCGCCGAAACCCTCCAAACAAACACACACACACCTTCAAAAGACTCTCAAACGGAGGATTTACTGGAGCTACGGCGCTGTGTGATGGACATATTACTTTACAGATTACTCTATTACTTTACAGGTACTGAGGAGCTGCTGAAAACGCAGGAAACCATGCAAACATAGAGGCCCGCGGCGGGTTCGAACCTTTCCTCCTCCTCCACCGACCGTACATTCACCATCCCGATGCTGACGGGCCGAGCGCTAAGCGTCTCGCTCTCTGAAGATAAACGACAAACAGTTCAGTTGATCTTTGTCTCAGAAACCGTCGGGATTCAAGAAGCTTCCTCTCCTCTGCAGACGGGACCAAACACACCACACAGATGAGTTTTACAGTTTAAACAGCAGAACTGGACCCTGAACACACCACGGAGGAACAGCGTCTGTCTGTCTGTCTGAAGAACGGATGAAGTACGATTTCATAATTTGTGCACATTAGCAGTATTTTCTTTCCCTCCGTTCTTGCCGTCTGGTTGGATGTATGGCCTTTCAGCCCGCCGCCGTCGCCGCTCTCTGTGCATGCGCCGGTAAGATGATAATGTCAATTACTGTTTGCACATTAATGGAGACTGCAGGTCTTTATGTCTGAGCTGAAAGCAGAAGCTCGGGCAGAATTCACAGCATGGACAAGGCTTGATTTTTTTTTTCCTTTTTCTCTTTTTTCTTTTCCCCGTCCTCCAGCGCGGTTCATAGAAAGCCTTCCACTCTTCCTTTTGTCAATTTCTCTGAATGCTTTTCTCATTGTCTTGGACTTCTTTCAGATAATCTCATTTAGACTTCCCCTCTTGATTTTCAAGCCTCCTTCTCCCTCTCAGCGGAGCGCCTCGCCTCTCTGCGGTTCTCTCCGTCTCCCTCCTCTCCTCTAAATGCCCACAGTATTGATGTTTTTCCCTCCATCGTGGCCCCTGTGATGCCTTCCCTCCTTTTAGCTTTCCCCTTTGTCTCCCACCTTTTATTTGTCAAAGGTTCTCTGCGGTGTTTCCTCCCCAGGTACGCGCTCCGCCGTGCACACTGATGTATAGATATCGCGGGGGTTTCAGCCGAGGGCTTGAAGGTTAAGGCCAATACCTTTTTTTTCCTTTGTTCTGCGTCAGCTGTATGCTGCATATGTCGGCGTGGAATGGCTGGAGAAATTAGCAGTTTCCCCGCCCAACGCAAAAAATGTCATTTGAGTCGAAGGACGCGGTCGCAGCGTGAGACGGACAAAGGCTCCGCTTCTTCAATGACTTGGGAGACAAAGGAGATATTTCAGAAATGCTTGAGCCGAGGAAGACGACTGCTTTTTTATCTCGAATTCCAGCCATGATTTAGACGCATGAATCAGTTTAATGTTCCATCTGACTCGCTGGGAGGCTGGGCGGCATATTTGTTGTTCTTTTAGTTCACGAAGTGGAGAAAACTTTTCATCCACGCTGAATGGGTCAGCCTATATACACTGTAACCGACTCATGAGGAAATAGCAGCTTGTCGGCCATCTTGGATGAGGACCCACTTCTCCTCCAGCGCATTCCCTTCTATTGACGGAGGAGCTCTGAGCTTTCGAGCTTTAAAAATGTCGGCTTTTCATGCTAAAACACTTGATTAAGATCGTAAAAGCAGGCTCGGTCAACACGGCTCTTTAACAACGGCGTCTCTGCGCCTCGGCTCCGGGCCACGTGTGAGCCGCAACAAAACCCCAACTGCACGAAGACCGGCTGAGGGTTTAACCAGTTGTGATCATTTTAATCAAAATAAAGCCCTGAGTGAAGGCTTCAGCCGCCGGAGGAGCTGGGCTGTGTGTCACAGACCGGGAAGCACGAGGGGGGAAATAAATACAGAAATAAAAAATAAATCCAAGACAGGAAAACTGAACAAATCTACAGCTGCTCCTGTACGATCAAGAGCACAGCAGGACAAACCATGACGCCTGGTTTGAACTAAATATGCTTTAAATTACCCTTAATTTCACCCGTAATTACCCCCTGAACGCCCCACCCCTCTCTCCTGGCGGCGCTGGGCGTCGGCCGTCCAAACACGGGGACAATAGCGGCCAGTGGCGTTATCCGGTCACATTAAAAGGAAAATTGGGCGAGAATTAAATCTTATGAAAACGAGCCCTCTCCCTCGTCTTCGTGCTCCGTTTTTTTTTTATGAAGAAAGATTAAAGCTGTGAATTTACCGCAGGTCATCACGGGCCACAAACACTCCGCACCTGGACAGATGAAACCTGACGGCACAAAGAAAACGGCGTCACGGCGGTTAATCGGCGGCGGTATAGTTCTGATGTGAGGATGAGTTTACGCTGTGATTCCGGCCTCGCCTGCAGCCTGCAGCCGCCAGTAAAGATCATTTCAACGCGATACGTCGGCAATAAAGTGAGAACCCACTCTACAGCGCACACCCAGCCTTCGCACCCGTTTCCTTTGACTGCGAAAAGCAGCCGTAATAGAGAGCGGCGCTCCGTGTCGAGCTGCGTTTTACATTTACAAGCGTATTTCCCAACGAGCCGCCGGGAGGCGGCGAGGCCGGTCGAGGCCGGTCGAGGCCGGCGGCGTCGCAGGCCGTCCAGTCTGCAGGCGCTCGCTTCATAACGCCGGCTGTATCTAAGCAGAGAGGATATTTAGGGAGCGATAGAGGGACGAATGATGGGCGGCGGCGAGGACGGGCGAGCGAGGCAGAGACGTAAAGAGAGAGGGCTCCGGCATAAAGGAGGCCGTAAAGAGCGGAGAGGCCGGTTTCAGTGTGCTTAAGAGTTTGGAAGACGAGCGGCTGCCGCCACCGTGGCTTCTGGGGAATCGATGTACGTGTGTGTGTGTGTGTGTGTGCGTGTGTGTGTGTGTGTGTGTGTGTGTGTGTGTGTGTGTGTGTGTGATAGGAGGAAAAAGGATCTGGGGTGTTTTCCTAGCATGTGACGGACAGCTTAACGCCCGGCTTGTAAAAACAGCAGCGCAAAATGTTCCACGTGCCAACAGGCTGGAGGGGGAGGTCATGTGTACACACACACACACACACACACACACACACACACACTCACACACTCACGAGCACACGTACGGTAGCAGTCTCATTCCTGAGAGACCCCGCGGTGTGGGGGGACGGTCTCTGGTAGAACCAGCTGACGGCGTCTCAACATTTCCTCCAGTTTCGTCTCAGAGTTTCTACACGTCTCAGGAGGGGAACCGACCAGATCCTGGTGAAATATCCGTCCCGGCGCCCGCCGTGGCCTCGGCCGACTCCAAAGAGCGCGGAGCTGTGTGTGAGTTTGGCCGCAGAAGGACGGAGAAATGGCAGAGCAGCACTGATTGCACAAGTCTTTAAAAAACACTCGTTTCCAACACACACACACACACACACACACCACTCAGCGTCTCTGCGTTTCCTCATCAGCGGGGTGAAGCGTCTCCTCCCGCCTCCCACCTGTGTGTCACTCCATCAGTCTTCCCCCCGGTCCGGTCTGATGAGCCCTGCTGACAGGCCGACGCCGTCCGCCGGCGCCACGCACGTTTTCCACGTGGACAAACTGCGAGCTCCTCTCTGCTCCTCCAAACCCAGCGTGACGGTTTCTGACTGAGTGTTAGAAAACTGCTGCGTTCCGGGAGGCGGTTGAGCAAGAGGACGTGCAGACGGGACGCCATGAGGCGAGACTGAGACGGCGCGAGGAGCAGATCTGATCACCTGATCCACGTCAGACCCTGAACTCTGCTCCACTGGAGAACTTCTTGCGGGGGTCTTTTGCTCCCTGGAGATCCAAACGGAAGGATTTTCAGCCGAATGAAAACTCCAATGAAAACTTTCCAGCGTCGGGTTGGTCCTGGACCTGTTGCCCCCCCCCCCCCCCCCAGTCACTGGTTGCGACACCGAGGAGGCTCCAGGACTCACTCAGCTGGGGGTGCTGCCTCGCTCGCCGCTGCTGAAACAAGAGTTTTGAGCAACCGAGTGGACAAATCTGGAGGAAAGAGTTCGGGAGCAAAGGTCGCGGAATGAGCGGCCGGGCCGTACGGAGAGCGGCTGACGAACTGAGACGCTGCAGGACGGGGACGGGCCGGGACGAAGACAGAGACGAAGACAGAGACGAAGACAGAGACGAAGACGGAGACGAAGACAGAGACGAAGACGGAGACGAGAGGAGACGTCCTGTCATCACTGAAGGAGAGCGATGGAGAGATGGACAAAGGGAGACATCCCAAGGGACCGAGCACTCATTCTGCATGGCTGCCCGTCCGTCGCCATGGAAACTGTGTGTGTGTACGCCTGTGAACATGTGTGTGTGTGTGTGTGGACAGGCAACCAACATGGAGTTGGAGGGTGTGTTTTGTGTCATTGTGAAGGGAAATAATATGTAGGTGCTACACAGCAAGAATACCTCAGTGTGTGTGTGTGTGTGTGTGTGTGTGTGTGTGTGTGTGTGTGTGTGTGTGTGTGTGTGTGTGTGTGTGTGTGTGTGTGCGTGTGCGCGCGCAGACAGAGCGGGTCTGTGGATGAAGAGATCTTATCATTTTAAAGCAGAACCCGGGGCTGATGAGCGATCTGCCCCGACGGCGTGATTGATGAAGGATGGAGTGACGAACACTTGACGAGATGAAAGGGTGAAGAGCCACGCGCACGCACACACGCACGTGCACACACACACACACACACACACACACACACACACACACACACACACACACACACACACACACACACACACACACACACACACACACAAGAACGCATACTTGAAGAGACACGTACGCAAACTTCGAGAAGCAAAACGCACAAAGCGAAACACACACCTCCGAGGAGGATGGAGGGACGTTTCCAGATGAAACGGTTGGTTTCAGCCTCAGAAATGTGACGTGAATCGCACAGGGCAGCCGGCGCCGCCGCCAGCACGCCTCCAGACACACACTGACCGAACGACAAGCGCGTGAAGACAGAGAGCGCAAAACTCTGGGTCAAAAAAAACACCAACGTGATGCTTGGAGTGTTGAATACATGTGCTTTAATCTGTCCGCCGCTGCGTCACTCTGACTGACTGACATTTATTAGCTCTAATGCAGCGATGAGCGGCACACACACACTGTGATTGTACAGGTTCAGATTAATGCATGAAAACAGCAGACACACACACACACACACACACACACACACACACACACACACACACACGGACCCCTGGCACCTGAGCGGAGTGCCCTCACCGTGCCAACATGTGGGAGCAGTTACAGTAAAGAAACACTGCCAAGACCACTCTGCAAGCAGCTGCCAGGGGCCACACACACACACACACACACACACACACACAACGATCTCACACACACACACAGCTGTGTTTTCGTTGCTCGAGAGCTTCGCTCGGTGTTAACTTCCCTCAACTTCCCGCAGACCGGCTCCAGCCTGGACCACACCTCTCACTGGACTGACCGCGGCCCTCGTGCGCGCTCGCTCGGAGGCGGCGAACGCACACGCCGTCAAGACGCGCACACGCGTGTCTGACGCGGCGAGAGAAACGGGCCCGTCGAGGCTGATTCCCACGCAGAAAATCTCTAAGTTTACCAATTATGCTCCAAATTGTTGATTAATTTCCTGTCATTTATCACCATGGTAACGATGCCTTGACATTAGCTCTGCTCAGATGGGACCATTATCATTATTACCTGGGCTCATCTTGTGATTTGCAATAATTGCAGGGGTCATCTGAGTTTTTAATTGCCTGTGAGTCTGCCATGTGTGTAAACTATACGATTAAAAAAAAATTAAAATTCTAAAAAAAAAAAGAAGAAAAAAAAAGAAATCACTGCAAATTACCTTTCACGTTTTAGCAGAAATCTTCAGGTAAAATTAGATCTGTGTTTCAGTAATTGGAGTTTCTTTGTTTATTTTTTTTAAACTGGGATTTCTGGGGTTTTCTAAATTTGTTTTTCCTGCGTTGTTGGGGTTGAGAACAGAAAACTGATTGAATTTTATCAGACGCTACGGGAGTTTATGGAGCTGCTCAGCATGGAGGGCTGTTAGCGAAGAGGAGGCTAACACCAGCTAGCACGATTAACAATGTACCTGCGCTTTCTGTACTGTAGATTTAAAAGAGGAATAACAAAGTCATATTTTAGATTAAACTGATAAATGTTAGTTTCTTTCTATGGTGAGTTAGATTTTTTTTAAAAAAAACAGCGACACTGCAGCAGAATCAGCATGCTAACGGCGCCGCCGGAGGCCGTTAGCCTCCGCCATCCCGTCGTCTGTGAAGCTCTCTGATCCACACTTCCTGTCTCTTTTGTTTGATCCGTTCGGTAAATCTTTTGTAACATGAAAGCAGTCAGGTTTACGCCGTCGTAGCCGATAGAACGCGGAGAACCGTTCTGCCTTACCGTCGCATTTAGAAGTGTGCGAGGTGATAAATCCTCCGACGCCGTTCGGGTTTCACTGTACGCATTACGTGTGTGTGTGTGTGTGTGTGTGTGTGTGTGTGTGTAGGGGGGTGTAGCGTTACGGGGATCCTGATGACCCCCGCGGGGAGGCTGACAGCCCGTCCGGACCAGGGAACACACACTCCTGCTTTTATATAAATACCCTCGGTGTGTGTCGCTGCTCCCGCTGTCGCTGGGCTGGAGCTGGCAAGGCGTCCATTTCTGACACACACACACATATAATTTCCACCGCGTATCTCCGTCGTATCGTAAATATCACACACACATTCCCACACAGCAGCAGCTATCAGGTGTGTGTGTCCACCAAGACTTTACAGGATGTTTGACCTCTTCTGGCCGCCGCCCGCCTCCACCGTCCCAAATATCAAATACCGGCGTCAGCGACAACCGCCAGGACTGTGGGACACGCGGCTCGACGTGTGTGTGTGTGTGTGAGTGTGTGTGTGTGAGTGTGTGTGCGTGTGTGTGTGTTGTTGGAAATCAAATCATTTTTTCCTGTTGAAATCATCTGAATTAGAGACTCAAAGAGGAAGTTTTCCCTGAACGACTCGGTGAAAAACATGTCAGATATAAAACACTCCTCTCCTCTTCACCTCAGGTCACGGGGTCAAGCACTGCCTGGGCCTTTCTGAGTGGAGTTTGCATGTTCTCACCTTGTGTGTGTGTGTGTGTGTGTGTGTGTGTGTGTGTGTGCTTTGCAGACCTTCTCATCCACAGTAAACTACAGACAGATAGATAAAGAGAGGTATTCACATACAAAAAAGACATACTTTGAATTCTCTGTATTAAAATTAAAGACATTTTGAGTGAACGCTGAGTCATCTGAAGTATCTGGTATCAGGACGAAGTGTCTCGGTTTTTAAAAGTCAAAACGCTACTGAGTTTAGTATTCACGTCAGAAACCGTTTTTAATGATTATGGATCATTAAAAAATACTAACAAAAATAAAACTGTATCAAACAAGCAGAAGAGCAGAAGCAGTGCTCTGTAAATCTTACCTGTGTTACTCCTGTCCAATTCCAGTGTGAGGAGTACTAAACATCCAGTTTAACCTCAGTTCTCAGGAGTAAAGTTTGATTGACAGGTTCAGCAGCCAATCAGACTCAATGTTTGTCACAGGCCCCGCCCCTTTCACCTCTCACCTCTTCTCTCGTTAATAATAATATAAAGTGTCACACTGTCCTACTGTTTAGTATTAGGAGTATTTATTCTGAGACTTTATTGATGTAAAATATTGTATTTAATCATTTTTATCAGCTTCCCTCAGAAAAATGTCCATATTTTGTGTGAAGCGATTGTATTCTGCTCTATTCTGTGTAAATGAGGAGCTGATCAGTGGGACTGGTTGACCTGAGGTGACCCCTCTCCGGCGCTGACTCGCCGTCTCCTCAGAGCACATCCTTAAATTTCTCCCCCCTCCTCTAAATACTTTGTGTAATGGGCCAGAAAGTGAAACAAGTCATAAAGCGGGGGTTTGGGGTGGGGGTGGGGGGAGGACAGTGGAGGCTCGTTGGTGTAGTAATGCAGGAGAACATGGACGCCGCTTCCACGCCGCCAGGCCGCCATGATTTATGGAGGAAGACCATCTGCTGCCACAGAGGAACGTTGCACAACTACGAATGAGTCAGATTGGCTATAGGGACATCTACACTGTCTCACACACACACACACACACACACACACTCCTCCACCAGTGAACACCTTCCTGTGACACCTTCACCTCTTACACACACACACTCACACACACACACAAGCAAATCAGCTTGTGGCGTATTTGCTCTTCCAACATGAAAGGCGTCTCTCGTTAACCCGGGGGGCGCCCCCGGCCCGCCATTGTGCCCCTATCTCCCGCGGCATTCTGGGTAAAGTAGTTTGACAATGTCAGCCAGATAAGCCCAACGCAAACCTGCTGATAAGGAGTCAAAGACCGCTCTTAATGTGTGTGTGTGTGTGTGTGTGTGTTTTGAAGGCGTTGGCTGATCGAGGAGGATGTGAAAAGACCGAGAGTGAGGAGAATGGGTGTGTGTGTGTGTGTGTGTGTGTGTGTGTGTGTGTGTCCAGAGCGCTGTTCCATATCTTTGTAAAAACAAGACAAACTGCAGAAACAGCTAAAATGTGGAAGACAAAAGGAGAGCAAACACACACACACACACACACTTGCTGGACAAAGGGCCTGTATTTGAGTGTGTGTGTGTGTGTGTGTGTGTGATTTTAAACGACGGCCAAGTACCATTAGCGAAGTTATTCAGGGAAAAAAAAAAAAGGTGAGTCGAGTTTTCCTGTATCGACAAGCGAAACGCCGGCGGGAGGGGCGGCCATTACCACACGGCTCACAGCCGCCGCCGCCGCCGCCGCCTGGTGCCACGAGGCCGCCGGATCCCCGCTCAGGGTCAAAGGTCAACCCTCTGTCCGACCGGCCACGCCGCGGCGCGGCGAAAAGGTGCGAGTACCAATGGCAGGAAGTCTCAAATGAAAATTTGCACACCTTGTCCCAGAAAGTCCACACACACACACACACACACACACACACACTGGGAGCAGTGCAGGAATGCCGGCTGGCTCTCGTCGGAGGAGCACATGCGAGTAGATGTGAAATCTGGAGCCTCCTGAAAGCCGACCCCCCCCCCTTTGTCCTGCTAATGGCGCTGTTCCGTCTCCGTTATTCTGAATACCTGACCCACCTGTGGAGCCCCGCCGCCTCGCAGGAAACACAGCTGGATACAGTTTCCCTTCGCCCCCCCCCCTCCATCGCCGCAGCTACAGTTTCAAATTGCTTCCTCCTCTCCTGCCCCCCCCCCCCCTTCATTCTTACAGCAGACAAATGATCACCAAAAAAAACAAACAAGAGAAACGCTTCATTCTGTAAGAATCTTTTTTTAATGAAACACAAAAAAGGCAATAAAATTAAGATAAATATTTTTTTTTCTCTTTGTACATGAGGAAATATTTAAGTCGTATTTCCAAAGAATGACTGAGATTACATAATATATTTTAGTAGGCTATCTCAACCATACAAAGCAGGTTCCAGTGGGTCTAAAAAGAAAAAAAAACTAAAAAAAACAAAAAACCGCAATGCTCTCGCCTCTGTCAAGATGTGATGTTTAACAGTGAATCCAGTGTTTCTTAAAGAGAATACAGCTTTAAAAAAAAAAAACCCAAAAAAATCAATTAAAGACCCATTAAAGTAATAATTCAAAACTGAATTTCACATTAGGTTCCATTTAAAGCTTTTGCTTTGCAGTGTAACAGCGACGATGTTGGTAAAAGTCAGTCGACGTCCTGAAAGAAAAAGGAAAGAGGCGCTCCCGTTCTCCCCCCTGTAGGCTTTGCATCAACAAAAAGACAACGGCGAACGAGGAGAAACGAAAAAGAAAAACACACACAGACGGACATTTTTTTTTTTTGGCAAAGTAGGAATAAAAGTGACAAGAAGCATAATCTGTGATTTGATCCTCATCTTGTGTCTCTCTCTTCTTCTGTCCCATTGATTGGCTCTGATTGTCCTTCACAGTCACGTGACGCCGTCCCCGTCGCCATGGAGACCTCAAGTGCATCGGCTGGGCAGCGGCGTCGCTGCAGTGTCTGCCGGAGCGGCGCCGGACGAGGGGAGCGCTGTCAAACCCCTCGGAGATTGCAGGGGTCCCGGATCCAGGTCTGATTGAACGTCTTTCATGGAGCCGTCTTCCTTTCTGCTGCGGAGGAGCGTAAACTCAGCTGCTTTGGTATGTTTCCTCTGCTGCCGGATAAATATCTACATTTTGTTTCTTCTGTAGGTATACAGGCTAAAATGGACAGAGAACAGCAGAAACACAGCTTCCTTTCCAGTATTTGTTGAAACAAAAAGCTTCCAAGAAAAGGAAAAAAAAAAAGAACATTTCAAATACGACAAAGGAGAGAAAAAAAATAGGAGCTATGGACACATTTAAAAAGATCTTTTTATCAGATTTCCTTATAAAAACAAAGCGATTCCTAAACTCTCTTCCTGGGAATTCACACCGTCGCCTGAAGCGAGAGTCGCAACGTCGCAAAGTCGCCGTATCAGTGGAACAGAATCGCCCCAAATCAAACCCCGTCCCGTTCAGTGCATTGAGACAGAAGGAAACGTAACCTGCCCTCCTCCCTCAGCTGGAGCCCGCGGCCCACACACACACACACACACACACACACATTCTAAAAAAGCTAAATAAAATAATCTTCTCTGCAAAAGAAAAAAAAAGAAACAAGAACAAATATATATATGTAAACTATTTACACTGTTATTCTACAGGTAATGCTGTACAAAGCACACACACCCGCACGACCACGCACACACACACACACACACACGCGCACGCACGCACGCACGCACGCTCCGACATGCACGCACAGTTCAATTAAAAACGATCCCACTACCTGTACATGTGTCCTCGCACCTGAGCGGTGGCGAGGGAGAGGTATCGATGTGTATGGCTTGAAAACGGAGGAAAGAAAACAGAAAGAAAGAGTCGCCGCCTTTCGGCCGCCGGAGCCCAAACCTGCGCGTTCAGCGCGGGATCGATTAATATTCAGGGAGGCGAGCCCGCTGACGGGCGCGGGCGCGCGCGTGCACGTGCACGTGCAGACACGCTGAAGCACTATTTACTCAGAGCTCATTAAATGCCAAAAAGGGTCGCGGCGGCCGCTCTGCAAACACACATTCACGCGTCTGAACGGCACACTCCAAACTACAGTGTTTGTTGGTCCTCTGGTGGATCTCTGCGGCGCTCTGCGGCGCTCTGCGGCGCTCTGCGTCGCTCTGCGGCGCCACGCCGCGGCCAGACTGCCGGCTGAAGACCGGCAGAACCATCCAGACCGGTGCGGTCCACAGCGGGTCTCTGCTCCTGCACCCGCCCTGCTTCGCCGGTCCCGGACGGCTGAAGGCTCGGTCCTCGTCTGCCGGATCAGACGCTTCCTGTGAACGGACCCACCGCCTCCGCCCGCCGGCGGAGCCAGACGTCACCCGGCGGGGGGAACAAATCGATGCGCAGAGCTGGAATTCTTCGTCTTGCTGCGCCTCTGTCCCCGCTCCACGTTTGGCTTCCTCTCCGGCTGCCGCCGTTAGGACACGATGACGGCGCCGTCGGCGCCGACGAGCTGGCCCGTGGTGGGCTCGTACGTCCCGGCCAGGTAGAACAGGTCGTTGGCCGTGCCGGCCGCCTTGCGGTCCCGCGTCAGGTGGTCGTACT
Source organism: Salarias fasciatus (assembly GCF_902148845.1). Taxonomy (NCBI): domain Eukaryota; kingdom Metazoa; phylum Chordata; class Actinopteri; order Blenniiformes; family Blenniidae; genus Salarias; species Salarias fasciatus. The sequence goes on along the minus strand of NC_043752.1, from coordinate 18,327,061 downwards.
CGGCCCTGCTGACCACCTGGCAGCGGTGGGAGATGGTCTGCACGTCGTTCTCGTCCTCGTGGCTGGACTGGTACAGGGCGTTCTGCCGGGGACACAACGGGGTGAAGGAATGAGCCACATCATGTATTCCACTTTCACAAGGCGGGCTGTAAAAGGCCCGACCGCCGTGCTGCTGTCGGGCAGCGTCTCTGCGTTGTTTTCACTGCCACTCGCTCCCTCTTGTACCGCCGGTTTTCTGGAGAGTTTCTGCGAGCGGCGGCCTCTGCTGTGTGCTCGGCGCCACGTCGCCGCTCATGCTAAATACTCTACTTATTCAAAACAGGCCAATGTTATTGTTTGCCAGAAAATGTAAAATGCATGGCGTCCCGCGCTGCGGAGACGTTTCCCGGGAAGGCCCGCCTTCCGCTGCGCGCTCAGAAGTGCAAATGTTAACGGTTTCATGGAGCGAGTGGAAGTTCAATCATTCATATCAGAGGGGAATAGGGAATAAAAGGGAGCAAAGTGGTAATATATTTATATGAAAATGTCACAGGCTTGTTACTTTGACCATTCCCCTTTCACAAATTCCACTCGCGCTCCCCAGGCTTTACCTTGCCGTCGCGGTGTCGCTTCCCCAGGCGCGTCTCCTCCGGGTGGTAGAACCACTTGACCCTGACCACCATGCTGGAGCTCCAGGACTCCCAGAGGCTCTCCACTCGGCCCACGTAGGGCAGCTGGGGCCGGCCGGGTGACAGGAACACGGCGCAGTCTCCGACACGCACCGTCTCCTTGCCCCGCACGATGGCCTTGTAGAAAAGCTTCCGGGCTTTACCCTTTAGCCCTCGCCTCTGCCGGGGAAGAGGAAAATAACACTCAGCCACTTTATTAAGTGTGGAGACTTTATTTCACCACAGGACCAGTTTAAAGAAGTAATTTGAGGGACTTGTTGGGTTTGCTAAAGCCTCTCATATCAGCAGGAAGTACGATTTAGTCACCTTTAGACGAACAAACACTAATAAACCAGTCATATTATTAAGTATCAACAGTAATTCTAATGTAGAAGATAAAGCCAGAGCCTTGGCAACGCGGCGCTATTCCTGCTCGGTCTCTTGATTCGTCGGTGCAAACACACTCCGAGGGGTCACCTTCCCTTTAAGCCCAGCGCCTCGGTCGACAGATGTAGCCGTGTTTACAAAGCAAACAGGGCGGCAGAATGGGAGCTGTCACTAAAACTGTTGTGTTCTCTTATCGCAGGACGTGACTCAGTGTTCGGGATAACAAATGTAAAGATTAACAGCGCCAAATTGGCTTGATTGTGTGCAAAGTATGAAACAGTAAAGGCGAGGAGGATCTGAAAGCGGTGAGTTCAGGTACGTCCCTGCGCATTAAGACGGCGGTTCTGAAAGAACGATGCCAAAACAAGAGAAGTGATCCAAACAGATGCTGAAGTCTGACCTGTGTGGGGTTTCCAGACCACTTCCAGAGCTGCCGTCCAGGCAGCAGGGGGGTCAGGCTGGGCAGCGGCTCCGGCGAGGACATCCTCTGCTTCTTGGACGTCCCTGCGTCTTTGGCGGCGGGTTTGATCTGCTGGCACGCGGCGCCGCTCTGGCTCTGGTGGTGGCTGTTGGCCACGCCCTCCTTCCTCTTCAGCTGGGCCTTCGCCGTGCTGCCGCTGGACATCATGCCCCCTTTGGAGACGTACTCCTTCCTGTCCTCTGCTCTGTCGGGCCTCGCCTTGGACCCCGGGGCCCCCGTGCCGGCCTTGGCCATGTAGCCGTGAGCCGGGGCCGGGGAGGGGGAGGGGCTGGAGGCGGCGGGGTCGGGGCTGCGCAGGTCGGAGTTCACGCTCTGCCTGTGCTTGTGCTTGTCTTGCTGGAGGAGAGCGCGGCGCAGCAGCACGGAGGACTCCTCGTCGGACGAGTAGGACGAGTCGTTGTCCGAGGAGCAGAGGGACGAGGACGAGATGGAGCCGGACGAGGAGGAGGACGAGGAAGACGACGAGAAGCAGATGGAGAGGCGGGACAGGAAGCGGCCGCCTCGGTGGGACGATGAGACGGCCGCGCTTCGTCTCGGGGCTCGGGCGTCTCGGCCGTCGTCCTCGTCGTCCTCGTCCAGCTCGGAGTAGGAGCTGGGGCAGTCGCTGGGGTAGTCCAGGCTGTAGTCCCCGCTCTGCACCCCCAGGCCAGCTGGGAGGAGGTCCTTTCTCAAAGCGGGGACGCCCTTCAGGAGCGCCTCGGACCGGGGCCCGGCGCCGTCTCGCTCGCCTCCTGCTTTCTTGCCGTCCTTGACCAGCAGCGCCGGTTGGATGTATCTCATCGGCGCCCCGGCGGAGGCGTGGCCCTTCCCCGCCCGCCCTCCGGTCCCACCCAGCCGCAGCAGCGCCTTGCCGTTCTTCGTTTTCGGGGAGGTCACCCCTTCGTGGTCCAGCTTCACCAGGAAGTGCTTCCTGTCGCGCTCGCTCACCGACTTCCTGGTTCCGGCCGCCATCGCCAAGGCGGCGGACGAGGAGGACGAAGACGAGGGCGGGTCCTGCAGTCCCATGGCGGCCGCCGTTGGAACCGGCCGACCGGCGGCGGAGCTCCCGCTTCCGAAGGTGGAGTAGCCGTTGGCGATGCTGCTGAAGGAGTCCACCTCAAAAGGAGAGCCGAAGATGCCTTTGATGGGGGTCGGCGGCGCCGGCGGGCGGGAGGCGGGCCGGTGGAACAACCCCAGGTCGCGCTCCCGGATCTTCTTCTGGGTCTTGCGAGACGTCCCGTTGAAGAGGAAGAAGTCGACCGGCGGCCGCTTCCTTTGCATGGACCAGTTCAGCAGGGAGGCGCTGGCTTTGGTCCTGGAGTCCGGGCCGGACCCGGCCGGGCCGCTGGGTTCAGGCACCGAGTGGATCTTCTTGGGTCTGCCGACTGCAAAACGATCCAGACAGATACTGTCAATATTCTGCAGTGTTTTCTCTCTTTTTCATTCAGAAGAGATGGTGATTAATTAGGCAACTAACAGCGTTGCTTCATCTTTACATATTTTTATCTCCTTGAAGTTGAACCGGGCGGGCGTGTTTCAACATATCCATTACTCAAACGGCTCCGAACCTGGAAAACCAGTCCATCTCTTCGGCTTCATATTCCCTCTCGGTCTGACAGGAGTTATGTGTGCGCTGACACGCTAATGACGCTTTGCTAAATCATAAATAACGGGGTCATGTGGAGGGTAAACAATGAGCCTCGCACAAGGAATCCCTTGACGGCTCTGGTGCCTTACAGACCGGCGGTCGGCCGTCTGATTGGACTGGGAGGCATCAGACAACCCGTCCCCGCCGTCCTCACCTGGCCGTTTCTCCTGGGGTCTCCCTCCCTGCTCCTCATTGGCCGGCTTGTCTGCCGATGAGTCTTTCTTCTCCTGGACGGAGACCCTTCGCCCTCGCCGGCCGGGCGAGGTGAGGAGAGCTGGAGACGGCTCAGCGCCTGACAGAAAGGCATCGTTATGAATCCATTTTTTTTTATTTTCATATTTGATCCTATTCCTGTCGCTCAGGGAAAACCAAAAACACACTCACAGCGTATTTGGTAGCCCGGAGGAAGAAGCCTGATGTTCACGAGGGAGATTCTCCCTCGGTCTCCGTCGTCAAACTCCACCATCACGCCGCCGTCCTTCTCCTCCTCGCTCGGACCCCCTGGTGTGAAGCACGGGAAAGTCAGCGTCAGTGAATGTACGGTACGCGCTCCCGCGTGCGGCGTGGGCCGACCGGCGCGGTCCGCTGACCTCGGTGGACGTATCCGGGGTAAAGGCACCGGGAGCGCTCGCTCCAGTAGGCACACACTCGCGTCCCCGCCGCCAGGATGGCCTCCGTCTGCGGCCGCACATCCAGCACCTGGCCACACACCTCCTCTCAGTTAAAGCCAACACGTCTCCACACAAAGAAAATCCACACGCCGCGGCGCCGGCTCGCTCACCGCTTCCTGCAGTAGCTGCTCCAGCGAGTAAATCCGGGGGCGATTCCCCCGTTCCCCTTCGATAACGACGCTGAATCTGGGAAAGAACAGATTAACGCAAAATGAGACTCTTGAGGAGGAAAACTCTGACTTTAATTTGTAACTTTTATTCTCAGCACTATGACTACTGCTGTTCCAAGGCTGTTTGTTTGAAAACAGATGTTTTGCTGCAAGTGCTGAGTTGCGTTTCGCTGGCAGATGTGTGGGCCGCTACTAGCTTCCAAACATCAGACTAACGGTTTTCATGTGAAAAGCAGAGGGATCTCTGCGATCCCTCCAGATCTGGCGGCGGGCCTCACATGTCGGGCAGGTCCAGAGTTTGGACGCAGGCGGCGTACAGCAGCTCGTCCTCCTTGGAGATCAGGATCTTCAGCCCGTCGACCAACATCTCTTTACTCAGCACGCAGTTTGGCAGCGCTGGGCGGAGCAGGAAGATGGATGGGGAGAGAAGATAAAGGGTGAGATGCACGTAATTTGTGAGTGTGTTGAATAATTGCTGTGTGAAGTGAGGAGGAGGGACAAAGAGCCGGGGAGAGAGGCGGCTACATGTGTGCTAGGAATTCAACCCGCTGTGAAATCCTGCCCGAGTGCGTTGAAGAAGTAATGATGTGTCGGCGCTCGCGCCCACCAGGTATCCTGCAAGGCATGTTGGGAGGAAGGTGGATCAGCGACTTCTCCTTGGAGCCGTCCTCCTCGTCCTCCTCCTCCTCCCCCTCGGAGAAGCTGCTCTCCTCGTCCAGGCGGAAGTTGTCGTCGGCGGCGAAGCTCTGCAGGAGCCGGCTGACGCCGTGGCCTTTCTCCTGGAGGAGAGAGGAGGCGTGACGTCAGGACGGCGTTCCCCCGGCGCTGAGCGGGAGCCGCAGACGGCAGGACCGGGTCTAACAGCGCTGATGAATGGCGAAGGCGTCGGCGGAAAGCCTCCGCGGGCGCCCACGCCTCTCGTAACGCGACACTTCAACGAAGCCTTCAGCGTTTCTTCCCTCCTCACTTGCCACCTTTCACTCACAGGTCAGAGGTCACGCTGAGTAATAACTTCTGACCTGGCGAGGCTTCGGTTTATTGCTGAAGGACACTTCACGTCAGGTGGAGACACACACACACACACACACACACACACACAGCAGGAACTACCCATCTCCAGACCGGTTTGGGCCGGCCTATCCGAAGATGACAGATGACTGATGATGGAGCGTAAGCTCGCCCAACAGGTTTCTGCTTGTATTCAAGCTTTCCAAAGCAGGAGCCATGATATTCAATCAGACGAAGATGGTGTGTGTGCGTGTGTGAGTGCGTGTGCGCGAGCGAGCGCGCGTGTGTGTGTAGGTGTATATTTGGTGTTTCCACATAAGGAGACCATATATTTCAGTCACGGAGGTTTCGTCACCAGAGGGCATGGGTGATTACTTCCTTTTAGAGCTGGGAGTGTGTGTACATTTCTGTGTGTGTGTGTGTGCACGCATGGGTGTGTGTGGAGTTATGGCCAATGATTATCTTGATATTTCTCTGTTTGGTTTTGAGTTATGTGTTTTTGGACGTTCCCTCGCGATGACTCAAAGACTAAGCCGACCTCGGGGCATTTCGCTTCAGAGCCAGCGCCGGTGTCTCGCCAACGGCTGCTTCCACAGATAAAGCGGGGCCGGCGGTGTGTTAGCTCAGCCGGCACGCACACAAAAGTACACATATAACAAGAGCGGGCGATATATTTGACAAAGCGAGTGATTTACGGCTGACACCGAGCACCTCGCCACGGGGGGCGGGAGTCGCCGGTAAAAGCCGCGTCGGCGCTAATCCACACGACTTTCAAACTTCCTGGCGAGGCGTGGCTCAATCCAGCAAGCTCCGGGCTCTTCCAGATTCTTCCACACTTCTCTCTTTCTCAGGCTGTATTTGAATACAGCAGAGGGCCAAAGGGAGGAGACCTGTGAGTCACCTTTCCTCTCTCGGGTTCCAGTAAGTCCCTGTCTGAGCTTATTCCCCACCAGAGCAGAAAACAGCAAGTCCCTCCTTGCTCGTTAACTCATTTCCAAAGTGAAGCAATTGCTTTGGTCAAAGGATTACGACAGCAGTGCTTTATGGGAAACTCAGGCTGACTGAACCATTGCAGTGCTTGTTGCTCTCGGTGTCCCACCTTCCCCCGGACGTCGGGTCCTGCGGGCGTCTTCTCGTCCTCCTTGCGAGGCCTCTTGGCCTCCGCCAGAGCTCTGTGGCCGTCGGCGAAGCCGCGGCCCAGCGGCAGGCCGGCCCAGCCGGGCAGGGAGGCTCTGCTGGCCCCCGGGGGGTCCGGACGGCCCCGCTCTGCGCTGCCGTGGCCCGGCCTCCCGGGCATCCTCCTGTGGCCCGGGCTGTGCAGGCCGGCCAAGCCTGGACGGGAAGGGAGATCATGAGTTTCATGGCAAAAAGCTGTCAAACATAAACACTAAAGATTAAAGACACACCAATATTCTGTTGTTTGCCTAAATTTTTGCTGGAGTCAGTTTTAATTTTGCCTAAAAGCTGAACAGTACTCTGCTGGAGTTGAAGCCCAGATTCTCACCAGGGGGTCCTGATCTCTTACTCCTGGCTGTCTGGTTTGCCTGGATCTTGGAGGACTGCGACGAAAGAGACCCGGCGGCAGCTTTTTTGGAAGACGAGCCCGTCCTGACGTCAGCCGCTCCGTCTTCGCTGTCGTAGCTGCCGTCCTCGTCCTCTGCCGGAGTCACAACATCAGTATGGTCGGCCGCGGCCCGCCCGGCGATTTGTATGTAAACAGCGTTAACAGCCAGGGCCCGCTGGAGGAGGCGTATTGACAGCAAGCTTTCAGGATTCCTCTGCATGTGCTGAACATTACACCCGTCTGTGGCTGAATCTGATTTTCCCAACCATGAATAATGAGAAAAATAAAACCTCACAGACGAATTTTATCTTGTTTTTTCACTTATTAACGTCCAAAGAGCTCAACCGGCTTTAATGGGACGATGATGTTCAGCTTGATCTCTAACTGCAGTGACGGGAAGCAAATGTTGAGATACTGAAATGCAGCTTTACACACACACACACACACACACACACATCGTTATTGGCAGCTGTGTGTTGCTGACTGTGGGGGTCGTGTTGGGTGTCGACACATCTGACACACTTGTCACTTACATGGCATTCTCGTCAACACTTCGGCTCAGACACACACACACACACACACACACACACACACACACACACACACGGACACGAACACACACACACACACACACAAGGCTGAAGGGTCACGGGTGTTTCATATCGGACCGTCCTCTCCAGTTAAGAAGATAAAAGTTGTGATGGGGGACTTTCAACTTCCTTTTACTCGGGGCCTTGAAGGAGGGCGGTAGCAGGAGGTGGAGAGGTGAGGGAGGTGGGGGTGGGGGTGGGGGGGTGGTGGGGGTGGTGGGGGTGAGACATTCTGAACGGGAGCGTCGCCGGCTCACGTTACGGCGCGCTGATGAGGGCAGAGGCGGCTCCGCGGCGTGCCTGTGGCGAGCCGTTAACGGTTTTAACAGCGTGACAGACGAGCCGGGAAGTGAGAGCGGACCCCTGATGACGGCCAACATTTCACTCTCAGACGCTTCACACACACACACACGCACACACACACACACACACATGCACACACACACACACACACGCACACACACACACACACACACACACAGCTTTATCTCACAAAGTCCCGTCCAGGTTGTGTATCAGTTCAATTAGCAGCGCTTGACTCACAAACAAACCGACGGACTCTGCCTCCTCCTGACAGGTGAATCCATTAAAGGCTGCGCGAACGCAGCGCTGATTGTTTCTTTCATTTTCGTTCATACAGACAGGACGCCGCGGCAGACGCCGCCGCTGGCTGAATGCACGTCGCTCACCGTGCTCGGAGCTCTCGCTGTCGCTCCGCTCCTCGCGGGCCTCGTGCTTCTCGGCGGCCCGGCCGTCTCTGTGGCGAGCTCTGCTGGAGCTGATGCTGAGCAGCGCTTTGGGCTTTCGGCCCCTCTTCCTCTTGACGGTCTGGTCGGCAGCCTGGTCCTGCTGCAGGTCTAATAAAGCCAACAGGAGCAAAGGGAGAAGGTTTCATTATGGCGTCCTACACGATAAACAAAAGGTGAGCGTAGATCTTCATTTCCTCTCCCCCCCGTCTGCACCTTTTCCTGCGGCTCTACAGAGGCTCTTGGAGGCGTCGTCCTCGCCGCGGTGCAGCATGGCTGCTGAGGACACGCTGCGCTTTGTGGCAGCCTTCTGCTTCAGCTGGGTGACCCGCCGGGCCAGCCTGGAGCTCAGGGCGCTGGGCCGGCCTCTGTGCTTGCAGCGAGCCTTCATCTGAAGACCCAGAAAGAAACAATTCAGACAATTTGTTTCTGCTGACTGAGACAAAAGAAAAGCAGTAGCAGCAGGGAGGAGTTCCAGTCAACATTCTGCATGTTTTCGAGGGTTAAAGCTCGACTTGGAGTGAGACCGAGTTTGGTTGAAGTAGGAGAAACGCTGTGAGAAAGCTGAAACAAGCATGAATCACAGCTCGGTGTGTGTGGGTGTATTCAGATTCGTTATTGTTGTGGGAAACTAAATCTGTTCACACACCGACAATATGTGGACCTTTTTGTCCTCGTGTGGACAGAAAGCAGACCTCCGTGCATGTGTGTGTGTGTGTGTGTGTGTTCTGGCGCTCCTCCACTGACCTGAGCAGCGCTCAGGCTGTTGAAGCTGTGATTGGACATTGAATTCCTTGATTTCTCCCCCAGTAAATTCAGCCCGGCCCTGGAAAACATCAAAACACAGCGGAGACGCAGAGAAGTGAGAATTTATCATACATGGACCTGATCACACTTGTCGTCTCTCTCGAGGATGATGTTCTCTCTAGCTCTGCCTCTCCGCTCTCGTCTTTGGAGCTGCACTTCCATCTCTGCCGGGTTCATTCATTGTCTCGCTCTCCTCGTCTGTCTCGTGACTTTGATGAGCTAAAAGGCAGGCTCCGTCGGCCGGCTGCGCCGCTTGACAGCAAACAGAAATATTCAGCAGCCCCTCCAATATGAAACTCCGCTGAATCACCACATAAAAGCCCAGGAATTATCTGGTGTGAATAAGAGAGAGAGAGAGAGGGAGAGAGAGAGAGGCTGAGGAGGGAGGAGAATGGGCGAGGGGGAAGGGAAAGAGACAGAGAGCGAGATGAAGCAGTCTCGGGGGAGTCTGTCCGTTGACCGGAGCTTCAGGGCTCAATCGATAAACACTAACCTCTATTGAACACTACTCCTCCTTTCCTCTCTCTCCTCTTTCTCCGTCCTTCCCTCGTTGCTTGTGTGCTCTCTCACACCACAGGCAGTAAGCTCCCTCTCTCTCCGACAGAGAGAGAGAGAGAGAGACACACACACACACTCCTACACACACACACACACAGTTAGCAGCTGGTGTCTGAAGCAGGTGAATCCAATATTCCCAGAGAGGGAAGGTTTGGCTCTCAGCATCCCGGCTCGTGGGAGAAGAGAGGAGAGGAGAGGAGGAGATAAAGAGAGGAGAGGAGGAGAGGAGAGGAGAGGAGGAGATAAAGAGAGGAGAGGAGAGGAGAGGATTCCTTTCTGTCTGATCATTCACTTTTCGCTCCATATCAGCTCCTCATTCGTCCTGTCAGAGTCAGAGCTCTTGTCCAGTCAGACATTATCAGCTCCCAGTGCTGTAAAGAAAGAGTTTCTTAACCCTTCCTGAACTGGAGACACATTTGCATATTCCACACTAGCAGGGCGGGTCTGATTCGACTCAATAATTGAACTTCTGCTGCTGCTTTCAGGATTAGGAAGCTGCTGCTACGCTGCATGTGAGTCATTTTTAAGTCCTTTTCATTGTAAACAATACGTCACATCATCGTCCTCAACAGCAACGGATCACTTAATGAAATCCATCAAGAACTTTCTCTATTTACCGACTTTTCACTGCCTGTAACCCAGAAATATAATGAAACATCGAGACATGACATTCCTAACTGCTGCACTTGAATGAGAAAGGCCTGATATAATGTGAATTTCCTGAAACACAGGAAGAAAATGAAATCATGCGGGTCCTATTGTTTGAAAAAGAATCAAGACGATGCCAGAGCTTACTATTCCCCGAACAATTCACCACATCCACCACAGACTAAAACATCCACTGCAGGTCTGTTATTATCTGTTTGTATTGTGACACAAATGTGGTTGTTGGATCTAAAGTGACTCTTGTAACTTTGTTTACAACTTTCTGAAACCAACCATCACTGCATGAAGTCTACACTTTTAACTGTGTTGTGTGTGATTTTTACCTTCTTTTTTCAGTGTTTCAACTTTTCTCAAAACGTCAGTACACCCTTTCTGTCAACAGCCGGAGCTGATTACCCATAAGCCACTCCTGCTTCCCCTCAGCCCCACGCTGGGACTGACGGAGAGGAGGAAAGCACAGCAGCGGAGTCATTAAGGAAAGCCTCCCCAAAAAAAAAAAAAAAAATGACTATACAATGTTGAAGCAGCACGTTCATGTTGATTGTTCAAGGAACGCAATATTCAGCAATTACGAATGTTTAGATGTCTGCAGACTCTTTCTGCAGAACAGAAGCCGATGTCTGCACGGAGGAAATATAGTTGAGGATTCCGAGCAGACTCCTCCGCTGCGCTGCTCTCCCTGCATCCCCCACGAGAAGATGAAAGTGTAAACAAATGATACATCGCTTGTTAATAACAACAGTAATCCTGTTTAGGCATGTAGCAACCGGCTCTACTAATTAAACAACTTCTGTGTGTGTGTGCGTGTGTGTGTGAGTGTATGAGTGTGTGTGGCGCGTCGGCACGTAAGACCAAAGGCTTTCATTGTCATTTTCATTAGCACTTTCTAATCACGGTAACCGTGACAAACCTGGAGTTTCTCTAATCATTGCATCAAGGCGAGGGGAGCACATGCTAGCAGAGGTGGGGCATCATGAGAAAACACATTTATCACTGCGAGTGCGGAGCAGTGTGAGTGTGAGTGCGCGTGCGGTTTGAGCGGGAGTGCGCGTCAGCGCTAAAGTTTGCATGTGTGAAGTGTGAGACGGCGTGCGGGTGTGTGTTGCGGCTGGCGGGGCTGGCGTGGAGTCATTCATCACTGTAATAACTGAGCGTGGGGACCGAGTCCGGCCGGATTAATAAACGCTGCAGGTTCACGTGGAATCAGGACATAATCAATACAAGTGATAAATATGATTAAAAGTGATTAATGGTGATTAATGAAGCCCTCATCTCCATTACCTTCTCTCATTAAAAATCACACCCAGCTTACAGCTCCCATCACATCATCCACTCAGTGTGTGTGTGTGTGTGTGTGTGTGTGTGTGTGTGTGTGAGCAGCTCCTTCCAGCGCCCAATCAAGCAAATCATCAGCTATAGAGCATTCGAATCAATTCAGCTGAAGAAGAACTTCTTGAAAATCAACCGCGCCTTTCACTAAAAACACAAACAGAAATCAGGCTGAATGAGCGGGGCTTGCCAATCACACTGATTATCCCGACGCAGCATCGCCGCGCTGACCTCAGTCTCTTGGAGCTCTCCGCAGCAGCTGGGCCGGGGGTGGACTTGCGCTTGCGGGGGCGGCCGGGCCCCCGGCGAGCCGGGCTACGAGACGTCTCCTCTTTCCTGCACAGAGGTAGGGAGGAGGAGGAAGAGGAGGAGAGAGATTAAAGATGCCGTCAGGACAGTAAGAGGAATCAGGAGGAAGCTTGTATCGGCTGCAGGTCAGAATGCATTAGGTATGAGCAGGCGGCAAGTCCGGATAAATCAGGGGGATGCAGC